>NC_045451.1:6715829-6778084 GCF_002776525.5 Piliocolobus tephrosceles
ATTGACATCACCTGGTGCATGCCTGATTAATCTGCACCTTCCCGGGCGTCAGCTGCATTCTCGCACACACGGGAAGAGTTGGTGGTGAAGAAGAACCCGGAAGTGCACCATCCTGCCTCCGTTCGTCCAAACACTGGGGTCTGCAAAGGACAAGAGTGAGGCTTGTAGAAGGGCCAGGGGGCGCAGAGCCTTGCGAGCACCTGGTGGACGATGCCCTGAAGAGCTCTTCTCTCTGTGTGCTGAGCCTCTCCTCTGCAGTATGCTATCCCAGTTCAGAAAGAGAAGTAAGTGCAGAATCACCCAAAATGTTAAAAGTTACACCACGGAATATGTGATAACTCAAACAGTTTAATAAGAAATAGAAGACATATCAAAAGTGTTTATTGTAATAGAATTATATTGTTTTCTCACTTAAAAAGAGTCTTTAAACAAGTTTTAAATCAAGTTTGGTATATAAAATCAAATGACTAGAAAATATGCTGTGTTACAAGCAATTTGAAACAATAACAGTTACCTCAGATAAGGAGTAGCAGGAAGAGGGGAATGAGGAGGATTTTAGGGTCCAAGATGGAGTAAAAATTGACTCAGTGTTATTGATAATACTTTAATTTTTAAAAGAATAAGATATTTTGGTATTACTTGTATAAGTAAATTATTTAACATCAGAAAAGAAAAAAATAGGAAAGTTGGTAATTTTTAATGAATTTTTAGAAGAGGGAATACCATTTTCCATATTTCATATACTTTTTCACTCAAACTAAGAATGCCTTTTGAGCAGAATATAACACTTCCCTGGAGCCAGCTGCCTTCTTGCCTAAATTTTCTTTGCACTTGAAAATATAAGGAAGAAAATGTAACCGTATCTACTGTAATCCTCCTTCCACTGGCATGACCCAGACACTGCCATTCAGATGCTCTGCTCCTGGAAAAGGTAGCCCTTCCAGTCTCTTTAGTGACAGGTATCTTTTGTGGGTCTTATAGTTTAATTCCTAGTGGGGAGATTTTCTGTCCTTTATAGATATAGAATGAGATGCTTATGGACTTTTCTTTTTTCCATGATAGTTTTCCTGTACTAGCTTTAAGGAACAGAGTTACACACATCCCACTGGAGAAACTGAAATTAAGGAATAGACCTCAAAGTACCAAATAGATGAGGGTTGAGTTGGACATTGACATTGAAGTGAGTGTAGGTATTAAATATATTGAAATTATTACGATACTTTGTACTTAAGTAGCACCTTTCATCTGGGGAGCTCAAAGTGTTCTAGGGACTTTCTGTGCAACTCCTAGCCACCTGTCAAACTGCATGCTTGATGGACTTCAAAGACAAAGGGAGAAATACACTGCACTGCAGTAGTGTTTTAAAAGGATTTCTATGCATATTAAGTGAAATATATTATTAAAATATTGTCATGGATTTAATGTTATTTGAAATATTCGGTGCAGTGTTTTTTCTCTTTGGATCAGAAATGTGAATATATGTGTGTTAACCATTTGGAAAGTTTCTAAATTTTCTTAGCTAGATAATCAGAGTTCTGATAAGTGCTCTGGTAAGAAAGAAAAAAAAATCTGTGTATTATTTATTCAACAACTAAAATTTCATTTGAATTTTGCACAAAAATATGAAAAAATAGAAAGTTTTAGAGGCTAAGATTAAAAGAAGACTTTTTTTTTTGAGACATCTCGCTCTGTTGCTCAGGCTAGCGTGCAGTGGTGTGATCTTGGCTCACTGCAACCTCTGCCTCCGGGTTTAAGTGATTCTCGTGCCTCAGTCTCCCGAGTAGCTGGGATTCCAGGCATGCGCCTCCACATCTGGCTGATTTTTGTATTTTTGTAGGAGATGGGATTTCACCATGTTGGCCAGACTAGTCTCGAACTCCTGACCTCAAGTGATCCGCCCACCTCAGCCTCCCAAATGCTAGGATTACAGGCGTGAGCCACCAAACCCGGCTAAAAGAAGGACTTTGATTTTTTTTTCCACATAAAAATAAAAGATTGAAAACATTTAGGTCAGTATGTGTTGTCTTTTTAACTATGATTTGGTGCAAAAGTACTTGCGGATTTGCCATTACCTTTACCTTTAATGGCAAAACTGCAGTTACTTTTGCACCAACCTAAATGTTATATTTACACTGCTGACTCAAAATATTCTCATTTCTGCCCTAGCAGAGGCTCTTAAATGGAAAAGGTAAGGAGCACAATCATATCTATTCTTGAGGCATATTTTTCAAGAAATGAATTGAAAAACCTGAGAATCACAGCACTGAGAAAATTACCAATGTGTGGCAAGGTGTGGTGGCTGATGCTTGTAATCCAAGCACTTTGGGAGGCTGAGACCTTAGGTCAGGAGTTCGAGACCAACCTGGCCAACATGGTGAAACCCCGTCTCTACTAAAAATACAAAAAATATTAGCTGGGTGTGGTGGCAGGCACCTGTAATCCCAGCTACTCTGGAGACTGAGGCGGGAGAATCACTTGTATCCGGGAGGTAGAGGTTGCAGTGAGCTGAGATCATGCCACTGCACTCCAGCCTGGGCAATAGAGCAAGACCCTGTCTCAAAAAAAAAAAAAGAAAAGAAAAGAAAAAGAAAATTATCAATGTATAGATATTTTTGAATAATCAAGATATTCATGTGAAGGTGATTTCCCGAATCTCTCACTTTTCCAGACAGCCCATGGCTTGGCTGATCTTATCTGTATAATAGTGGGCTCAGGAGGAGGGATGAGGAATGAAGAGAGAGACAGAAATCTTGTTTGGTCTAGGTGGGTGTTCAGGAGAAAAGCTGAGAGTGGGAGAGAAAATTTCCAGGATTAGCTCCCATCTGTGCAGAGAATATTGAAAGCAGTGGCAAAGGAAAAGGAAGATTTTTAAGAAGTTTCCCATAGAGAAAGAGTGTCTTCCGGCCTGCGGGGTGGCTCACGCCTGTAATCCCGGCACTTTGGGAGGTTGAAGCGGGCAGATCATTGGGTCAGGAGATGGAGACCATCCTGGCTAACACAGTAAAACCCTGTCTCTACCAAACAAAAACTTAGCTGGTTGTGGTGGCATGCGCCTATAGTCCCAACTACTCAGGAGGCTGAGGCAGGAGAACCGCTTGAACCCAGGAGGTGGATGTTGCAGTGAGCCAAGATCGCGCCACTGCACTCCAGCCTGGGCAACAGAGCGAGACTCCATCTCAAAAAGAAACAAACAAACAAAAGTGTCTTAGGTGTGTTTAGATTTATTTGTTGGCTAATCATGGGACTATGTTTTAAATAGGGTACATCTGAGATTGGAACACATGGGGTTCCAGCTAGATTTCCGTTACTGATGCATGTTTTCCTTAGATTAAAAAAAGACCTTGTAGTTTATTTCCTTCAACCTTTCTACTTAGAAATCAAGAAACCAGAGGGCTAGAGAAAATGTCTAGCCTGGATTCATGTACTCTGTAAATGTTAACTTATTGCTTGTGTATCAGTTATATAAGCATGGTGCTGATACACCTTCTACAAAGTGTTGAGATTATAACTTTAATTAAATCACATATTGCAAGTAATTTTAGTACAGTTATATTAAGAAATTTAATTAAGGGATAATACTATGTCACCCGCGTTTCACCATTCCTTAGTGTATGAATTTAAAATTCACCTTTTCCATGTTGTTTGAAATGTTTTTCCACTTGCAATGTCCAAAGAAACAGTGGATTTTCATCTCTCCTTCTACCTCTATTGTAAAATTCTGCCTTCTCAACCCATCTGAGCCTGAAGTGAGTGATTCATTTCCTTTTCTTCTCAAATACCGATTATTACTGACATAGTCTTCTGTGTGTACCATGCTCTCATTAGTTGAAACTTGTGGCTCACATGTTAAATACTTAAGGGGAAAACTTTAGTTTATTTCTCCTAGATCTTCTCCCATTAATTTTCCTGCTCCCTAACACCCAGGTCTCTTTGGCTTTTTCCTGTGATGCCAGTTCCTTTCACTCACCTCCCATCCCATCCCTCTATTCAGGGCTGCTGATCCCAGCAGTACACAGGAAAGACACTTAGTTGAGGCAGAGAAATGAGCTCGTCCCATGAACATTCAGATTCCCCAGAGCAGGGCTCTATCCAGAAGTGGGAATGTTGACCAATCTACAAAAAGTTGTTTTATGCACTGGTAGAGGCCTTGCCTAGGTCAGTCGTAAGATTACCTCTATGTCGAATCCCATCATCAAATGACCAGCACTCACACCCTTCACTAAATTTCCCTAAAGATAAATCGCATCATTTGACAAGAGAAAAACTCAAGAAACCTGACAAAAACAAAACAAAGAAATAATTCATATACTCAGTCTCCAGTTTGAACTCTCATGTGACTCAATGTCTTTAGTTACTGGGCTTCTTGGTAAAATCTTCTGAAATCTCTAACATTTAACTCATTATTATGTATTCAAGAACATTGCTTTTCATTATTATGTATTCAAGAAACATGCTTTTCAAATTACTAATGCCCTGCATATTTTTCCTAAGAAAACATTGAGAAGTCTATTCTCCTAAACACTTTCATAACATTTTACAGACAATTTGAGGCATATATTTATAATTATTTAAAAACTAAACCAAGGAATTAAAAACCCCATAGTGTTCTTTGTCTTGACCAAAATATTTTTCCTATTATATTTTATAGTTTGTATGCCATTACAACTACTTAAGTATAACTCATGTTAACATTCTTAACGTGAATGCACAGAAGACCTTGATTTCTACTAGGTGATATTAGCCACTTACACTTATTTAACAACTGTTTGCTGATCCACTGTGCTAACACTGTAGAAATATAGTATCTACAAGACCCTAGCTTTCATACAACAAGTTCGTAGTCTGTTAAAAACTAGAAGTCATATACAGTAGACAGATAATGTACCCTCTCCCCAAGATGTCTATGTCGTAATTTCTGGAATCTTTGAATACGTCAAGTTCTATGGCAAAGAGATGTGAAGGTGGAAAATTGTATTAATAATGCTAATAAGGTGACTTGAATAGAGGGATATTATCTTGGATTATCTGGGAGGACCCAGGTCGCTGGGTTCCACACTGAGAAAGAGACGAGGCTTTCTCAATGTGGAACGAGGAGGCAGTAGGGTCAGCATCGGGTGATGTGATATAAGAAAGACTCCAGCTGCTACTGTGGGCTTTCAAGATGGATGAAGTGGCAGCAAGCCAAAGAATGTCGATAGCTTCTAGAACGGAAAAGGTTAGGCATGACTTTTCCCCTAGAGCCTCCATGAAAAGGAACACAACCCTGCAAACGCCTTGATGTTTAGGCCAGTGAGACCCAGTCAGATGTCTGACATCAGAACCTGAGATAAATTCCTGTTGTTTATTAAGGTTCTAAGTTGTGGTAATTGTTAAAGCAACAAATAAGAAACAAATACTGATTTTATTTCCTAAAAGTGAAGTGCTGCTGTAAAATAAATAAATAAAAACCTTAAAATTTGGAAATAGTTTTGGAATTGGGCAGTTGACAAAAGCTGGAAGAATTTTGAGAAGCATGTTAGAAAAACGTCTATATTGCCTTAAAGTTACTGTTAGTAGAAATATGAATGTTACTGACTCTGGCACAAGGACACAGAAGGAAGTGAGAAGCATGGTAGAGAAAACATGCATGTCTTAAAGAATACCTAAATCTTCATAAACAGACTATTTGTGGAAGTATGAAGTTTATAGGTGCTGATGACGATAGCTCAACAGAAAATGAGATACGTGTTTGGAAACCGGTGGAAAGGGTATATCTGTTATGATGAATCAGAAAGTTTAGTAGAATTATATCCTCGAGTTATATGGATAACTAAAGAAGGAGAACATTTATGCAATTAACTTGGATATTTAACTTTAAGGAATTTATTGTCAATTAAAATTTAAGCCCTCCTTGAATGAGATTGGAAAAGCATGCCCTAGAGAAAAAACTGAGCTGGACAACTTTTTGCTGATCCCCTCGAAAGATCAAAAGGTCAGAGAATTCAGTCTCACAAAAGGCTTTTTGAAATGATTAGGAGTGTGACTCATGAAGCTCTTCAGTCAGTCATCTCAGCAGAAGCCAAAAATAGGATGAGATTATCTAGAAAAAAAAATTCTATGAAGAAAATCTTTGGCTAATGGAGTGAATCTGAGGACATACACAGGAGACACACATGGTTCTTGAGAATGTTACATCAGCATAAACGTTGCCATCTTGAACTGAAGGAGACAGATAAAGATTGAAATGGAAAAAGGGTGTCAGAACTTTCAAATGCCTACAAGCAAGAAACGTGCTGACGTAATTACTCAGCTGCAGGTGCGCTACTGTGTCAGTAGGCTGACTCAGAAGGCAGAACCTGAAGTCCACAGGGTGGAGAGTTAAGCCCAGAAGATAGAGTTCAAATAGCAGAGTACAATCTCAACCCTTGAAACCAACTGGAACCTGGCAACTGTATTTCAAAATTGCCTGGAACTGGTGAATTTCTTTCTTTCTTTTTTAAATTCTACTTTTTCTTATTTTAAGCAGGAATGTCTGTAGATGTTACTGTTTGCCTGCCCCACCATTGTGTTTTTGGAGCAAGTAACATATTTTTTGAATTTTGTGGTTCAGTGATGGAGAGAAATTGTGTCTCAGTGTGGATCACGCCCAGAGCCTCACTCATACCTGATTTTGATGATGTAGATGATGTGATGTGGGTCTTTTGAGCTGATGATATTTGGACTCTGAGTTGATGCTGACTTTTGGGCAACATGGGTGAATTTATTTCATCTGTGGGGTTGATATGAAACTTGGTGGCCAGATTTAGGATTGGTAGGAAGAAATAAGGCCCATAATGGTGTCTGTATTTTAAGTCTGGAGCCTGTGAATATGTTATGTTACACGGCAAAAGGAAATTAATGTTGCCGTCAAGTTGACTTGATGATAGGGATATATTATCCTGGCTTTTCTGGGAGGGCGCGGTGTAATATAGGCAGCCTTCAATGTGGAACAGGGAATCAGGAGTGTCAGTGCCAGAACGCACAGTGTGAGAAAGACTCAAATGATCTCCATTGGTTTTGAATATGGAAGGGCCCATTAGCCATGGCATGTGGCAAGTCTCTTGCTGCTGAAAAAGGCAGTGGAAACATTCTCTCCTAGGGCCTGTAGTAAGGAACACAGGGAACACAGCTCTGCTAAAACAGTGATTTTACCTCAGTGAGATAGATTTCAGCCTTCTTATCTCCAGCACTATATGATAATAAATTTGTATGGTTTAAAGCCACTACATTTCTGGAGTTCATTACAGAAGCAAAATAAAAATAATTACAGCATGCAAGTAAAATTCTTAAACATATAGTAAAATTTGAGGAGTGATACAGAATGTAATAAACAACGTAAGGTTTTATTTGTTGGTGGGATGGGTGGAGAACATAATAATTTGGGTCTACCATTCCGAACTTTGAAATTACCTTGGTTCCAAATACACCAAATACAGGATACACCGTTCTCCCCTCTGAACTTTCCTACACTTCAATTAAAAATCTGTATCTAGATAACTGTATGTGTATATCTTTTTATATCATTTGATTTTATATGAATGCCATTTTTAGGCATAAATATGGCTAAAACCCCAACAGAATAACTTGCAATCCTTCTCAAAGATGTGCATGGGACAGTGGCATTTTTGTTTGTGGCAATAATAGCTATTTGTAGAACCTGGCACTCTTTAAGGCTCTGCCTCTTCATGGCATATTTGCCTGATGCCTTTGCTTCAAAAGAGCTATGCTGTCTGTTCTCACTTGCTCAGCTGGCTAGCGTCCCACCATTCCACAGCTCTGCTGACTAGCTGGAAATTCTGCTTCAGTGTGTCTTCATGGCATTTTCCCTTTCCAGCTACTTTCAGACACCTCACTTCCACTCTACTACCCCAAGAATCACAGAGTGATTACAATAAAGTATGACTGTTCACAATCAGCAGGGCATATGCCCACGAAAGAACTGTAGTTGACTTTTTTAAAGCAGGAGGATATGTTAGTCATAAATATGTCACTTCTCTTCTATTTTCTATTCATCATACCCAAAATCAGAAGACCGTTCTATTCCCTGGGAAGTTTTCTTCAGAAATTTGCACTTCAAAGCCCCAAGAGTTTTCTGTAAGTAATTCTGAGAGAAATGCACTTTTACAGGGGCGATACAAAAATCAGTGCCACCTTAAAACATTCTCCGACCTCGGTTCTGCTTTCCCATGCAGTCTGAAAGGAATGCGTACTTCCTTCGGCAGATTTGGCGGGCAAACAAAGTAGAATTTGTGGAATGCTCAGTGGCTATCCTGATGAAATAGGAAGGCACAGATGAGGGTTGCCATGGCAATGATAAGTAAGATCTGAAACAGAGGATTTCCATGGGCATAAAATGAACTGGCCTTTCAGAGATCTGCTGTTGTAAATAATAGGTTAACTGGTGGAAAAATTATTTCTAGCTTTTTTGCATGTGCACGTGACTTTCTCCTAATAATTATCGTCAAGTAATATTTGCATCTCAATTTTAAATAAAAAAAGATTATTAAAAAATAATACAAATATGCTTATTTTCTGTTTAGAAGTGTTTTACCTTTGACATTATTTCAATTTTGTCCATTTTATTCTTTCTTTCACTTATGTAAGCAGGGGCTATGCATTTTTTTTTTTTTTTTTTTTTGAGATGGAGTCTCATTCTGTTGCCCAGGCTGGAGTGCAGTAGTGCAGTGGTGTGATCTCGGCTCACTGCAACCTCCTCCTCCCTGGTTCAAGTGATTCTCCTGCCTTAGCCTCCCCAGTAGCTGGAACTACAGGTGCACGCCACCACACCCAGCTAATTTTTGTATTTTTTTTTTTTTAGTAGAGATGGGGTTTTTCCATATTGGCCAGGCTGGTCTTGAACTCCTGACCTCGTGATCCACCCACCTTAGCCTCCCAAAGTGGTGGGATTACAGGTGTGAGCCACGGCGCCCAGCCGCATCTCTTTTATTGACAACTTCTAGGCTGTGGCTGTCCTATGGTCTCCTGCTTGCTCCTTCTCTTGGCTCTTAATCAACGTTGTGTCTTTTAACCCAATCAGCTCCAGTCTTTCTATTTTTGGTTTGCTCTCACATTCTCTGGAGAAAAATCCAGATACAATTTCGATCTGAACTATTTATGAGCCTTCAGCATAGGGGACAAGGTAGTGATTATATGAATAGACAGAGCATTTAGTTTCCTGTTAAACATGCTGGCACTGACATTCATGTTCATTGTGCTAGACTTTTCAGTCTCTAGCTTGAATTGGAAATAGCTTTCTATTCTAACAACAATGTATATATTCTCTTCTAGACTGCAAAGTAATACGCCATACGGGCCACCTCTTAATTTAAGATAAAATGGTTATAAAAATGTGATTTGCTCTGTTATTTGCAATATCCCACATTTAGTGTATGGTTTGGATGAAATATTCTTTTATACCATGTTCTAGAACAATTTCTCAATGGTTTGAAGTTATTTTCACTGTAACTTATACTTCCCTAGAAGGGAAAAATATTACTAATCATTTGGTGCCATACCTCACTACACACATTTCACTAAAAAGAATTTATTTTGAGTTTTGCCATTAAAATATGTTACGTGATGCTCAGTTGTTTTGAGACATATTGGCCAGATGCCAGATCATAGTTGTGGTCTATTTGTGTAGGTCTTCAGTTTTTCATATTTGTGTAAACTTATATTTTTAGTTTCATATAATATTAAATGTCACTATCATATACCATTTATTTTTCTGTATTGTATATGTTATATATACAATAGTTTCATGAAACGTAGTTAAACAATGACTGCACTGCTAGGTTGTCTGAGGTGGAATTCTGGCTCAGCCACTTTCTGGCTATGACTTTGAGAAGCAGCAATTGACTTAATCTCTCAGAGCTCCAGATTTCTCATGGGATCAGCACTTGACAGAGAGCATTATGGATTTTGCTACCTAACGATACAGTCAGGCTACTGATATTACTTCACAGGTGGTCACATGAGATCACATTGAAGCCTCTGCTTCATCGTTTCATAGATTCATTCAACAACAAGTTGTTGACCATTGGTCATTAAATTATTACCATACATGAAATGTTGAGATGTTAGAATGGTTGAGATGAAGCATCTGCTCTTGAGTTTACAGTGTGTTTATACACAGTTTGGTGAGTGCCATGGCATATGTGTAACGTGGGGTGCACCTGGAGGAGAAGCAGGCAACACTGGATGTCACGTAAGACCTGTGCTTCAGTGGTGCTTCCCACAGAGCCCCCACTGTGTCCTCAGGATGGATGAGGTGTGTGGCGTGCTCATGTAGCTGCAGCTCCATCACACCCTTGTGAAATGTGCTGCAACCAAACATTCTTTCTCTGTGTGGACACCAAGCTTCCTGAAAACAAAAAACAAATAAAACTCAACAACTTCGGTTTACATCTTTAAATTTCCAGTGCCTCATCAGTGTTTAACGACAACTGATGCTTAATGAAATTTACCTGAATGACTACCTAAATGAGTCAATGAATGAAAAAATGAATAAAATGAAATAAAACATGTAGAATGAGAGAGACGCCTGATAGGAAAATATCTGTTGATGCATATCTGGTAGTCAAGACCATTTGAAAAGTAGGTGTGTAACTTTGAAAAGAGAGGAGGTTAAGATAAGACTGAAGTCTGATTCAGATTATGAACAACTCTGGAAATCATGCCAGTGATTCAAACATAATTTTAGAAAGTGTGGGAAGTATATTAATGTTTTAAATTGAATAGTGATGTTTGAGACCTCTATTGTAAGAGTGCGATTTATCAGCATGTGGATGATGAATTGAGTAGAGAGAGAATAAAGGAACAGAGAAAATAAGATGATTATAATACAATTAAAAATGATGCAAGTAAGAAATTGTTAGAAGTAGTGTTAACAGTAGTGTCTGTGACAATGTCGTGAAAAAAGAAACTTGGTATCAATAAAATTTAGTGAGATTAAGTCTGTGTGTTGAGGAAGAGAAGTAGAAATGACTCTGGCTGCTGTTCTTAGTAATTTGGTGATTGGTTAATGTCATATATTTTGCTGGAAAAATAAAAAGAATAGAAAATGTTCTGTTCACTTTTAAAGATGTTTCAAGAGACGGAACAATGAGATACCTTTGTGAGCATGTCAGATATTTAGAACTGAAACAGAGAACAGTGGCCAGGGAAGATGGAGAGGGAAGCTTATTGGAGAACTAAGTACAAAACTCCAAGTAATAAGATATCCACATATTAAAATAGAACATTATATGAGTTCAAGCTAATACTCTTATCTAAGCAAATTAGAACACAATGTCATGTATTTTGGAATTTTACATTTTATTCAGTCCTAGCCTCTTATCTTACAAACAATCTTAGCAAGTTACCAATTGGCAGCAGGTTTTTTGGGGGGATGGGTAGACTGACCCTAAAAATACATTTTATATTTTAATGTAAGGGAAGAGTTTTTCTTTTGTCCCATGCTTTCAACCTTCTCCTACAGAGGGACTTATTTTTTGTCTTCTGAATTATGGCAGTAACTACTTTCCCGAGGCTGGTTACCAAAAAAGGAGATTTCTTGGTCTGTGTTGGAAAGGCACAAGGGTACACATGAGCTATACTGCATTTGAAATGACCAAATCTTATAGTAATATTTAGTTTAGTAGTTCATTTTTTTCCTTTATAACTTTATCATGCTTCCTTTTAGGAATGGCCTCATTTATTTCTACCTACTTTTGAAAATATCATAGTATCTGTATTATCAGGATGATTTCAGATGTCCTGCAAGATTTGTGGAAATATATTTGGTTCAGGTGTTAAAAAGGAGGGTGGTAGAGAAAAGAGTCACTTTTTTTCTATTCATTATTTCCTTGTGATTTAGACAATATTTGCTTTACTCCTTTATCCGTTATTTGATTCTGTTAGGATTTACACTAATTGCAATTGCAAGTTAGCAATATTAATGACCATTGACTACAATTTAAATGATTGGCATAAGAATGGGTAAAATATTTTGGAAAGTATTTTTGATATATATATCCTACATATTTACAAAAATAACTTCTTTCTTATCAAAAATGTTTGGTTTTCTTTATTAGATTAAAACACCCCCTCCCAAATTTCCCCATAAAATTGTCCAGCAGAATAATATGTGATAAATTAGGCACTCAAAATTAATTCAAATGAAATAATGGTATAATTAGGCAGTGATTCCTGCTTTCTAAAAATGCCATTATAAGAAATTCATCTTAATAAAAATAATGAATTATTGAGATCTTATTATATGCCAAGTATTGTTCAAAGCACTTGGTATGCATTGTTTCGTTTTATTTTACAGCATACCTTTGAGGTATGCTATACCTTTGAGGTATTATTGCCATCCTTACTTGGGATTAAAAGACTTAAAATGTTTAAATGATGGACCCAGATTCATCTCTCTAGCAAAGCTGAGATTTGAACACAGAAGTGCATATTTTTACGCATTGAGCTGTCCCATTGTCAACAAGTAAATGCCTATTGGCTTCAGGCTTAACTTCTCAAGGACACCAATTTGTTCAATCTTTGTGATTTTATTGGGGGGATTTCAGTTGTTCTCAGTGATTCTAAAATTTATCTTTGCTTTATGCTCTTAACATCTTTGATACAACATTAATAATTGTCCCTATATCATGATTTAAGTCAAAATTTCCCCCTGGATTTAAAAAACCTTAATTATGTTATTATTGACTTCATCATTGGTGGCATCATCATCATCATCACCATCACTGTATTAGCCATCAAAAATAATAATATTAGCAATAACAGTGCTTATAAATTATATTCCATGAGTTTATTCAAAACTCATAACAATAATATTCTTTGTTGTCATATATATGTATACATATAATATATAATATTTATGATAGGAAAATAATTCCCTCAATCCATATGTAGTCAAATAGTGGGAAAAAAAGAATAACAGTTTCAAATACTGAGGTAATAAATGACTTCAGCCTTCTTTATTTTGAACATTTCCCCGCACAGACACTACTCTGCATTTTTGTATACCTTAAAACAATTCGTTTTGAAATAATATTAAACTGACAGAAAAGTTGCGAATATAGTGCAGATATCTTCCCTCCCTCTCAGGAAACTTCTGTATACATTTTACTCATTTGTTTTGCTAAGTGGAAAAATAGCGTCATTCAGCTTTACCTTTTCATTATATTTCAGAAAGAGCTAAATGTCTTTTTTCTTAGTCACATTTCCTTGACTATGAATTTCGAAGTGGCACAAGCTCTTGGTGTAGTTGTTGCTGGCAGGTGGCAGAGCATGTGACACAGTAAATCAAACACAGCAGATAAAGGAAAGCAGATTTGGAAAGTAAGAGGGACCGCTGATTGGGCCATTTCGGGCACGCTCCATCAGTGAGAATAAAGTGACTTTTTTTTTTTTTTTTTTTTTTTGAGACAGAGTCTCACTCTGTCACCCAGGCTGGAGTGCAGTGGCACAGTCTCAGCTCACTGCAACCTCCGCCTTCAGGGCTCAAGCAATTCTCTTGCCTCAGCCTCCCGAGTAGCTGGGACTACAGACGCCCATCACCACGCCCGGCTGATTATTGCATTTTTAGTAGAGAATGGGGGTTTCACCATATTGGCCAGGCTGGTCTCAAATTCCTGACCTCAGGTGACCCACCTGCCTCAGCTGGGGTTGCAGTGCTGGGGTTGCAGACATGAGCAGCCGTACCCGGCCAAAATGGCCTTTCTGAGCTTGATTTCTCATCTGCCAGTTGCTCGTTATACTGCTTGATCCAGTTTCTTAAGGATTAAATAAGATCCTGTAAGCGTAACCTGTTCGAAAGGATCCCGTGCAGCTTCTTCTCTCACCGTGGACCTGTTGATAGACTGGTCTCAAAAGCCATTTCATCCTGCCATCTCGGAAAACACAAATATAATAGCAAAGTCATTGATCCACAGTGCAAATTTTGCTGAAGCTTCTCAAGAACCTGGGTTAGGTAATTACTTCAAATACCAAAAAACACATTTCCTATATATATATTTTAAACACAGTCTGGCCATCAGCCTGGCTTCAGCTTCCTCCTCTCCATTCGCCTGAAGACCAAAACAATAGCTGGAAGAAGAGCTATCACCAAAACAGCAACCTGGCAGTTAAATAAACACCTGTTGTTCTTCAGGCTTATACTGCTAATAGGGGCAAAGAAAGAACTCCCTCTTTTGAAAATTACATAGTAGAGTGCTCAAGACTACATGGGTTAGTGTCACTCTGCAAACGGTAGTTGACAGCCTTACATTTAACTATTTGATCATTGCCATTCACCTGTTCTGCTTAGTGTGTACTAAGATTTTCTTTACTGTACTATTGTGATCATTTCTAATGTCAGTCACTCTACCTGAATCCCTAAAACAAATACTGACTGGTCTCACTAGGGAATTTACCCTACTTCACCTTACTTTAAACTTCAGCCACAATCTTTTATCTGAATGATTGGTTAAGTCTAAGAATACAATTTCCAAGAAGTTCTTTTTTTTTTTTTTTTTTTTTTTAATCTCTGAATTTCCTGTTGGAGCAAATTCAAATTTCCTGTTGGGTTATATAATGCATATTTTGTGGAAAATTTCTCTAGGCTACTAACAGGCTTTTTAAGATCTTTATAAATCATCCTCAGTAATTGCTCTCCTGTTGCTCATATCGTTGGAAGGATGGTCCTTGAAATGTGAGATCCTTGACTGGCAGTCAGCGATTTGTTTGTTGCAGTGTTTGTTTGTCTTTAATTAGTGCTCTGATAATGTGGATGATGGCTTCTGATGTAGGTCACGTAACTGCCCGCATGTAGCAAATGGAGAGGAGGAATTGTGGTGAGCCTGTGGGTAGCTTCCATTTCTGCACTTTCTCACTTGTCTGCCAGGCTTTCCTTATCCTCAGTTCTCACCTCAGAATCTTATCTGGTGTCTCAATCATGCAGATATTATTATGAGCTAGTGTCCTCACTGGAGAATGTCCCTGTCAACCAATCCTTACTGATGAGGAGTTTTACATAATGAGGACTTTTATTCACTCCAGCTAGGGCAATCTGCATTTTAAATGAGGATTTGCAAAGAGTGAAAACCGTACTGGTTTCGAATGAATTAAATGTGGAGGATATACTTCTAGACTATAAGGCAAGCTACAGAGAGGCAGAAACAAAAGACCGACATCATCGCAGTGTTCTTTAGCTCCTATAGTGCATGCATTCATTCACTGGATCTTCATTGAGTACCTACTGTATATTAGGCACTGGAAGCAATGGATACAAAGTCTGCCCCTGTTCTCCAGGGGTAGCAGACAAACAAAAGATATAATTATGGTAAATACAGAGGGCTGTGGTTAAATTTAAGACAAAAAAACCTTACAACACGTCTTAAACATGCTTGAAAATTTGGATCATAGGAAAAGTTTGCCTCTTCCCATTTTTCTGTTCTTTTCATGTAGATGTTACTCTACACTCTATACCTTAGAGAGGGTGTCCGCACCTTTCATGTGACAAGAGTTAAAAGAAATAGGCATTTTAGAGGCAAACGAGGAGTTTTACTGAAGTAAGAGAAAGTTATCTCATCTTCAAAACTCATGTACTGACAGGCCCTGGATCAAGAACTTGTCCATGTGACCTTAGGAGTCCTTTAGCCACTTAGACCTCTGATTATCAAAGAGGTGCATAGAACTTTCTGTCATCCAAGAGGGTTGCAGCTTCAATATTTTAAGATTATAGAATCGTTCACTGTTCCATTAAAATTGCTTTTAGGAACATTTATTCCTTGATTTTTCAAAACAAAATTGTATCGTTTTTCCTGTGTTCCTGTTTTGTAGATGAATCATTCAAATTTTGGAGTAGTTAAGTGGCTTATGCACATTGATAACAACTAATATCCAAACCCACTCTTTATAACTTTAAACTGTGCATTGTTTCTTTTTACTCATACAGGGATTCAGATTCTTCATTTCATACTCAGTAGAATTTCTCCTTGATACCCAGTTCTTAACAACAGCCCTGGGATAAAAAAAGAATTGATCATTTATTTTAGTGACTTTCTTTTGACATTAAGCGACAGTTTAGATTTACTAAAAGTCATGTGCTTGTGAATACTTAGTGGTACAGTAGGAAAATAATACAACAGGCAAAATCTTGTTAGATCATTTATGCTTTATCTCTTTTAGCTTCTAAAACAATCCTGAAAGATGAATAATTATTATGGGTAGAGCAGAATTTAATTTTCCCTGTTGCTTCAAAATTTTAATGAAAACTTTACAGTTGAGAGAAATAGGAAAATAAAAAAAAATTAAAAAAAAACTTCCTAAAATTCTAAAGACTACTTTTGGATAAAATTTAAGTGAATGAGTTTGTGCTTCAAATTTTACTTTTAACTTTCCAGCAGCCTTTATTAAATGGAAAAACTGAAATTTACGAAGTCTTACAGTCAAAGCATTTTTATCCTGGCTAGGGGTTCTCTAGGAGAACCAGTAGCACCAAGATGCACTGGAACAATGCAGCAAGAGAGTTCATGCCTTAGAGTTTAGAAGCATACAAAGAAATGGAATGCTGCGCACTTCTCACTAGAAAAATTTCACAGGCTGGAGTCTGGGCGGAGGAGCCTGGGATGGCAGTAGAAGTGTGCAGGAAGCACTAAGTCAAGCCTGTACTACCACCTCATGGTTTAACAGTAATGCGTAAGTTACCTACAAGCCAAGTGGTCACTGCTGAAACCATCTTGAAAGAACCTGCCCATCAGGTGGCGTATCAGGAAGATGAAACCTAGAGGTGTCACAAGACTCATCTTAAGATTATCAGTCAAAGAGAATTGATCAGGAAGGAGTCCAAAGTGCTCACAAAACTATGTCCTTTGAGTAAGAACCATTATGTAAATACCTGCCACTCACAATGTAGTCATCTAAAGCCTAGAGTTAGCCACAAATATCACCAGCTAAAGGTACAAACTTTTTCTCCTCGGTCTTTAACCTCTTTCTTAGCCAGGGAGTTGCAGAAGATGAGAGGGGTGAGGGAAACGGGAAGGAGGAGGACAGGCTTGTCTCCTTTATCTTTCCATAGATCTCTCATGGAGATATCTGTCATAGGGGATGGTGATGGGGGAGGGACAATGTTTGGTGTGGCTTTTGGTTCTTAAGCAGCTTTACTATCAGAAACTGAGTCCTAAAAGGTTTTTGTTGATGGTGGTAGTGGTGGTTTGTTTTTTAAGAATTGAAAACCTATAGGATCCCCCCAAGCTCTCATTCAAGGACAAGGAAAAGGAAATTCTACATTACCCAAAGCCTATACTTGTAAATAAAGTAATATTATTATTCTTTGAATACCATAGAGATAAGTTCAGTAAATCATTTACATATAACTATACTCCTATACTATAAGAACATAGGAGCTTGGGAAAGCTAAGAAAGTTTGACCTCAAACCAGTCACTTTAAAAATTGCAGCCTAAAAATTTCAATCTTGTGCAATCTGACTGTAAACCCTTGCTGTTAACTTCTGTGCAGTTCTTCCAATGAAAATCAAAACGATTAATTAGGTTTAGTCACAGTTATTGTCACAGTAAGGAAGAATAATACTTTGACTCAGTTTTTATTTTACTGACCAATGCAATGATTACTTATATCCAGACCACTTGGCATTCACTTATTTATCTTACTGCATTTTCTATGGAAGTTCAATTCAGAATTCAGAGCTACGTACCAGGAATTCCCTAGATATACCCTGCCCATGTTTGTGATGTGCAGACTTAAACTCATTGGCCCCAGGTCCTCAAATGAACGCCACATTCTGAAAAATACCCCAAGCACAAGTTCTTTTTCCTGTTTATTGAACAATAGCACAGTATTCTCTTGTGAACAACAGAATATTATTATTCTGTTGAACAATAATACATCTTGATTTATTGAACATTACCACAATATTTACACAGAAATTCAAGTCCACATCATATGAAACATATTTGACTTTTCCTTCTATCTTCAGTGAATCACGGACTCCTGGGGGATCTGCTTTCTGAAACTTCTCATGTGCTTTTCCTTTTCTCCCTTCCTACAAGCATTACATTTGTTTTCGTACCCAGTATCTCACCTGGTCAAATTTAATAGCTGTCTCCTTTCTTTCAGACATCTTTTGTATTGATGCAGCAGACTTAGATCAGAGATACAGGAAACAAAAATCTGATTGTATTCATCCCTGGATTAAAATATCTCAGTAGCTTAGTACACCATTTCTTACCATGACAATCAAGGGCTTTAACACTCTGATCCCTGTCTGTACAGCCAGCCTTCCTTCAGTATCCTCCCTCTGAAACAAGTCCTCCACTCATGCAAAACGATTTGCAATATAAATATTCTGTGCTTTGGTTTACGTTTACCCTGTCTGGGATGTCTTTCTTAACTCACTCATTTATTTATACATTTATTAATCAGATAAATATTATGTACTTGTTCTATGTAAGATTCTACTGTACTGGGTACTGGGAACACGATGAATATCTAGACCAAGAATATCTAGACCAACGTCGGCCTCAGTCTTAAGGACCTTAGTTAGAAATATTAAGTCACATATTTAAGTCATTAATTAAGGTTACAATAAGTGGGCTAAAGGAGAAGAAGAAAATGTGTAAAGAGAGCATGACAAGTGTACCTGAACTAATTGATGAGATAAGGGTAAGACTTACCTGAAAAAGAGACTTCAAGTTGAGGTTGATAGGTCAATGGAAGTCAACCATGCAGAAGAATGGTGGATCATGGGCTGGCAGAGGAAGGGCGAGCACCTTGGACAGTGGAAACAGCCTGTGCAAAAGCTCAGAGGTGAGAAGCAGCAGGGCACGTGTGGGCTGTAAAACAAGGCGGTGTGTCTAGAGCATGCCCTGTGTTCAAATACAAGTACTGGAAGATGGCCTACTTGAGAAATTCCTTCTTTTAGGAATTTTCCCTGAATACTGCTCCTTGAGTCACTCCGTTCCTTTTACCCCTTCCCTCTTCCTCTGTCAAGGCCAAGAAGCTGCCCTGTCTCAGTGTTCTCACTGTTAAAAGGTATGCACGTTTCTGGTTGCCCTCTCACATCGAGTTGTAATGATCTCTTTACCTATTTATTTGTTTTCCTCTCACGACCTTGTGGGATTTCCAAGGAAGTAACTATAAGTCATGTGTGTTTTCCAAACATTAGTTATAATGTTGACATGGGGAAGAATACATATCAAGTGTTATTTTCTTCTCACCCATTTATTTCTCAAGTCACTGCAGTTTTTACGTGCATGTCCCATTGCTTCCTCAAATTTAAGAATATCCCTATTTTTGCAAGATTCTGCATTTATATTTGGAGTAATGGTTCTGCCAACTTCGGGTCCACCAAACAATAAGCTGTAGAAATGCCCCTCATTCTTCCTTCTTATTTCACCTCTACATCCTTCAGAAAAGCTTTCTAATTATTCCTTAAATCTGTGTCTTAGCTTTCTACCTCAGCACTAATTCAGGCTTTCCTAATTTCATACCTGGGTTACTAGAATAGAATAAACAGGAGTTTTAACTTGGATTCCTACTTTGGATTTGCCCCTCCTGTATTACCCAAACAGCTATTAAAGTGGACTTCCTGCAGTTCACGCCTGATTATATTCTGGTCTAATTAAACTTCTTTAATTACCTCTTTGCCTCCAGAATAAAAGGCAAAACTCCTTAGCAGGATCTACAGAGTGTTTCGTGATCTCTCCTCCATCATCCCATCTCTGGATGCCGTGGTGCCCGGAACGTTGATCTAACACCATCTTGAAGCGCACATGCTGACCTCCGGGTGCACCATGAGTTGTGCCCTTGAAAATACTGTTTGCTCAGTCTTTCTGGAGAAAGTTTGCCACATATTCGGACTTAGTAAATTCGAGCTCCTACCTTGAAACTCAGACGAAGGTTTAATCTTCCCCAGGATTCCTTTCCTCACTATTCTCCTATGTGAGGGACTTCTTGTGTTATTATCTTTTTATATATTATATTATATTATTTTAGATAATATTATATTAAATTATATTATTTTACATAATATTTTATATAATATTATATTAAAAGATAATAATGATATATTTTATATAATCGATTCTTGTATTATAATCTTTTTATTGTAATAGTCTCCCCCCTCCACAAAATATTGTGAATTATTCAGCTGAGAAGTTTTGCTTTAGTTTCTTATTGCCACTGACTGGGAATTAACATATATTTAACACATTTTGCTCAAACAATCAAACAGTAAAAGCTGAAGATAGAGGAGCATTATTCTCCCATTCCGTGAGAAAGCTGAAGACCGAAGAACTAAAAATACGTTAATGAACCAACTAATTTTAAACATAAATTTCCTGTAGCTCCAACATGACTAGGATCTGAGTAATAGTGTTGTGAAATAGATTACTACATGATTTTCATTGCTTTTATATTATATATATAGTAATTAATATTTAGAATAGTTGATTAACTTTTTTAAGTGTCACATAATTTAAAAATGAAATTGGTGTTTGGCCCCAGATATATTTTTCTGTGTTCTTTTAAAATTTCAGTGAGATTTTCTTATACTCCCTTCATTACATTTTTTATCTAGTTTCTAAACCTTTTCCTATTTAATACCTCTTTTCCTTTTTTCTAAAAAGTAACTGGTTAAACAATAGTTTTGTCATTTATGAAATTTTGTCTGTTAATCTTATTATTGTAGGGATAGTTAATATTATCATTTTAAGGATAGTTAAAACTTATTTTTCAATTAATACATATTTTACAGTACACTAAATATATTATGTATACATGTTGTATTTTATTGAAATATTAAAATGCTTTATAAACCAGAAGATTGTTAGAAGCTCTGAATACTAGAGGATTGATTTTTAACAGTCTACCAAGACAATAATACAATACAACTAAGCCTTTCTTTAAATAATAAAACAAGTATCTGTAGTGAAAATATATCTGCGTCTTGAAGATTGAGTGTTAAAATGTTGTATTCACTTTGGACTTGCTAATTTTACCATAGGAATGTTAAAGAGGTAGAAGTCATAAGTGTGAAAATACATATTTTTAAAAAAGAAATTGGGTTGGTTAATGAGATATATAATAACGTTTTGTGTGGGGATGCTGCAACAGCTGTTTAGTGTAGGGACGTTTTGAGTCCTCAGTTGTACACAGTTGTTTTTAAATGAAGACTATTTTTGTAGGCCCCCAAAGAAGGCATTAATTTTTCGGTTTTTGAAAGTCAGCAGATACACACACGGCAAAAGTTCCATGCCGTCCGTGAGTCATATCCTCTTCTGGTTCTCACCCCACTCCTGAGAACCTGAGATGATGGGGGAGTATGAGCAACGTGGCAGGCCTGTGGTTGGGGTCAGGGATGTCGTGAGAGTCAGGAAAGCATTGAGTATCAGAGAGTTAGTGAGAGACAGTAATGGAGTCAGAATTCATTTATTAAACCAATTTTCCTTCAGAAGTATTAAGGTGCCATCATGGTTCAAAATAGGGCAAATTAGAATGAAGAAGACAGAGCTTGTAATTTAGTGGCAAATGCCACCTTAAGGTAGAATAAAGCATTTGGGGTCATGATGGAGAAAGTAGGATGATATCAGAGAATACAGCAAAAGAACTTAATGGTCTAGAGGTCAGAGAGAGTCCTCTTGAAATGTGAACATTCAAGTACAGATCTAAAGTAGGAGGATTTAACCAGGTGAAGTGCTTAAATGTCAGAAATATCTGTGACTCAAACACCTTGGCAGTGAAAAACGTTAAATTCATATTTTGGGAAAGCTATTTTATATGGATGTATCAATATCAGATGCGTCAAAGTTTCCTCCAGTTCTACTTACAGAGAATTTAAATAACATATATACGTAGTTAAGTTGAGTTCACAAAAGTAATAGGTTAGAGCTGTGTGGAGACTACAGTTCATCTCCTGAATTTATGACCCATTTTTCAATTGAGTGTTGAGAATATGAAGAGCATTAGAGGAGACACTTACATAGCCTTCTAAAAATGTCATGAATTTTGGAAACAGAAGCCTGAATTCTAGACTATATAAATTATGAGACAGTTTTTATAAGGTGTATCTGTCTGTTCAGAAAACATGATTATGATTAATTTGTGTATAAATCTGTATGTTTATTACGCTGCTCTACTATACATGTGAAAATATGCATATAAACCTCAACACTATAAAGTTTGGTACTAAGAAGTGAATTGTAATCAACCATACTTCAGCCTATCCATTAATAGCAGCCTGTATAAATGAGAGCAGCAGGCAGAATAAATTAGGTTAGTCTAGTCACACATCAATCCCTTGGATGACACTAAGAAGCCAGAAAATGTTGTGTAACAGGACTTAGATACATCAACTACCAGATGTTACCTAGAAGCTCAAGAGACAGAGTCGTAAGATCTGCTTATTGCAATGTATGGGTTAA
The DNA here is from genome assembly GCF_002776525.5 of Piliocolobus tephrosceles. Taxonomy (NCBI): domain Eukaryota; kingdom Metazoa; phylum Chordata; class Mammalia; order Primates; family Cercopithecidae; genus Piliocolobus; species Piliocolobus tephrosceles. Next base: position 6,738,267 of record NC_045451.1, read on the forward strand.
CAAAATCTAAAGAGGACTACATGGCTACTTTTTAATTCTTTTGCAGTATTATTCAGAAGTGGTTCCTCCTGAGAGATAAATGTAGGTAAATAAAATCTGAAGTGTTTACATCACCTGGGGGGAAAAAAAACTTGATCTGCATGAGTGTAATGCACATTTCTCTAATTTCAGACCTGCGATTTAATAACTGTTACAAATAATATGTTTTTCCTAAAATATTTTGAATCATATTAAATTTTTTAGAGTGCTGCAGTGGAATTTTTAAATAAATTTTAGGGTGATTTTTTATTATACTTTTTAAGAATTACAAAGTATTTTGTGTGGCCTCAAATTTTAAGAATTAGGAAATTGGAAAATTAGCAGGAATTTTAAATATATCATCCAATTCATCTATCAATTATTCATTTGCTAATGTGCTAAGCAGTAGAGGTGACAAATAATTGAAAATCAGACTCTGTTTATATCCTACTTAGGGAGATAGGGAGTACCATGTGATTTTGTCATAATAAAGATAAGTACATCATTTTAAGGAAGTAAGGGCCTTTAACTCGAACTATGCTACAATATAGAATCACACTTTCAAGAGACAACACCAATGCCTATATTGAAGCACTTAGAATAGTTATCTAGGAAGAAGGCATGAAAGGGAACTTCTAAACTATATGACTATGATAACTAAAGGCAAATATTGGTATTGCTTTTTCACCAGAAAAATTGCCAGGGATTTAGTTTGCATGAAATAAAAGCTTTGCACAGAAACATAATGAGGAATATGTTTGGAAAAGTTATACAAGATGTATGTGAGTGTTTTGTATGCTAATCTAATTGAGTTTAGTTTTGAAACAATGAAACCACCAAAATATTTTACATATGAAAATTATCACATTTGAGACATAGAATCACCATTGGATCACAAGATAGAAAGTATATTGGGAGAGGGTGGAATTGTTGATGAGTTGGGATGCTGTAAAAGATGTCTAGGTGAGTTAAAGTACTAGTGGTAGCATTGAATATGCACAGGGAGATACGGCTTCAGAATTATAGAGATGTTAAGATTTGTAACATGCTGTCTGATTGTCTGAAGGAAGAGACAGTGAGTTATATTACTACATCTTTCATTTGAGGTACCTTTGAGATATGGAAGTGGAGTTAACCCAGTGTCTTTTATCTGACACACCAGACTGTAATTCTATGAAGAAATAGATCATTTTCATTCATTGCTGTGGCTTCAGTTGTTGAATAGGATTTTACATTGTAAGAGGACGTGGTCTGTGGAATCAGATGTGTTAGTCACTAGCGTGGAGGTGGTGGTAGAAATCATGGATGTGGATGGTATTGCTCAGCTAAGAAATATCGAGAAGGACGAAGACAGAACATCTGAGTAGGTTTGCTGGCAAGGGAATAGATAGGCTGTTGTTTGAGGAGCCAGAAATAAATACTGAAATGGCTGGCCACCAGGGCATAGTGAAATATAAGGTAGTGGGGTTGGGGGGTCTTGAAAACCAAGAGGAAGAGACATATTTAAATCAAAGTCGTTTGTGATGTGTAGAATAGAACACCTCATCAAGAAGATTTTGCAGTGAGAAGGCATAATTGATAACCCTATCAAGTACAGTTTTTCCTGTAGTGGTAAATAAAAACTCAATGTTCAGAGAAGAAAATAGGGGATAAAAACCGAACAACTGGAACCCATAAGTGTAGCATAATCTTTCGGAAACCTTTTCTGTGAAAGGAATCTTGTGATGGAAGGATTAAGAAAGAAGAGATGGTAAATTTGAGGGAAAATGCAGTCAAAGTGGGGGTGGTTAAAATTCATCTTTTGTTGCTTTATGCAAGACTCAGTTCTACTAGGAATCAGCCTTAAGACAGATTTTCATATGCTTTGTCTGTACCTGGAGAAATCCATCCCCTCCCCACCACATCCTACCTCCACACCAAAGGCTGCTCCTAAAAGATTCTGGCAGTCTTCTGTAATACATCTGTTCATTGAGGAATTGTAAGCCAACTCTCAGACCTTATGATCATTGTTATTTTTGTCATTTGTACATGTTTTGTGGACTGCTTGTTTAGATGCCCTGGTCCCTTTCACCGCCTAGCAAAGGTGATCTCACAAATTTTTTTCTGAAAACTCATGTGGCGCTAGTGATGTCTCTGAAGTTCTGGCCTCCCTGCCAACCCGTTTCTGGGGTTTGGACGCTGTCCAGGGTTCTGAGTGTGTGGCTGCAGCCTCAAGTGCTTTTGCCAATTTTGTTAGCACCATGCCCACTCCCGCAAGTCGGCACCAAGATAGCACTGCTGTTCCTGTCTCTTGGGAGGGCTGCTTCCTTCCCTGTGCCGCCACTTCCTCTATGCTGTGGATGGCTTATATGCATGATCCTATATGATGATAAAGCCATAGGTTTTTTTAGTACTTCCTTCATATTTCAGCCACATAGGTAGATGTGGGCCTGAATTGAGGCAATCACAAACACACACCATGATCCACTCCAGATCCCTTTATCTTGAACCTTTATTTGTATAATCAAGAGTCTGTATCTCTTTTCATGAGTGAAGTTTATTATTTTCCCCCATGGAAACACTGCGAATACATTCAGAAGTGTGCCAACCTACTTGAGTCAGTCCTAGGGTAATGCAGCTTTGTCTGAAGCCAGAACAAGACATTATTCATACTTATATGTGGCGTGTTGCCTTTAGAGATGCACTGATATGATAGAACAGGAAAGAAAGAGCAGCTCTGTCTCACACACCCAGCTTGGAGCACCAGTGTGAACACTGTACTCCCTCCATGTAAGAGGTGCCCCCAAAATATTATTTTGTTACATAGAGTTTTTATTCTGTTCTTATTATTCCATATTCTTTCAGTTTATTTTTTTGGCAAAAGAGCAAGTAATTAGCTTGTATTCTAAAAATTAAACATATATTTGGGGTAAACCAAGCATAGAACTATTTTAACAGCTACTGTAGAAACTAATGTGATATACATTTAAATATACATTTGAATTTCATAGTGTTCAGAAAATGCCAGGGGTGTCCAGGTAAAGGTGTTAAGACAGTAAAACTGCTATCATAGCAGTAATGACAATGATACATAATATCATAATAAGATCGAATAACTGATTGGAGTAGATTAGATATTTTTGTCTCTTTATTCATCCTCAAAACAGTTGAGAATTAACTTCTTAAGTTTCTTTAAGAAAATAAAGATTGAGATTTTGGTTGGTCTATAGGTCAGCTTGAGGAAAGTTTGCATTTTTAATGTTTTGAAACTTAAATTTCATGAACAGGTAGATAGTATGATTATTCGCTTATTTGGATCTTACCTAGTGCCTTGCACTACCATTTAATTCTAAGTCTTTTAAAATATCTTCTTCAATCCATTCTTTCTTTGTAATGATTGTGTTTTTCAATTTCTAAGTGAAATTATTTTTGTTTATAATTTATAATGTAAGTTATGCTGTAATAAGAGAATTGTGGAGTGTTTCTTTTTCCCATTTCATTTAGTCACTCGAATGAATGGTCTTTCTTGTGTTTGAGACTGTTCAGGGATAATTTTCTTTCTTAAGATTTTCTTTTAGAACAGTTCTCCTGGAGATTAAATTCTCCAGTGTTTGCTTATTCTCTAAATATCTTCATTTCCCCTTCAACTGTAAGAAATAATTTTGCCGACTGACAATTCTAGGTTGACAAGTGTTTTCTCCCAGATCTTAGTAGACATTATTTGACTGTTGGCTTTCATTTTCGCTGTTGAAATATATGCAGTCATCCTGTCATTTCCTTTAATTGACATGGCTTTTCTTTCTGTGACTTTAAGATTTTATCTTCATCTTCTGTGTTTAGCAATTCTATTGCCATGTGTCTAGGTATGGATTTCCTTTTGTTTATTTCTTTTGTGGAATATATTATACCTTCTAGAACAGTGACTTCAAATTTTTAATCACTTGTCAAAAATGTAACTACTGTTTCTTTAAATATTGCCAATTTTCAATTATAGTTGGAAACATTTTATTGAAAATTTCACTTTGAATTTCTTTCTTTATTTTCTTATTGTATGTATCACATTTTTGCAGATGTTTCTTTTTAAAACAGTGCACATATATCTACAGAAAGTATTCTGTGTCTGTGTTTGATGATTGCAAACTCCAAGACTTATTGCATGTTGTTTCTGCTAGCTCTCATGTATGATGATGTTGCTTCTGTTTTGTGAGTTCCTGATTTGCATTTTTTTTTTTGGAGACGCAGTCTTGCTCTGTTGCCCAGACTGGAGTGCAGTAGTGCAATCTTGGCTCACTGAAACCTCTGCCTCTGGGTAAAAGTGATTATCCTCTCTCAGCCTCCCGAGTAGCTAATATTACAGGCACGCACCACCACACCTGGCTAATTTTTGTATTTTTAGTAGAGACTGGGTTTCACTGTGTTAGCCTGGCTGTTCTCGAACTCCTGAGCTCAGGTGATCCGCCGACTTTGGCCTTCCAAAGTGTTGGGATTACAGGCGTGAGCTACCATGCCTGGCTGCATTTTTAATTTGCTGCTGTTATGTGGACTAATTTTGGAAAATTTTCTCCAAATATGGCTTGTTGTGTTTCTGCAAGTAGCAAAAGATAACATCTGACCAAAACCACTTCAACATACCTCACAAGTTTTGATGCAGAAAAGAGCCCCAAGCCCAGCTTCCCTTTGGAGTTCTTTTCCAAAGTTCAGAATTCTCACAAAAGTATTGCTGTAGGAGTCACATGTCAGAGCAGTGTCCCTTTCAACATGCCCAAACAACAAGGACAATTTCCTGCAATCTTTTACCTTTTTTTCCTTTTTGATTTCTCTCTCTCTTTCTTTCCCTCCCTCTCTCTCTCTCTTTCTTTCTCCTTTCTCTTTCCCTTCCTCCCTTCCTCCCTTCCTTCCTTCCTTCCTTCCCTCCTTCCCTCCTTCCCTCCTTCCCTCCTTCCCTCCTTCCCTCCTTCCCTCCTTCCTTCCTTCCTTCCTTCCTTCCTTCCTTTTTCTTTCTGTCTCTCTCTCTCTCTTTTTTTTTTTAGGGTCTCACTTTGGTTGCCCAGGCTGGAGTGCAGTGGCATGATTCCAGCTCACTGTAGTCTCAACCTCTGAGTCTCAGCTGATTCTCCCCACTCAGCCTCCCAAGTAGCTGGGACTATAGGCGGACATCACCATGCCCAGCTAATTTTTTGTATTTTTAGCAGAGAGGAGATTTCCCTGGACAGTTTCTTGCAATCTTGTTTCTAAAATTTTCTCCTGCTTTGGGCCTGGCCCCTTCCTATTGGTTCCAGATACTGTATTGCAGGTCCCTCCATCCCAGGCTACCACGCTATGGAGGGGCTGCACGTATGGCCATGTGGTTGTTTGGGGCTAGAGGGTCATTCTGCAGCTGCTGAGTTCATGGAAGCCTGGACTGTAAAGAGACTACGGAAGGGGCAGCATGTGTCTTTTGCTTCTCAGATTCATAGTCACTCACGTTGCAAAAAGTCCTCCTTGTTTTTAAGTAATTGTTTTACTGTGAATATATTAAACATGCAGAATAAATACGGGAATAAACATATAATTTGGCAAACCCACTACTGAGCCTTTAAAAATATTAGAAGATTGGTATTAAACCAGGTAACTTACAAATTTATTTGAAAAAAAAAAAGAAAGAAAAAGAAAACATTGAATATGGCTGAGTAGTTCTTTGGGGAGCCTTGGGCAGACCCAGGTTGCCCCGATTTCTCACTGTAGTTTTCTAGAATAACTGTAGAAGGTGGTGGGAGTGCAGCATCCTGAGATAAGGGAGACTAGCCAGAACAGCCGGGGCACTGTTCCAGCTCCCCCTAGAAATGGGTTGATCTTCAGTGCTTTAGCTCAGTGTGTTGTGCTTCACCCACGACGTAAAAGCCCAGGCTCAGTGGCTTCCCAGGGTTCATCAGCTGTGGCACGATAGGGCCCGTTGCAAATAAGATTCTGTTCCTCTCAGGCAGTTTCTCGAGCCGTGGGGGACACTCACCCCAGGCTTCTGCTGTCCCCTCATGCCTGTGTGTTCCTCATCAACTCTTTTCGTGTAACTTGTTGTTTCTGAAAGTGTCACCGGCACACAGTGAACCTGCCTCACGGAAACAGAAATACAGTCCATAGTTCCCAAACCATCAGAGAATTAAAATGAAATACAGAAATCTTTATCAATCAGATAGAAAGCAAGAAAGGGAAAAAAGGAACTGTAAGAAAGAAAAGAGTGGTATAAGAAAAACACAGAAGATGAGGGTTAAAATAACTAACAAATATAAACAGACTAAATCTACCCATTTAAAAAACAGGAGAAAAGAATTGCATTGAGGAAAAAATCCCCGCAAGATAGTGCTAATAAGAAACATTTGAAATGAAAACATACAGACACACATGTAGGAAGGTTGAAACTATTAAATATCAAAAGATAAGTGTTAAGTAAAAGAAAGTTACTAGAAAGTTAATACCAGACCAATTATAATTTAGGATAAAAATCACTAATAATAATGAAGGGAGTACCTGAGTAATGGTGATAAGAAAATGCTCAAATAAAATAACAAGCTGTAAGATACCAAAAATGGACCCTTAAAATACATTAATTAAAAACATATTTAAAACAGGAAACTAGCAAACCACAATAATTGGGGAACACTTTTCATTTCTCTAAGTTTACTCATTGTTTTACACTAATACAAGTAAGTTACATGAAAGACTTCAAAAGGATAATAAATATATTTGATCTAATAAATGTGTTTACAACTCTGCACTCAATAAAGGAAGTACCTATGATTTTTAAGAATACACAAATTATATACGAAATTTCACCATATATGTCACAAAGAAAATTTCAACACTTACTAAAAAAAATCTAGTGTTTTGAAACACATGTTATTTATTAAACAGAATAAATGAAAAGATTTTTTAACATTCTAAGTGATTGAAAACTCAAAATCTCACTTTTAAAGATCACATGGTTACAAGGAGAAAGCAAGATGAACATGACAAAGTAGAGTTTTGTGCTAATTCAAGTATTAACAAAGATTTGTGTAACAGATCTTTTGGCCTGCAAGGTAGCTGTTAGAATCTAAACACAATCCTCAATAAATACGGAAAGTATTGAAGATTTAGGCATTATCTCCAAAAGTGAGAAAAATCATAATAGAGTCAATGTTTTTAGAAGTAGAGTTACAAAGAATATAAAGATAAAAGCAGAAATTAATAAAATAAAACAAAGAAACTAAAAAATAATAATAAAGGCAAAATATGGTATTTTGAAAAGAATTAATAAAAAATGATCCAAAAATAAAGAAGGTAAAAATAAATAATATTAATGAAATCACAATATTTGAGTACAGTTAGATTAGAAAAGGTAAAGGGTTACCAACATTTTTTGCCACTATATTTGAAAAGTTTAAAAAGGCCAATGTTTAGGAACACAGAGTTCTCAAAATCACTTCAGAATAAGTAGAAAATCTGCATCGGCTATCATTTGATGAAGTAGAAATCAGTAATATTTCAGGTGATGCGGAGAGCCCCAGGTTAGGGCTCTGAGATGTGCCATTCCAGTCTTTGAGTTTCCCCTGATTGTTTTTCTTTACGAAGTCACTTCCTTGTCTTCCTCAGGACTAACTCTTACTAGTCCTAAGCCCATCATATCCTAAATTGCAACAGTTTATCTCCTCTGTTTAGCTTTGTCTATTGTGGTTGACTTATGAGTCCATGGTTGTAGATTTCTTATGTTACTTTACCTTCTACAAGAATAGTTTATAAATACTTTTCTTGTTCTATAACTCTAAAATCAAGAGAGACTTTTATATTTAATCCCAAATATCTTTATTGTTTTAATTTTTGTTATTTTTTGTTTGTTTGAGACCGAGTCTCACTCTGTCGCCCAGTCTGGAGTGCGGTGCAGTGATCTCGGCTCACTACAGCCTCCACCTCCCAGGTTCAAGCAATTCTGGTGCCTTTGCCGCCTGAGTAGCTGGGACTACAGGCATGCACCACCACGAATGACTAATTTTTTTTTTTTGTATTTTAAGTAGGGACAGGGTTTTGCCATGTTGGCCAGGCTGTTCTTGAACTCCTGACCTTAGGTGATCTGTCTGCCTCCACCTCCCAAAGTGTTGGGATTACAGGTGTTAGCCACCATGCCCGGCCCCCAAATCTCTTTTATGGCAATTCAACTTGCTCTTCTAGTCTCAATAAATGAAATAAATGTTTGAGAACTACTCTCATGTGATGATAGCCTCAACAGTTAATGAGTATTTCCCAGAACACTTTCTGTTGTTCAAAAGGGACTTTTAATTCTACTGTACTATGTATACAGAGCCAGATAATTAGACATTCAATGTGGGATCATAATTCTAAGATAGAAACTCACAAATGTATTACAAGAAGAGACACACAATAATAGAATGCCATGGAAAGGAGACTAGAAAAGAAGTTACTTGCAGCCAAATCCCAGCAAAAGATTTGAGTGTAGCAGTTCTTTTGTAATTATTCAATAAGTACCCACTAAATTTAGGTATTCTGAGAGCTGTATTTACTGACATCCAAACAAACCAACAAAAACCCTGCTTATTCTCAAAGTGTGTAACTAGTCTATTAGAAGTTGTGGATAGTAAATGTTATTACTTTAGAACAAAATGCTACGACATAGACATGCAGTTGTACAATAAGTCAAGCTCTTGTTCCCAACACTGTTTTCCACATAGCAGCCAGAGTAATGTTTGAGAAATGCAAGTCAGACCAAGTCACTTCTTTACAAGTCCCTCCAGTGGCTTTTAATTTTGTCCTGTTTGTCTAGGACATTGTGCATCGGGCTGGCAAGCTTCTCCTCTGCTTAGGGGCACAGAGTAGGTACTTGAGCTTCTGTGGCCACATGTCCCTGTGGCAACTACTGGGCTCCATCTTTGTGGCAGGGAGACAGAAGTGAGTGCCCACGGAAGTGTTCCCGTGAAACTCGATGGACACAAACGTGAATTTTATATTCTTTTCTCATGTCACCAAATATCCCTCTCTGACTATTTTTAAAAATCTATTGAAAAATGTAAAGAATATTTTTAGCTCATTAGATCATGCAGAATCAGGGAGTGGGTGGAATTTTCTGACCCTGGCTCTGTACCCCCTGCCCTGCTCCACACCTCCATCCTTTTAACTCCCGTCTTCTCACACTGCCTCGGCCACTCAGGGCTCCCTGATGTCCCTTTGTTGAGTGAGCCTTGAGGTCTTGAAACATTCTCTACCCTCTACCTGGCAAGCTCTTCCCCTTGTTCTCAGGCTGGTTCTCCCTCTACCCTTAGTTCCCTCACGTGATCTCAGAGGCCTTCTCTGCCCTCTCTGCCTTCCCCTGCTCTGTTCATATAAGAGTTACCTCTTTCACACCTCACCTACCTACTACCTACCTACCACCCAGTGACTCCTTAATCCCAGTTAATTTTCCCAAAGCACTCGTTGCTCATCACTGCATGACATTTTTATACTGTCTCTCACTACTAGACTATTAATGCCATGAGGTTAGGAATTTTGTTGTTTTAAATATTGCATCCTCAGTATCTGGCATAATGTCTGGAATACAGAAAATAGTCAACAAATATTTATTAAGTAATAAAAGGATGGGAAGGACATGAAAGGAGTCAGAAGACTGTGAGATACGTGGGAGGATTTTTGGGTATGTGTACCTTGTAAGTCAAGACATACAGAGATGCTTGAAGGAAAATGTTAAATCTCCCAAACTCCTTGTACTCCCACTCATTTGAGACATTGTAACAATTTGGTAGGTAAATACGCACACTGTTCTTTGTGCTCAACAGATACAAGTACAATATAAATATACGTACACACGTATATGCCTCTCCCCGTACTCTCTCTTTTTTTTATTTTAGAGAATTTATTGCTATTGCTTCTGCTGTTTTTGTGGGGGAAATATGATTATATGGACAAACCTAACAATTTATAAACAAGATTGCAGAACAGTGTCTACCACAAGTGAAGGCTTCAGCTTTTATTCCTATGACAATCCACTTGTTCTGAAAACAGCAGCACAATTGACATATGTTTTACAATTACAACATGCACAAAAACCCAGAATACAAAAATATTATTTTCTTTTATATCTAAAATAAATTTCTTGACTCTGAGCTCACGGTTTTGCTTGGCAATAGGAAAGTTAAACTTGTGTAACGAATTCTCTCCTTTTTCAAAATCAGATTTAAGCTTTGGTGAGTTGGATTCTTTGAAACTGCCCCTGCAAATGGCTCCTGCTCCCTGCTTCGCCTCCGCACGTCCCGCTGAGGGACGGGAGGGTGGCTGTGTTCCTGACCTGTCCTTGCTATCTGTTCTTGTCTGACCTGTGGCATGGTGCCGCCCAGGGCCCGCTCTCCCAGCCAGCACGTTGGACAGTCTGCAGCATCCTGGCTTGGGAGCCTGTGTAGAGTCAGTCTTCTCACCCAGGCCACCTGCCCACCTTGTTGGCAGCTGTTCCTCTGAGTCTATCCTTTCCCAGCCCCTCCAGCCTCTGAGACTTGAGCCCTAGTTAAGCACTCAGACAATTTCTGCCATTCTTTCTGTGACTGTGGGTCAGACGCAAATTCCTCTACAGCTGTGAGGAAAAGTCAGGGCTGATACAAGACCTTCATTCCTCATTGTTCGCAGAAGCCGCCATGGCTCTCTCGAGTCCCAGGCAACTGTGGCAACAAAGCTGTCTAGGAAAAAATGCCCCTCAAGCATCACACCCCAGAGAGGGAATAAAATGTCAGCTTCTCTGCTCCTCAGTGACCCCACTCCCACCTCCATGGGGCAGTTTTTGAAAATTAACAAAAAGCCAAGTATGTAACCCAGTTGAGTGGTGAGGACGACATCCCATGAATGCCTCAAGCTTTACCTGTTATGATTCTTCTATGTTAAATGTTAGAAAGAGATTTTAATAGGTCAGATTATGGCCGTTGGGATAAGATTACCTGTATTCATACTCTAACTTTGCCACCTGCTTGCTGTGTGACCTTCACCAATTTTATCAGTCACCCCAATTTCTCACATTCTTCCACTCTAAAAACTGAGATGATGGCCACCCTATGCATTGAGTGTTGTTTTGAGATTAATGAGATAATCAATCAGTGTTACATTTCTGACGGAGGGCATGGCGTACTTGCTAAGTAGTACGTGATTCTTCTGGAGAGAATTCTTATTTATTTATTTATTTATTTATTTTTTGAGACTGAGTTTTACTCTTGTTACCCAGGCTGGACTGCGATGGCGCAAGCAATCTCGGCTCACCGCAACCTCCACCTCCTGGGTTCAAGAGATTCTCCTGCCTCAGCCTCTTGAGTAGTTGGATTACAGGCATGTGCCACCACGCCCGGCTAATTTTGTTGTTGTTGTTGTTTTTTAGTAGAGAAGAGGTTTCTCCATGTTGGTCAGGCTGGTCTCAAACTCCCGACATCAGGTCATCTGCCTACCTCGGCCTCCCAGTGTGCTGGGATTACAGGCCTGAGCCACTGCACCAGGCCCCATTTTTTTAATGTATTAATATGAGGAAGATAATGCTTAGAAGAAAAAAAACTGCTTCAGGAGACAAAAAACAGGGCTAAGGAGAGGACAGGATGTAATTTGTCAGCCAGGGGAGGCCGTTCCAGGATGAGGAAGCTGAAAGAGCTGTTTCCCAGGCAAGAAATGGGCAGAAGAGGTACGCAGGAGTACATCATGAAGGCCTTTGTGCCTTCTGTATATTCAGGGTCCTAATTAGGAGATTTTCTATCTGTCTATTTGTCTGTTTATTCACCTATCATTCTGTCTATCTATCTATCTATCTCCTATCATCAGTCTGTCTATCTATCTGTCTGTCTATCTCTGTCTATATATCTATCTGTCTGTCTGTCGATTTATTATGAGGAATTGGTCCACACAATTACAGAAATTGAGAAGACCCAAGAGTTGCAGTTGACGAGCTGGAGGCCCAGAAGCGCAGCTCCACTCCAAAAATACCCTACTCAAGACCCAAGAAGAGCTAGTTTTTCAATTTGAGTCCGAAGGCAGGACCAGACCCATATCCTTGCTCAGGCCAGGAGGGAGGAGGAGTTCTCTCTTAGTCATTTTGTTCTATCCAGGTCTTCAGTTGAGTGGATGCTGCTCATCCCTATTAGAGAGGGCCGCTTGCTTCACTGAGCTCACTAACTCTAATGTTAATCTCATCCAGACACATCCAGAGTAATGTTTGGGTACAGGTCCAGCCACCCCCCGGCCAAGTGGCCCCGTCCAGGTGATGCCTTTTACCATCCTGTAAGTTTTCAGCTGGAGTAAAGTAGTCTGATGGCTGTTGAACGAACAGGTCCAACAGCAGGAGATTGAATGGGGTGGAGTGGAGAAGGGACGAGTTAGTTGTGTAGTATAGTTATGTGAGAATAACAAAGGAGAATGCGCACTTGTATATTCCATCATTGATTTTGCTTTCCAAGCTGCATGGTTTCCAACAGGTGAATCTCTTTGTTCAATTGCTCTAAATCAGCGTACATTGTAATCATTTGAAACTTTAGAAACATGTGCTTATAAATTTTATCTGCTTACATTTATTGGTGGTCTTACCTAAAAGTAAAAATTATTTATCCTTCTCTCATTGTCTATATATAAATCAAGTGAACATTAAGTGACTATCCATGTGTCCAAAGACCATTTAAAAAATTGTTAGAGTACCTTATGAATTTGGAATTTCTAGTTGTATAGCTTTCATGCAAAATATATTCTTCATTTCTTTCTGGTACAAAAGCAAAATAGAAAGAATTCTATCTTTCTGGCGCCAGATGAGTGCCATTTACATGTTTGATTTTTCATTGCATGCATCTCTCACCAACAAAATAAATTTTGAAACACATTGCAAATTATTTAATAAAATGAGCTAACAGAAATCAGGTCTTAATATAATGTACGAATGTAATATCCCGAAATTGGCGTTTCTTTTCCATTCCAAATATAAATTAACATTATTTTATGCATTTAAAAAACATATATTTTTTCACTTTTGGTAAGTTTTACTTAGAACTTCTCTACATTTAGTGTTTCTTTTTGTGTTTAAAATTATTTTTTGGTATTTTTCTCTCACTATGTGGAAATTTTAGAAACAGTTTCCAATAAGAAATTTCAGGAGAAGAATTTTAAACATGCAAATACGAAGATGAAATTACAATTATATTAAAAGTTTTTATGCTATTCAATATTTCAAATCAAAGTTTTTTAAAATCCAGATTTCTTTACATACTTTAGTGTTGGCATTATTATAATTAATTAAATGCTTGATGACTAGGGCAAAGCTTAGGAATGTTATGAAGCTATCTCATTTTGAAATCCAGTATCAATATCAATTTTTTTGAAATCATAGAATTATCTAATTATAAAACACTAATCAGTTCTCAGAATTTCAGCAATTGCAGAGCTCTTTAGAAGCCCTTCCTTTTTTGTAGCACAAGGAGAGGCAAATATATGTAAAGGTTTGTTATCAATATGTATACACTATTCCAATGAAATGTGGTAGTTTCCTGAATAATTAAGTAGGTGGCAGCACTCTCTTATCCAGAACATGATGCCACAAAACAGTCGGAGGTTGTGGGCTTCCACCTAAACTAAGGTGGAAAGAAGTTTGAGAGAGGGAGAGGGAAAGAGAAAAACTGTCAGACAGTAAGACAGACAGAAGGTGGGAAGGGAGGAGGGATAAAAGGGAAGAAGACATGGGCTTAGATTCACCATGGCTTTGTAAGTTAATGTTAGATTAAAAATATAAATGAAAGGACAGCTCTATAGAGCTTCTTATGCAAAAACATTTTCATCTGAAATTTGTAGAAAATATAATTCATTATAAACATGTGTGTTTTAGGTGTAGAATACACACATACACCTAAATATATTTCCATTTTGATATAATTAGGTAATTTTTAATTTTTTGTGTTGTTAAAATTGTAATATTATACATATAATTGCAGTGACTATTGTGAGAGTTTTAAAAGAACATATTGCTTGCTTCTGTAATTTAGTAGATAAATGAAAAATATTTATATAAAGTTATAATAAGCATGGTATTTTATGATATATGTTTTTCCCCAGGAAAGATTACATTTCAAATACTTTTATTATGAAGCAAATCATACCATCTCAATAAGCAGTGGATTTTCTGGGATGAAAATGTCTCATGCCTGACTTTAAAATCTGAAAAAATAAGGTTGCATACAATCTTATTTTCTAAAGAATAGTCGTGAAAATGGTAAAGTGAATATTTTGTTCTAAAAATGAAATCTCATATGTTAATTTTGAGGAAGAAGCATATTCCAGGCTTCTACACCTTTTCCGCTGTGCTAGTGTGACACAACGTTAGAATACTCCGTGGTGAAATGTCCTCAGCTGCTCGTTGTGCCTTAGTAGCGTTTCTTAAATGTAGGAAAGCCTGTTGCCATAGGCAGAATCTGTTGTATGTGATACTGTCAATATTTTTCTTAATATCTTGAAATTGCAAGAGTAAAGCACACAAGAGAATTTGGAATATTTCCACTTGCAAATGTTATTACTTTAGGATTCTTCTGACAGTGAATAGACAGCGTGGTCAGATTCATTTTATTTAGTAGACTTGCAATTTAAAATTATCACTATATGTGTAAGTATCCATGTTGTTTTGTTTTTACTCATTGTATGCATTTTTGATTAATAGTAACTAACTACCGAAAGTCAAGCAGTGCAAAGGTAACAAAAGCTAATCTTATTTAACAACAAAAGGAAAAAAAAGATGGATGATTTCATGTGCAAGATTTTTGTCAGCCCAAGTTGCAGTCATCTCAAGGCCCACCTGGATGAGGATCCACTTTTCAGCTCATCCACATGGCTATAGCAGGCTTCAGTGCCCAGTGGCCATTGAGCAGAAGCAGAATTTCCATTCTACATGGGTGTCTTCATTGGGTAGTTTACAGTGTATGAACTGACGTCTTTTAGAGCATGAGCATGTTGGGGTGGGAAGGAAAAAGGTCTGACAGACAGACCGAGACACACAGAGAAAGAACAAGATAGAAGTCACAATTTTTCCAACCAAAGCTTGGAAGTGACATCTAAACACTTTCTTTAGTTTTTCTGGAAGTGAAGCACTATTTGTTAGAAATGAGTCACGAGGCCTAGCTCACGCTAAGAGGTGATTAGGCATTAGGTATTAATACTTGGAAGTGGGGAAACTAAGCGCTACCTTCCAGACTCCTTGCTATAGGCGGTTTCTGTCTCCGTATGTAGGTTTTTGAATATCAGCAATGTTTTGGTATTTGTATTGAATCTTTACTTTGTTGGTTTTATAAAAAATCTCTAACATTTAGTGGCTTACACAGTGACAATGCATTATCACATCTCTGTTTTCTGACTAGTTGGTTCTTCTCCATTTCATGACAGCCTGAGCACTGGAATGGCTGTGGGACCGATGCTCTGACTCCCGTTCTTGGCCATTGCTGGAAAGTAAGCTGAGGCTGTGGCCTGGGAGACTTGATTCTTTTCCATATGGCGTCTGCATGTGGTTGATGAAATTTTCTTCATAGTATGTTTGCTGGGCTATGAGAGGCAGCATATCAACAGTGAGTGTTTCAGAAAGTAGCAGCCAGCACTGCCATGTCTAGTGTCAGAGGCTCAGCATGTTGCTCCATTCTATTGGTGAAAGAAGTCACAGGGTAAACTCAGGTTCCAAGAAAAAGGAAATAAATTCTACCTCTTGATGGGAAACTGTCATCCCTATAAAGGGAGAGGAGGAATTGCTGGAGAGCATCTTTGAATATAGACCTATTGGAGGGTGCCCCCTGGCTGTAATAATCCATATGCCTCCCACAAGCTGCATGTACTCACCTCCTTCCAAGACAATCACAGGTGTCTTCTCATCACGACATCAGCTTAGTCTTGTAGCCATCATCCCTACTGGGTCCAAGTGTAAATGGACTCCTTGGCAGCAGCCAGTTGGTGCAGCTAGCCCTTCACTTGTGGTTTTCTGAATGCAGACTTGAGAACTAAAAAGGCAAGTTACGCACCCCCACGCAGCCTGCAATGGGAAGATGATGATGATGGGAAGTCACTCTTATCAGGAAGAGTTAAAATAGGCACACAGTGGGGTGGGGACCCACCGTGGTGATTCTAAAATCCATCCAGGCACGGTTGCCTTTCCCTCTGACGCTGGCAGCAGGAAATTCTCCTTGCTGCTGCCTGGAGAGGTTCTCCGTTGCCATTGGCGCTTTGCCCTGAATACTTGGCTCTGGTGTCTGATTCACCCTTCCTCCCTCTGCCTGCTCCCAAATGGCCCCTGTTGCAGGTCCGGAGCTTTCCCAGCCTTCCTGACTGTAGGAAGTGGAACACTAGGGGCTTCTTTTCCTTGTGAATGATCTCTGTCCCTTTGAATAAAACCTGGCGTAACAGCCTTTGAAATTTTGTGGTTTTACCAAACAACACAACGTAGTCCACTTCATCAGGCGTTTTCCAGCATGCTTTGGGATATCTTTAAGATTCTTCAAGCCTAGTTGAGAAGTTGCATGGGTGCTTCTTTTTTACACCTTTTCGCAGTTGTAACAAAGTATTTTACAGCTGTACCTTTGAATTGTTTGATTTGATCTTCCCCTTAAGGCCACACTCAGCTCACTCTCGGCACTCTGAAATTCATCTTGGTCCCCAATTCCAGGCTGGAGAGAGAGAGAATTGGAGAGAAACAGAGAGAGGTGAGGGGGGCGGGGGGGGGGGGGGGGAGGGACAGGGGGAGGGGGGGGGGCAGGGGGGGGGGGGGGGGGGGGGGGAGGGGGGGGAAGGAGAGAGAGAAAGAGAGAGATTTGGAAAGTTTCTCTTAATTCTGATTAAAAATTCTTCTTAGGTTGATCTCTGTATGTACCTTACCTCTATCTGCACCTAAGAGAAGACATTTGACACTTTGAACATTCTGTTTAGTAATCTCATTAGTAAACTGTGTAAGTTTATTGTGGATATTTCCTATATTCTACCCAGGCAATAGTGTTGCCAGACTTTCTGCCACTAAATAACACAGCTGCCTGTGTTATATCCAGTAGGATTTTCTTACCTGTGCTTCCAGCCACAATTGATAGTTTTCTCAGGAGTCTTTGAAACCCTACTCAGTCCCAAAGCTATGCCAAAATTTGTTCTACTTATGGTTGCAATAATGTCCACTACTATCACAGTGGCCAGGAGTTCTCACTGTTCCACATACACATGAAACTCGATGTCGTCAATCTTACGTTCTTTTCTGTTTTGTTGGCTGCTTAATGGGATCACATATTGTTAGTTTAATTGTATTTTGTTAATTGTTAATAAGATTAAATGACTTTTATTAAATTTTTTAACGGCTCAAATTTCCTCTTGTGTGAAACACCTGGCCAGGACTTTGCCTGTCTTATGTTGTGTTGTCTGTCTTTTGTATACTGATTTATGGTAGGTCTGTATATATTCTAGATATTGGTGATTTGAAGGCTGTAAGTGTTGATAAGCTCTTGCAGTGCGTGACTTACTTTTTTACTCTCATTATGATGTCATGTGGAGACTGAAAATTCCTAATTTTAATTTATTACTTTTATTTTTCATATTGTGACTTAATTCATCTTCCCTTGTTGAAACCATAAAGTGATTCTTTTTTGTTGTCTTCTAAATGCTGCATTTGTTTACTTTTCAGATTTTGGTTTTTAGTTTGCGGTGTGAAGCAGAGATTGAGTTCCATTCTTTAAACATATGAATACTTGATTATAGCAACATGAGTAATCAAAAATAGGTCACCGAGATAGATGCTGGCCGATATAGTTGGGTGTTTTTGCCTTTTAGCATAGGGATTTAAAACTATAAATATCCCTGTAAGTTCTGCTTTAGCAACATCAAGCAAGTTGTTTTTGTAGTATTTTTATAATAATTGTTTTACTAAATAGTAATACTTTTAAAGTTTTTTTCTTTGATAAACTCTGTCCCTATGGTGGTAGATTTTTATTTCCCTTTGAATTCTGGAAATATTTCATTGATGCAATGATAACATTGTACCTATGTTATTAGGTATATATACGTTTAAAATGATTATATGTCTCAGAGAGTTGAATCTTTTGGAGTTTAAAAATAACTCAATTTATACGTAGTAATGCTTTTTTTCCCGAAGTTTTTCTTTATTCCTATAATTGCCATATCAGATCTCTTTGGATTTGAATTTGCATCATTCTTTTCCTAACACTTTAAACAATCATGTTTCCCTAAATTACAGATGTTTCTTAGGAGCAACACATTATTAGATTTGTGTCCTAATCCAGTTTTCTGGTCTTTGTTATTTAATATTGTGTTTAGTTCATATATCTGGGTTTAGATCAATCCTACATTTTATGCTTTCTATTTGTTCCTCCTTTGTTTTATTTATTTTTTCTCTTTTAGTTTTTACTTCTTTTTATGATTTCCTCATGCAATTTGTCTGCCTTTATTTATTTCTCTAATTAAGTTACTTTTTTTTTCCCTGTCCTATTAGTGGTTACTCAAGAACTACAACATCTACATTCTCTTCTCAAAATCTGCGGTCATTATTCCCTTGGAAAACACAGAATCTTAAGATGTTATCTTTCATTACTAACTCATGATTTATTTGTTATTTTTGCCTTAGTCTTATTTTTGGATTCAGTGAGTGCCCATCTGTTTACCCACACATTTCTTATTCTTTATTCCTTTTTGCATCTAAAATTGGGGACCTAATATCACTTACCTTCTGCTTGAACTGGAGACTTCACACGTTCCCTTAGTGAAAATAGATTTTTGGCAGATAATTCTAGTTTTCACTTCAGCTTCATTCTTGGATATTAAAGTCTGGATGAGCATTTTTTTTTTTTCAGATTGCAGAATACATCATTCCAGTCTCCTGGATGCCACAGAAATCATGTATCAACCTAATTACTGCTCCTTTCATGAGTGTTATGCTTTTTCTCTGGATAGTGTAAAGATTTTTTTCTTTTTCACAGTTTTGAAAACTCTCAATAATCATCTCTTTAAATATTTCATGCCCTTCATTTTCTCCTCCCTTTCTAAAAACCTGACAAGATTAGTGTCTCACTGTGTCTTCTCTTTTAACTTCTCTTATATTTTCTCACTCTTCCTCTCTGTGCAATGCACTAGAGATTTCTTCTGGTATCTTTGAGTGCATCCTTTATAGTCTGTTATTAAATCTGTCTATTGAGTTTTTTATTTCAATTATTGCGATTTTCATTTCTACATTTATTTAGTTATTTTTCAAAAACACTGCGGTTTTTTGATAGTTTCCTGGTCCTTGCAGATATTTTCAGTCTGGTTTGTAATGTCTTAAAACATGATAAACATTGTTCCTTTATGGTCTGTGCATGGTAGTTCTATTATTTGGAATCTTTCAAGATTCACTTCTTCTCTTTGTTTTCACTGTTCTTCCCTCAGGTCTTATGCTCCTGTGATTAACTTTTTGCTGTAAGCAACTCATTTCTTTTGGAAAAATATTTGTGGGAATTGTTTGGGGCCTAGAATGAAGTTACATTCCTGCAGAAAGTAGTTGTATTTATTGCAGCCCATGCATATCCTTGTAATATGCATATCCTTGTCAGTTAAATGTATGGTTTAAGATATTTGAATAATCCAGGTCTTAGGTATTTGAACTGCAGTTCTCCTGTAATGACAAGTGCTGATTGAAACTTCTCATGCACATTGTCATGCCTCAGTCTGCTCAACAGCAAGGCATAGTCCCTCTTACTATTTTCCACGGCCTCTTCAGGGGAGAAGGAGCTGGACAATCTCTCATTTATCTCACTTAAGTGGTGGTGGATCTCCCTGTTTCCGCTTCATGGAGAGTGGTTCTCTCATCAGATTCCCAGCTTTGGTTAGACATCTGAGGTCCTAAAAACAATTATTACAGAAGTACTGTATGATCAGTATCTTTTATTTTATTACTTTAAAGTAAATCCTCAAAAATTGAATTGGTAGTTATACACATTTTACGTGTCATCGGGAATATGTTATGGTGATGAGAGGTAGTTTGTTCTGACAGGGCTGTTGACTCCAAGAGAAAATTTAGGAGATGGATCTTGAATTAATGTTAGGAAATGTATCTAGAATTTCAAGCTTTATGAGTTATTTATAGGAGAAACTGAATATTTCGGAGGAAGTTGGCAGCATCAGAGGTACATTCTAGAGAGACTGGATTGAAAAATGTTAAGACTGAAATTAGGAGGACTAGGTGAAACAAATTATTTGCTCTAAGCATTACTAAAACAATATACTGGGAATTGAGAATTAAAAAGTAATAAAGGTGAAGACCTCCTAAGAAAGGAATTGACACGACGTTGGTCATTTTGAGGTAGATGCATGAAACTGTTAAGAGTGAGGAAGAAACCAAAAAGTTACTAGAATCTAAAGCCTGGATCACTTAAAAGTAATTGATGACGTTGGCCAAAATCATAGGGAAAAAGTGGAAGAAAGATGACAATGTACATTTTGGACTTGTTGGTCCTGAAGTGGTAAATAAATGTTCAGGCACAAATGTCAAGACAAACCAGCAATGAAGCTGCTGCCTATTTTGGAGGTTTGTTGTCACAGCTGTGAACAACTTTGCAATCAGACAGACTGCGTTCAAGTACTGACTCTCCACTGACTAAATAATGCCTTTGAGTCACTTTATAATCTTCCATAAACTTCTGTGTCTCCTGCCTTCAATGAGAATAATTGTACTTATTTCATATAGTGTGGTGATTTTATCACTTAAACACCATACAGTGAATCTAGGGAAGTTTTACCCACAGTTGTTCCTCAATGGAGATGTTAGCATCACACTTACAATTGTGGTTTTAAGGCTGTGGTCACTGTGGAAACACCAGATCTCTTAATGATATTTGTGTGCTCAGAGCTGCTTGCTTAATTCCCACACACTGTTGAACTAGGAGTCCTCTCCCTGGCACTGAAAGCTTGGGTGTAAACGAGAGAGAGAGCCAAGAGAAAGGTCTCCAAGAATCAAAAGAAGGTTTCAGAACCCCAAATCCATGGATTCATTAATAAGTAACCTTTTTTATTTCTTTCTTTCAGACAGGGTCTCACTCTGTCACCCAGGCTGGATTAAGGTGGTATGATCACAGCTTTCTGCAGCCTCAAACAGTTGGCCTCAAACCATCCTCCTGCCTCAGCTTCCCAAGTAGCTGGGACTACAGGCGCATGCCACCACACCTGGCTCATTTTACTTTATTTTGTAGAGATGTGGGTCTCAATGTGTTGCTTAGGCTGGTCTCAAACTACTGACTCAAGAGACCTTCCTTTTCTGGTCTCCCAGAGAGGTGGGACGACAAGCGTGAGCCACCCCATCTGGCCCTACTTTTTGAAATAGTCTGTAAAAATTTGTAATCATTTAATTTGTAGCAGTGTCACTAATTGAAATTATTGAGATCAATGAAAGGTAGTTTGTATTCCAAAACATCCAGAAGAAAGCTCAGTAAAGAAAGAGAACAGTTAGATTATTCGAGCTAGCAGCACAGCTGATGGGAGTTTCTTTTGGAATACGGAAGCTGGAGTTTCTAAGTTGAGGGGAGGCTGTCTGTGGAAAATGGAACCGTAAAGACAATAAAGAGAATCATTGGTAGAATGAGAAGGAGGAGATGAATCATGGGTTTCGCATTACAGAGCAGGTGGTGCTGTTAGGGTGAGTGGGCACAGAGTGAGACACTCAGATCTGGACGTCAGAAAAGTGAGTGCCAAAGACTGTAGGATGGACGGGAAAAGGCACGTAGATGGTGAGGACTGTGAAGCTTGAGGGTGAGGAAGGGCGGGACAAAGAACACCATGGCGGATATGGAAAGGGAGGGAGGTAGTAGAGATTTTACAAAGAAGAATTGCAAGCTCTTAGTATCTTTCTGATGAAGGGAAAGTGTGAGGAAGTAGTCAAATTTATTTTGTTTTTGCAGTTTCCAGCTTAGGTTAATGATAGGTCAAAATGAAAAGTCTAGAAGCAATAAAGCACAAGCCATCCCATAAATCTTCCTCTCTAACTAAATAAGATAAACCCATTCTTTCCTTCTAACATAACAGAACCTAAAAACTATGATACTGATTTATGTTGCTGTAGACCGTTACTCTGAGAAAGCCTCAGATTATTTTTCTCACCTCTTAATGAAATCACCTTCCATGCTCTTGTTCTTGAATGACAGAAAAATGAGCGAGGAGCTACAGATTTAGCAGGTGTCTCATAGACAGCTGTGTCTTAAGCTGAATTCTAGGAGCAGGTGAACCATTTCACAGTGCTTTTATAATGCAGTGCCATTTTCAAAATTACAGATTTTCTAATGCCAGTGGAAAGAAGTGGTATAACACTGTTAAGAATTCTAAGACTTCCATTTTAGCACTATTTACAGTTTTATTTGATATAGGCTGTAAAAGGTCTCCATTCTCACAGTGCTTGAGAGGTGATAGGTTTGCATGCCAAATGGATCCTGGCAGTTAGGTCCAGGAATAATCATTCTTCCCATTTCCCAAGACGGAGACCTCAGTTTCTAGAAATAATTTTTCTTTCAGAGGCACAATGTGATTCCAGACTAGCGACCTGACATGATTACTTCCATTTTCAAGTGTAGTGCCCATTGAAACTACTGGTTTCAGGTGCCCATTCAAACCTAAATTACTGCAATAATTGGGAACACAAGTACAAAGGAGACAAATAGAAGAAATAGAGATGGGAAGATTGTGATTTTTTGGTAATCATGTACTTACTCTGTATTTAAAATGGACCAAGATTACTTGATATTGTAGAATGCAAATAAATACTTTAAGCTCTCAGATAGTTGTACACTTCCTGGAGATGACCTCTTAAACTGCAAATGGTGACATTAGACACAATGTGTTTTTTAAAAAATGTTTCATACATATTTAGATTAGCTTGGTTTTACCATTATTTACACTGAAGGTATTATTTTCAAGCTACATGGACATAAAAGGGATTTGTGCACGTAGCATATATTAAGGGAAAGTGGCTCTCTTGTTATGTAGCAAGTATCTATCATCACTTTGATATTTGCAATATGCGGAAAAAATCCGCTAGGAAAATTTCTGAGGGTATTTTCCTACTGATCTCAGGCATTTGAAGACATACAGTTAACTTCTCTTTTGTCTCAACATTAAATGGTATCTGATAAAAACAAGTGCAGTGTGTACAGAATGGCCAGTGAGACAACAACAGTATATGATTTGTAAATAAATTTGATAGAGCAGTAATCGTATTTGCGATATTCTTTGAATTAAGATAATTTCTATTCATGCATCACAAAGAAGTTCAAAGTATAAATTGTACATGCATGGGATAATTTATATTTGCATAACATTTTATACTTTAGCAAATCCATATCCCCTCCATTAACTACTTGATATGTGCACCTACTGCTGCTTTGTACCAAGCCTGGTGGATATTTTTACCCCAGTCTTTTAGAAGCGAGGCAATTGATGCCTTAGAAGGTAGAATTCTGTCAATAAGTGTTAGTTACATTCAGGTTCAGCATATTAATTTTTTCTTATCAATTGCTCTTTAAGAAATTAAGTATTTGACATACTTTTTGATTATTTTCATTTGGGTTTGAGTCTATTTTGTTTAACATAATATTACAAAAGCTTTTTATCATTTATTTGTTGCTTCTCTGGCATGCATTTTTTTTTTTTTGCCTTTTTAATTTCAACCTTTCTACATCAGTATATACCTTATGTGTGGCTTTTATAAAAAGTGGGTGGCTGAGATTTCTGGATATGACGAGCAGAGTGATGGCTAGAACTCAGATTCTGACCTTGGTAAAGGGATGAGAATCATGACTTAAAAGGACACATTTGCTTTTACAGAATATGGTAACTTTACCTCTTTTCCAGACTGGCAGAAATTCATGCAGTTCAAACAGCTTCTCCAGGATTGACCAAGAGCTGCCTCATGCATGCATCCATGCCAGGCTCCTCACAAGGCACCACTTGGCATTTTACATTTGCTCTCTTGGTCCCATGATGGCTCCTCCACTTTCCATGTATCCCACTGCTGCCTGGCATAAAAAATCCAGTGTCCTTGCCAAGGGCACCAACAGAGAACACTGCTAAAGTTTCCAATAAGAGGCTGCTCCAACTCTATTTAGAAGGGTCTAATGTTCATCAAATTCACTGGAAGCACAAAAGGTCTTGTCTTGAAGCTCCATTAGCTTGACTAAGCTTTATCAGCTTTATTGTATCCTTAACATATTTATGTGGCTGTAACACACAAGACTTTGTCATGATACTTAAACGTAGCATAACTTTTCTTGTAAAATATCTTGCTTCTTGATTTTCATTGACACAATTTATTTAGTTTACAGTGGCATAACTGGGATGGAAGAGGACAACGTGAGATTAATGCCATCTCCTCACCACACACACACTCAAAAACACACACACACACACACATACACACACACAAATCTGCAGTGCCACCACTGCTTCCAACCTGTGTGTATCAGAGGCAGCATTTTCCTTCTCTGCAAACTATGTCACGCTTGTAAGCCTGGGTCCCAAAGACTGCAAGTTCGTTATTCCTAGACATTCAAGTAGCTCTTAGGAGAAGTTATGTCTTCTCACCTTTCTGGGTATAAAAGTTCAGCCCTAGTCCAGTATCATCTGATTTGGCATCAGCTCCAGAACCTTCTGTAGCCTGCAGTTCCTCCCTCTTCCTGATTAATCGCCAGTGCTTTCTGTCCTTATCAATAAGCCGGAATTGATATTGGGAAAACAGTGAATGTGCCATAATTGAGAAAAGAGAATGATGATGGAGGTGTTTTATTTGCTAATAGCACTGGCACCACATTTCTGCCAACAAGAAATGCCCTATTAAACCAGTCTAGTGAAAAAGATGACACAGGAGATGGGCTCATGTATTCTTTGTATCTCTTAGGATGAGCAAATAAGGACATTCTGAGAGAATTAAGGGGCAGGGATATTGCTAATAACCAATCAAGAGCTTCCCTGGTTGCCCTTGGACAGAAACAACAGCAATAACAACAACAATAAGAACAACAAAACGTATTCTATGACAGCTAATTCAAATGTGCAAACTCCAGTATTTGGGCAATATAGGTGTGTGTGTGTGTGTGTTTTGTTTTTGTCTTCATTGTTCTGTTTCTGTCATTTTTGATCTTCTGAAGATTTCTTCACTCTATCCCATACATCTTTCTATGATTATGTTTAGGAAATGCTTATTTTCTCTCCAGAACAATAGTGTTGCCTTGTTACTATCTATCAAAAGTAAACATTGTAAAAGCCTACTTAATGTGAACACAAACAAAATCCAGCTTCTGTGTACTCATGTTATAAGAGTTATGTTTTCTCAATTTGCTTAAAAATGTGAATATAAGCACTATGAGGAAACTTCCTATTACAGCTAAATAAATAAAATAAGAGAACAAAAAAGCTGTACAAGCCATGCACATATTAATAATATTTTAAAGGGCTCGAACCTTTTCTTCCTGTAAATCTTGTAAGTTTTGATTTCTTAAATTTATATGAGTAAAATTTATGTTAAACTAGAAAAAAGTCAGGATATATATACTCTGTGCCCACATGAAAGCCATTATAATTGTAGACAAACTCAAAATGAGAAGCTATAATTGCCAACCCCATACTTAGAGAAAACAGTATACCTTTAAAAGAAGTTTAAAACATGGTGATATGAATTTTATACTAGAGCAATGCTGCTTCTAGACACGAGTGAATTAAATCAGAGTATTAAAATAATATGATTATGCAAGCTATTTTATACTGTGCTGTTAAGTTTTTTGTTTTTTTTTTTTTTGCAATTGATTTTTAAAATGGCCCTTAAAGTTTGTTCAAATGATTTGAAAAACTATAAGCACTCTGGTTTTCATCCTTGAGTAAAAGACAAGGGGTCCAACACCTGTTGCAGACATATGGAAGGATGGAAATAAGAATGTCGCCATTGAAGGGTGTGGTTAGTTTCAAATCAAACATTGTTTCAATAAAGATGTGTACACAAACATGGTGGAACTTTCAAAAGTGAGTAGGAGATGTGGATGTGCAGATTGATTGTGGATCTCAGGTCTAAGGAATGCAAGTCAGTCATCTGGGAATTGAATGAGAACAGGAAAGAAGGAGTGGACAGTGGGAAGCAAGGTGAAGGAGGAGTTTGCAGTGTGTTATTAGCTAGGAAGGGACTTGAGCAGATTTATTGTCTGAAAGGATGTAGATAATAGAAGGTAGGTTAAAAATTGGAGGAAGATAATTGATGCGCTAACTACTATGAGTAGGAGTGATTTAAAAATCCAGAAGATAGGTGGAAAATTAGATTTAGAAAAAATTTTCAGAATTGGAGGAAGATAATTGATATGCCAACTACTATGAGTAGGAGTGATTAGAAAATCCATACGTTAGGTGGAGAATTAGATTTAGAGAGAGAAATTGTTCTGAGACAGATGGTAGATAGGTAGTAATGACAGTGAATCTAGATGGGTTTATAGGTTGAGAGTGGGAAGTTTAATAACTTCTAGCTCATGGAGTGTTTGTTGATGGAAATGAGAAAAGTAAACATTGTCCCTGATTGTTTTCTCCTTCACTTCCCATGCTCAATCCATCAGTAAACCTAAAATAAAGTGATTGGTCATTGAATGTTAACTGTAGGGTTTGTGAATTTGACCAACTTGCTTGAACCCAAATATAATCATATGCTTAAAAGAACTAACCACAGAATTACTGGGCTTCAGGGTGAAAAGGATACCGTAAGTAATGCCATCTACCACTCCACCCCCCACGAAATGTACAAGAATGCTTGTTTCCTATGGCAGCATTTAGCACTTCTCATCATTGGCTTTCAACACACCACTCTAGTTTATTCCTCTGTAGGACAAATGAAAAAGATTTACTGACATGGATCTTGATCTTTGAAATTTACTTTTGAAATCTCTTAAACATATTTGTGTTTTTAACCGTAGCTCCAACATCATACTCAAACATATTTTTCCCATGCCAAAAAATTGTATTTTACCTGTTTTATATATAAAATTGCTTTGGGTTACGTCACTCCCAATTCAAGAGAGAAGGAAGAACAGTCACATGGAGAGTCCAGACAGGCCCAGTAGACCAGACGACATTCTTAGCATTTACAAGTCTGTAATGAATTCAAATAGAAAATGACAGTATGGAAATCTGGAGGTCGACTGCCTAATTCTGATTTCAAGCCCTACCACTTACGACTGTATTCTTAGGCTAGTTACTTAATGTCTGTGTGCTGTCTGTTTTCCTCAGCTATAAAACAAGCATAGCACTGTTCTCTACCTCATATAATGTTAAGGAAGAAAGGATTTACTATATTTAAAGTCATTAGAATAATATCTGGTACATATTAATTACTGCAGTGGTATTCGCTATTTTCATGGATCTAACTAAATGAAAATAAATTAAGAATTAAAATGAGACAACAAAAAACACTTTTAGTCATGTAGATATATCTCAAAGTTGTATTCTTACTGTTCATTTGTGTAGAATATTTGAGAACTCTGGGTCTCATAAAAATTTGATTGACTTGTATTTTAGTTTGTATCATAGGAAAATTCTTGAAGATTATAGTGGAGTGCAAATTGATTCTAAAGTCTGCATTCTTTTTTGTAGCATAAATACTAATTTCTATCAAAATACTGGATTTATTTTTCTACGGCCAATTAATAAATGGTTGGCAGTTAAATATTGGCGCTGCATATTAGCTCATTAGATTTTTGAGGATGATTATGAACAACACTGTAACACGACTTTAGTTTTTCCACATTTTATTTGTCATTTATTTGATAAAAGTGTAACACAGTCAAGACAATTTAAAAATTCTGATGAGTTATTCAAAGCCAATGCAAATAATAGAGATTGTTAGGTAACTTAGAAAACTAGTATAGATTTTATTTGATGCCACTTTCAGCGTGTACTTGTCAGTAAGAGGGAGAACAATAAGAATGAATGACATAATTCAAGATATCTGAGATTGTGGAAATTTGAGGAAAAGTATTGTTCTCCAAGACTATCCTGTTAGGTAGTTGAGCTATGCATTGAAAATATCACAGTATCAAAGCTGATTTTTATAATCAGAAGGTTTGTAAACATAGTTGTGTCACCTGGTCAGGAAATGACATGTATTCATGACTTGTTCTGGGGATACCACTGTATTCTGTGATACACTTGGCATACGTGAGTTGTAAAAACCTAAACAAACAACATGCTTATTTCAGTTAAGGAAAATAAGACTCAGAAATATGAAATGATTGGTTCAAAGTTCTAGAGTCAGCACTGAAGCTGTTTTGGTCTTAAATCAAAACAAGTTGCATTTTTCTAAAGTTGTCAATTCTCTGTTTCTTTCATTTATAAAATGAAGAGGCCTCTGATATGATTCAGTTATAATCTAATCAGTTAACAGTAGTTTCCAGAAAGTTCATCTGCAATGTGGCTAGCAGTATGAAATGTCATTGGATTATGAAATAAATATATTGTGCAAGCCTGAGCTATTAAATTGTAATTTAGAGTTCTACTGGAAAAAGGTACCCATGATACAAACATGTGATTGGTTGGGCCAGACATTCTGCAGCTTTTTAGTCTCAAAACTCCTTTCCTCTCCTAAGAATTATTGAAGACCTCAAAGTGCTTGGCTTATTGGCTGTATCATTCAATACTTATTATATTAGCCATTTAAACTGAGAATATTTTAAATAGCTATTTATTAAGTAACGTACAAATCATGCCGATAAACCAATAAAGTGTTAAAATAAATAGCATATCATATTAAAATATAAATTAATATGAAGACATTAATGCATACTAAAATATTAATTGGAGGAATGGCATTAATTTACATTTTTTGCAAATCTACTGTCAGGTTGACTATGCTGGATTATCACCCCTGCTTATGCATTCAATCTGTTATGATGTGTTGTTATGGTAGAAGTAGATGAAGAGAACCCAGTCTAACAGAGAGATGTAGCTGGAACAGGAAACAGTATCTTTTTTCTTTTTTTTTTTTTGAGACGGTGTTTTGCTCTGGTTGGCCAGGCTGCAGTGCAATGGCGTAATCTCAGCTGACTGCAGCCTCCACCTCCTAGGTTCAAGCAGTTCTCCTGTCTCAGCCTCCCGAGTAGCTGGGATTACAGGCATGCGCCCCCACGCCCGACTAATTTTGTATTTTTAGTAGAGATGAGGTTTCTCCAGTTCGTCAGGCTGGTCTTGAGCTCCCAACCTCAGGTGATCTGCCTGCCTCGGCCTCCCAGAATGCTGGAATTAAAGACATGAGCCACTGCTCCCAGCCAGGAAGGAGTGTCTTAATAGGCTTTTCAGATACTGGTGATTATTCTTTTATACTACACCAAAGCTCAAGTGATAGCTTCTTAAAGATTAGTTGCAACAGGGAATATGCAATTGTATTAATGAATTTCTTTGTATTCTGTTACATTAACATCTATTAGTGTATTTTCCTCTTAAAAGGGCTCTGTTCCACATGGATGCTTGTTTAACTTTGTGCATTATTTATTTGGCAGTTACTGGATTACTATTATGCAGAACTGCTAAATGTTGACACAAATAAAAAATCACATTTGTTCACATCAACAACAATCTCATTTAAAAAATTCTCTCAGTGCTGGGAAGCTGTCAAGTGCACTGTGGCAAATTCATCTCCTTCCCTTGAAGCTTGAATTTTATCATTGGCAACAAATATTGTCAGTTGTTTTTCTTAAAATCAACAGACTCGTTTTGTTCATTTTCAACAAAATGTCTGCCAAACATCCAAATCTAAATAACTGTAATATGTTTTTCAAGCAAAAATGATGCTCCACGAAAAAAAAATGGGTAGCTCACACAATTTGAGTAACTACAAGGTGCTTTTTCTTGAGAAAAGCAGGAAACAATTCAGGCTGCAGCAAAAATACCTTATCCATACTTAACGATTCCTCTTACAGAATATTAAAACATTTACTCTAGACTTCAGAATTTAAAACCATTGTTTTTAATGCTTCTTCGTGATGATTTTTAGTAAAATTCCTTTTTGTTTTCCTACTGTGCAGTTGCATGACAGTGAATTAGGCAGTGAATACTAGCTGCTAAGATTTGGTGCCACAGTCCTGATTCATTGCTAAGACACCAGCAGTTTTATCCACCACTGTTTTTGTGCCATCAATGCACATGTCAACCCAGATGTCCCAGCATAAACCGCAGGATTTGAAAGTTATCCAAAAATTTGAATATTTCAGCACTACCTCCATTTGTTGTCAAGCATTCACATAAAAGATGATCCTTGATCATTGGCCCATGCTGACACTGGACTAGTTCAAGCAAAATAAGGAAGCCCAGCCAAGTCTGTATATCCGTTCATTTTCTAGACAAAAGTGAAGGTCTCCAGACAAGGCGTTAACTCTGTCTTCTTGTCTAAGCTGAAACTTTAATCAGTACATTACCGTGTGATGGGAAAGTGGCAGTGTCTTGGTTTCTTTTACTGGCTTTTCATCCAGTAGTCATTCAGCAATGGCAGGTGTAAATGGCTTTATTAGCCTCCTGTGAGTTTCTCGACCAAGGCGTCACAATAACTGCGAGACATTTCAATGAATTCACTATGTTGAGTTTGAAAAGTGATATTTGGCTTTTAAAGAACGAATGATGTCTATATTTAAAATACACTTTTTAAATAATTCTTATTTGTCTCAATGCTTGCATCACACATTCAGAATAAAACCACTCAAAAATGCCTGTTTTTCTAGGTCCTAATAAAGTAAAGTATTAACATCTATAAAGTGGATGAAAAGATAGATGTTCTCATATTTTCATTTTTATTTACAGGTTTGTTTGATTTTATTTGGAATAGAATCTTCCCTTCCATAAGAAACCTGTTTGAAATGTCAGTGTCACCTTTTTTCATAATTTAGAAATAGATGGTGTGACCATGGTGGAGACAGTGAATCTTTTAATCTCTCCTTTCTTTTTTTTTTTTTTGAGATGAAGTCTCGCTCTGTCGCCCAGGCTGGAGTGCAGTGGCCGGATCTCAGCTCACTGCAAGCTCCGCCTCCCGGGTTTACGCCATTCTCCTGTCTCAGCCTCCTGAGTAGCTGGGACTACAGGCGCCCGCCATCTCGCCCGGCTAGTTTTTTTTTTTGTATTTTTAGTAGAGACGGGGTTTCACCATGTTATCCAGGATGGTCTCGATCTCCTGACCTCGTGATCCACCCTTCTCGGCCTCCCAAAGTGTTAATCTCTCCTTTCTAAGACAAATTTCCATCCTTCACCATAAGAAAAATATGGTATAACTGTATTTTATTTAAGAGGAAATATAAGTAAGCCCTATATTGTTATATCTCTAGATAAAATTTATTTATAAAAGTTTCAAATTAGATAGATAAGTAAATAGATTTACAAAATAAAGCAGCAAACATACTTAATTCTTGCTGTGGTTCCATGTAACTTTAATAAACATTTTGAAGCTTAAAAATAACATTGTATTGGACAAAAATCGGGTTACTGAGATTGTATTAAGAACTGAAAATAACCAGTAAGTGTTCAGTAAAATCAC
Organism: Piliocolobus tephrosceles; assembly: GCF_002776525.5. Classification (NCBI taxonomy): domain Eukaryota; kingdom Metazoa; phylum Chordata; class Mammalia; order Primates; family Cercopithecidae; genus Piliocolobus; species Piliocolobus tephrosceles. The sequence continues at coordinate 6,769,804 of NC_045451.1, forward strand.
TGAGAACAAACTAAGCTAATCTCTGAAAATGTGTGTTATTTACACCCTAATCTTAGAATATTTGAAAATACAAGCACATGCTTTATTAGTCATAGTAGTGTTAACGCCATGTCATGTAATATCTGAAAACTCTTCCATATATTTTTGAGAAAATGAGACTGCAAAAAGACAAATAGAATTTTAGTATTATTATGAAAATAGTGACCTTTGGATCTCGATAACAGAACGCTCCTGAGCTCATAGAATGATAGTTGCAATAACATTTTAAAAACTTCAGTAATTTCACATAATTGAAGTATATTATTTACTGAGGAAAAGTCAAATTGGAGTCCAGGAAAATGCTGTCTATGCTCCACATACTCATCAAGTGAAGCTGACGGAGTTTCACATTTCCAGTGCATGGAAGAAAGACAGACCCTGTAGGAATTTTTTAAAGACGGTTGTAAGCACCCAGCCTGCGAGTAAAGTTAACTTTTGTCTGCATTTATTGGCCGAGCTCACTTCCATGGCCACGTACAATTGCAAGGGAGGCTGGAAAACAGTCTAGATGTGAGCCTAGAAACAAAAGGGGAGAGATTTTTAAACATGAGGCTGCTCTGTAATAGAGTGTCTGATGTGATATAGTTACTGTGAGAACCTGCGGATTGGAAAAGTGTTAAGTATAAAGTCTTGCAATTACATCAACATATAATACAATCACGTTGGGGTAAAGTAACTGTATTATTTATAGGAAGAGACGTGTTAAATTCAGTACTCAGGATGGTCACCTATTATGCCCAAGCACTGTTCTAGGTCCTGGATAGAGAAGATCAAGAGACACAAAGTCCCTTATAGCACATTTTTAGCACCAGGGACCAGTTTTGTGGAAGACAGTTTTTCTATTTGCTGGGGTGGGGGATGGTTTCCAGATGATTCAAGTGCATTACATTTATTGTGCTCTTTTTCCATTATTATTACATAGTAATATATAGTGAAATAATTATACGACTCACCATAATGTAGAATCATTGGGAGCCCTGAGCCTGTTTTCTGTAACTAGACAGTTCCATCTGGGGGTTATGGGAGATAGTGGTATCAGAAGTGTGTTGCTTATGTCCAGTCTACTCCGTGATCTCGTTTCAGTTGCCATCACTGCAGAAAACCCTGCTTCACAAAGATAGGATGTAGGAAATGGGAGGAGGCTTTTCAGTGCGTTCTGTGACAATCTCAGGATCTTCTGCCTTGACTTTAATCCAGAACGTATGGAGATTTGAAGTTGTCTCAAACACACTTTTAAGGCCACCATCATTTGCAGTATCAGGCATTTGATCCTCTTCTAGCATGGCTAAAGTCCATTCACCGGCTTATTTGCAAATGAGTCACGGATCTATTCCTTCCCAGTTCCGGGGACTTTTTTGGTTGGGAAGCAATGCTCAAGCTCTTCTGAAAGCTGAGATGGGTGCTCATGCACCAGCTGTGAGAAAGAAGGCCCTGGCTCCGTCCCTTTCAAAATCTCTGCTAACGTTTGAAAGATGTCAGAAATTCCATTGTTCACTCGTCACCCCCATAATTCCAGTTTGGCTTTGAATGCAGTCACTTTATTTGCTGACTTGAACACAGTTGTTGTTCTCCCCAAAGTGACAGATTGAGTTCGTTGAGCAGGTTGAATACGTCACACAAGTAAGCAAGTTTTGCAACTCAATCTGTGTTACTGAAATGTGTTGCCAGGGATGACTATTTGTCTACAAGAAATCTCTGGAGTGGCTGTCTTAGCTAAAAAACTCTGGCCAGTGATCCACATTGGGAAAGCCATCTCACTTCTGTGTATAAGAGAAGACGTGTGCTCAGCGTCCATCTCCTCAGAGCTGCACAAACAGATGTGAGTTAAGGGCATGTACTTTAATTGTGGTTGATAGTTTTGCTCACTTTCTGCAAAATGTTTAGTACACATGACATTTTTTGTCTAGCCAGCACAGCATTTCTGTGTGGATGATACAGTGCATAGACTCACATTCCCTACCTTTGACTGAGGTAGGGAAACCAGAAAACTGTCCCGTCATGACAGCCACTCCATTCGTGTGTATCCGGACACAAAATGACTAATTCAGTTTTCCTGATATATAATCATTCAAAGACTTGAATAGTTCTCCAGCTGTGATGTTGTTTGGCAATAAAAGTGCACATAACATATCCTCATGCACATCCTCCTGAAAATACACTGTACAGAAGCAGATACTGTTGCCTCATTGTCAGTACTGGTAGACTTATCATCCCAGATTGCGTTCCACAGTGACTCATTAATCCTAACAGTTGTGCATCAGTATCTTCTGCCATTTCATCAGTTCATCTAGTTATGGTGCTAGCTGAAAGGAACCATCTTTTGAACTGCAGCCTCTCCTAAGAGTTAGTGACAGATGTCCTCAGCAGCAGGCAGGATCAACTCTTCACCAATAATAAAGGGATTCTTAGCTTTAGCAATGAAGTGAGCCACTAAGAATGATGCTCTCAGTGCAGACACATTTGTTGAAGTGATAGTTTTCAACAATTGCTTCTGTTCATTATGTTTACATTTTTTTCTTTTAAAAAACTAGTGAAGGGTGCTTGGTCACCATGTGGCAAAGCAGTTTTGAAGGTTTAATGGCTTCCTTGGATAACTGGTCGCCACACATTGTACAGAGTGGTCTTGGAGAGTGTGAACCATCTGTTGCAGTGAACCTGTAACTTAAGTGGGACTCTTGGTATTCTCTTTAAGTGCAGCTTTCTTTTTGTTGGCAATCTTAGGGTCTTCTGCTGTCTAATCATTGGGTCTTTCACCCTTGTCAAAGAAGCTCTCTGATGACGTTTGTTTTCTAACTCATTTTGGCTAGGCTTAGCTTGTGGGCTTACCAAAACTGTGACAGAGACAAGTGTGCAGTGTGGGAAAGAGGCATGGATGGAAGTATTAAATAAAATAATGTGTGTCATGTGTGTGCCACATGCAGACTAAAATAAGTGGCAGATTTTGACTTAAAGCCTGCCCCCAGATGCAGCTGTACAACTGAAGTACATCAACTCACTTGCTACTCTAAAGCCTGCCACCAGATGCTGCTTGTTACTTGCCACTCAGTGATAGGGTTTTGATATGAGTCTGGAAGTGATTGAATTATTATGGTCTCTGTGCAGTCAAACGTCTTTGCTAATGAATTTGCTAATGTTAACTTGTATTTCCGGCTGCTCCCAGTGCTAGCATCACCACCCCAGATCATCAGGCATTAGATTCTCATAAGGAGCATGCACCCTAGGTCCCTCGCATGCACAGTTCACAGTAGGGTTGAAACTTCTATGAGAATCTAATGCTGCTGCTGACCTGACAGGAGGAGCAGCTCAGGTGGTGACATGAGCGATGGGAAGCTGCTGTAAATACAGTTGATGCTTCCTTTGCTCTCCTGCCTCTGCTTATCTCCTGCTGTGCGTACCGCAGCTGGTTGGGGAACCCTTCCTTACAGAGGTTCTTGATTATGGAGCAGTGGAAGTAGACGGTTAGTAAAAAATTAAACAGACAAATAGTTAAATAATTGTAAATTGCAATAATGTGAGGGAAGCAAAATTAGGGACAGTGCTGTTTTAGAGAGGATTGTCAAGGAAGGCGTTTCTGAGAACGTAATATTTTAGCCCAAAACCAAAGAATGAGAAAGATTCAATTCTCCAAAGCCAGGAGAAAGGTATTGCAGAGAAACAAAAGAACAAGTTCCTGGTACAGAGGATAGGAACAGCCTGGGGTGTTTGAGAAATAGGTGAATGTGATCAGAAAGAAGAGAGTGGAACCAGCAGCATGGAGCCAGGGACCAAGGGCAAGAACTTACAGGAAGATGCATTATAAAGATTGATGGTCTCACTCTAAGGAAAGTGGAAAATCAGGAGAGTTCCATGTGTAATAGTTTATTTGATTTACATGTGTAATAGTTTATTTAGATTGCTAAGTAGAGAACAGACTTGAGGGATAGATCCAGAGTAGAAGACTAGTTACCAAGTCCAACTTTATCATGCATCTGCCTAATAATTCATGTCCTCGCCCACAAACAACCTTGGCCAATCGGTCTTTATAATCTTAAGTTGAATTTAGGCTGTTTTAAAAAAAAGAATATTGTTTATTGGTTTGTTTTTGCAGGTCATATGGCCCATCTATTATTGTGATACTAATATAAATGGAATTGCAAAAACATTTTTTTCCAAAAGTTTTGTTTTTTAAACTATCAGTGCTATCACTGTTCATACAAAGACAAAAATAAATTTTCAGTTCCCAGAACTGGCATTTCTCTCAACATTGCCTGGAATGAGTTATAAAAATGACAAATGTTTAGCCTTCAAACCAGAAAATAGAGTATCAACTACATTCCACAAAAATTGTAGAAACAGGCACGTAAAGCTGAAATATTCTAATCAAGAAGGAGATAATGAGTATTAATTATGAATATAATTAAGCATTATTCTTAATAAGAAGGATACAATGAATAACAAAAAGTCTAGATAACAGGTCATCAAGGTTGATGGAAAAATAAGGAAGATACGGGGGACCTCGTCAATACCAATGAAACTGCTTGATGGAAACAACCAATTTTAGCAGTGTTATGCAAAACATAGCTTTTATTGCACAGTAGGTGTTAAATACGTATTTATTGAAATAATAGCCATATATCTATTGATTTAGATGAAGAAACAAATTTCTACTAGGAAGTGTCTTGGTCCAAATGATCTGTGATGTCCCTATTTTTTAAATGGAAATTGCTTACAGTTTCTTTTTTTTCTTTTTTTCTAAAAAGATTTTTAAAATCTATTTTCAAAACAGCTTTGCAAAGGAATCTGTAACTTGTTTCAAAATTTGTTAACACTTTCTAATAGTGTCTGTAATAAAATAAGTCTAAATAGCTCATGTGATCAGATTGTAGTATGGCCAATCCAGGCCTCTCAGTTTCAACAGATCAGTTCACATAACTGTTTGACAAAGCAAGAAACAACAACAAAAACAAAACCTTTAATAACGATAACTAAACTAACAATCAGCCTGTAGTTACAGGTTTTGCATGTCCAGGTACACAGACATGCAAAGAAATGCACTTAAATACACACATACATATTAGCACACATAGTCTTAATATCCAGAACTTAACCTCTTCTAGAAAGAGTGCTGCTTTTTATATTGCAGTCCTGAATTGTTGTTGAGCAATGTCTCATAAAATATTTCTAACTCTAAAAGATTTAAACTTAGAGCTGATGCCATGGTAGTAACAACAAATATATTTCCCAATCATCTTTTAAATTATATGCCACTTTCCTTTAACATATAGTCATCGATGCCTTCACTGACTCATAAGTCAAAGACACCTCAACTCAAAGTGGCAAGGGCCACAAGGACATGTATTATTTCAAAAAGCCTAATTTCAGGTATTCAGGAAGAATAATAAGTTCAAGAGATCACCATGGTAGCTGTAATTAATAACAATATATCCTGTAATATACTTGAAAATTGCCAGAATGTAGATTTTAAGTGTTCTCACTATGCAAGAAAATGATAGATACATATGAGGTAAGACATGTGAATTATCTTTAGCCATTCGACAATGTACACACATACCAGAACATCACATATCAAAACATCACATTGTACACCATAAATGTAAACAATTTTTATTTGTCAAATGGAAAAAAAACAGTATAAATCTTGGAGAAATGCAACTCCAGAATAAGTTACTCCATAAATATATACAATGAATATGTACTTGTAATAATTAAAAATTTAAAATTTTTAAAAAATAGGAATATATGTGTATCAAATAAGGTAATACAGTGTCTCAGTGACATCATTAATGATTCATGGTTCTACACATTTTCATTGTGCTCATCATCACAATTAGCCTTTTCTTATATTAACACCTTCAACATTGAAAGTTGGCTAATGCGTGATTCCACGACATCCAATACAAGCATGACTGCAATAGGAGCCAGAAAAATGGTATACACCTTGTCTCTATTATGAGGAAGACTTTCTCAGAAGCTCTCTAAAAGGCTCATCTTTATATTTCATTGACTGTATACCTACCTCAAAATCAATTCCAGGAATGAGTATGAGACCACCAATTTGCCTTTTCACCGTTAGAAAACATCTTAGACTCATGACACAGCAGGCTTTTCCTGAAATACGTAAATAAGCAGAGGACAGGTGGCTGAGCCTGGGCTTGACTGCGAGGAAGATGAGGAGGGTGGGTGTTGAGTTGACAAACTAGAATACTGAGGAATGCTTTGAAAGTTAGCATAGTATGAAATGTTGCAGAGAAAGATTTGATGAAAACAGAATTGTTCCGTCAGCCAAAGGAGAGCAGTTCTAGATTTTACATCTTAATTTGTGCTTCAAATATTCTAGTTAAAAACTGTGTTACTACACTTTACAGAATATTTTGAATCAGCAAAGAGGATAGTATCTAGAACACAGGGAAATTGCCCCAAACCTTGAATTACCGACGGATACCTTTTACAAGAACATCTATTCTCCTGTTATGAAGGATAGATCATATAATTAATTTAATCATTCCACCTACGGAGTTATAGGTAATGAGTAAGATTTTTGTTTGATACTTAGAGGCAGGAGTGGCATTAGAAAAAAAAATTTAAATTGTGTATTTTGTATTGAGAAAAAAACCTTGTAGTAATACTAAATTAACATTTCAGTCCCAATATCATTATGCACTTTTTATTTAATCATTTACTCTCCCCTAATGTGTTTTTAAAGGCAGATTTCTGGATAATTTAATGATACATAACTTAAAATCAATGTAAGTAATAAATGTAGAATGGGACTAATTAATTGTCTTTTTCTCAATTTTTAAGATCCTGACTTTAAGGACCTTGGAGCTTTGAAACCATTACCAGGTTGGTAAAATAGATATTTCATACTGTTCAGAAGACTTTGCTTTCTGCTATGAAATACACTTTTGGTTTATTATTCAAGATCCATTTTTGTGTGTTTGTTTGGCATTTTGTTATTTAGCGTGTGAGTTTGAGATGGGCGGTTCCGAAGGAATTGTGGAGTCTGTACAAATTATGAAGGAAGGCAAAGCTACTGCTAGCGAGGCTGTTGATTGCAAGTGGTACATCCGAGCGCCTCCACGGTCCAAGGTCAGTCTTAAGATGAAACCCACACTTGACAGCTGACGTGAGAAGTGTCTATAACGTGCATTGCTTTGAAACAACTGGACATGTCTAATACATTTCAGAGTGCAGTCATCATAGGTTATGATTTCATTTTGATTTTTGAGATGTAACTTGTCTTCTCTTGACCAATCTAAATTTGATGTCATAAATAGCAATCTAGAGAGTGAGTTGAATAAATTATTTGATAACCTAGACAAGAGACTTTAAGGTAAGTCAGCCTGTCTGAAACGTGGATTGAAATGGTATGCAAGAGCTATGGCTCTAAGTATAATCACACTTGCACTCTTATTGTCAATATCTGCAGTTGGTTGATTTTGTAAACTAAAATTATATCTGTAGAGGTTTTTCTGGAGCCTACAAAATCGTGAATATCTGGCATGTAAAATACAAGTGTGGCAAGGGCTGGCAGCAATGGTAACAGGGCCTGGGAGATCCTGTGCCCATTTGAAGGAGACAGGCATGACTTAGCTGCCCGTGAAGCTCCGTGTGATGCTGTTATGAGAAAATGTGGGTCCAGCATTATCAAGCCCTCCATTATTTCTCATAACTTGCCAAAAATCTAGGTTTTATGTTAATCACCCTGATTTTTGAGGGTTGGCAATACATTGTAAAAATTAAAAGTGTTACATATATTAAGCTAAGTCTATTGTGGGTTACATTTTGACTCAGACCCCCATTTTGGAAACATTTCCATGGAGCAACTATGTTGATTCTGTTTATGGAAACATTTTCCAAAATACAGAGGATGAGTCATTTTGTGCCAGCAGGTGTCATAGAACTAAGGTGTTATTTGTTCATTCTCCTGCTTTTGTTTTTATTCCTCAGTTACAAAGTTGTAAGAAAAAATATTGACTTACTAGATTTGTAGTCATTTATTTATTGAGGCTGAAACTGTGTGTTATTTAATTAATTGATTTTGTGACTCTATAAATTCGCAAGCCCTCTGCTGGAGACATGAAAAAGCATGCCAGGCCCTGTTCTCAGGTGTTTCTGTTTAGTTCTTAGACAAATATGTAACAGAATAATCTAAGCAGTAAGGTTAGATCATTGGGGTATTTGTAAGGTATAACAGAGAGAGAGAAAAGACCCCTTACACCAGGTAGGGTAAGTCAATGGT
>NC_045451.1:6778484-6860850 GCF_002776525.5 Piliocolobus tephrosceles
ATTCCCTCTGCCTGGAGAGCCTTCTCACCTTGTCTACCGGACACAATGTTTCTCATGAAGATTCAGCAAGATACTGACAGCTGTGCGAGTCTACCATTGACTTACCCTATCTGGTGTAAGGAGATTCAAAGATCATGCTCCACCTTCCAGCTTTGATGCTTGCATTTCTCTTTGCCTCTGAACAAATCTTAGAGAAAGCTAATTGCATTTTGAAGAAAGACAGTTATTTTTCTTCTGTTTTTTAAGTCAAAAGCTTTTGCTCACATAAAACCATAAAAACCCACTACCTATATTACCAGAGAGCTAGGTTGCAGCTTATTATGCTTTTTTCATAAGACGTGAATTCAGGTGCAAGGGCTATTTGTTTTTCTTAAACTCTATGAATGGAACATTTTTAAAGACTTTTTAAAAAACAGGATTATATGTGCCCCCAGCTTACTGTCATAACCAGGACCTTTGTCACTACAGTCTTAAGGAGAAGGTTTTTATGACGGTGTAAATGCACACCCTTTTTTTCCAGCTGGTAAATAGACTGTCTTTTGTACAATTCCAGAGCAACAATAACCGATGTACCTGTCTGTTACAGAATTTGGCATTCTGTGACCCAAAGGGGAAGCTGCCTGCAGAGCTGGACAAAGATGGCTCTATTGTAACAGGCTTTCTCTGTTAAATTAAAGGTTAGAGGATGGGAAGTGGCTTTTGAATACTGTGGAGAAAAGCAAGGACTGGAGATTACTGCCTATGTGGACTTTCTATTTTTGTAGAGTTCCTAGCAGCTTATGAGAATAGACTATCAAAGCGCAAGTTAAACTTGAAATGGCTCATGGCGAATATTTGAATGACACCTGGTGACCGAACCATATTGCACAAGGAAAGTGCTGAATAGCTTACTTGACTCTATTAAAATGTATGTACATTATTTACTGCTTTTCCAGCTTTTTTGACAAACAGAAAATATAATATCTGGTGTCTCCTTTACTAAAGAATATTAATCTAGATGGTCCCATTTAATTAGAATGTGATTAATCTAGATTTCTTAGAATTTGGAAAACCAGAGGCAGAAAGAACCTTGTTACTGACCATATCATGTAAAAGATGAATAAACTGAGTCAGATAATGAAATTCAATATGAGTTAACAAAGGAGTGTAGACATACGCCTCTCTGAGTAAATACTATGGCGTCCAACTCAGAATCTGGTCTGGAAAATAGCCACCAGAATGAAATGATGGGAGACCAAATCATGGTAACTGTTAATTTCATGAAGCCTGGACCATATTTATCTCCAGATACCCAGTGCCAAGCACAATGTCTGTTATTCAGTTAAAACTCATGGAATAAATAAACTGATTATTTCTTTTTTTAAAAAAAAAAAGGATATAGTAGCAATCTTCAAACATTTGAAGGACTGTCACATGAAACAGGAATAAGACTTAACCTGCAGGATTAAGACTTTTAAGTACCGCGATTTATTTGAAAGTTTGAAACTAAAGAAATAGCTTTTAATGTAACACAGAGAAGCCTTTTATTTTAATAACAGAGATTGAATGAGATTTCACCGGAGGAATCCAAGCAGAGACTGGCAGAGATTTTGAATAATAGTTAAAAGTCAAGTAATATTTTGGCACAGATAACATGAAAGTCATCTGAAAACCAAATTTAATGAATCTGTGATAAGTGACTTGCCCAAATATTTGGCTAGTTAGCAACAGAGCTGGAGCAAGGTTCACATCTCCCAATTCCTGGCCTAGTTTGCTCTCACAAAACCACATTCTTTGAGGAAATGATGAAGGTTTTTAAAAATTAATTTAAAAATATTTTTAAAATTTATTTTTAATTGACAAATAATGTTTGTTTATATTTTTGGGGTACGGTGTGATGTTTCTATCATGGAATGATTAAATCAAGCTAATTAACCAATCTGTCTTCATATTCTTAACATTTGCTAGGACAGGATAAGGGACAGAGTCAAAATATGTATAAAATACATAAATGAAGGTAATTTAATGTTTAATGTTTTTGGATAATAAAACTCTAGCTTATACCGTTTACTCATTATTTCATATTTAAAGTTGACTCAATTTGTTGTTAACTAATTCAAAAATATTTTCAGTCAAATTAAAATAAAAAATATAAACACTTGACAAATACAGTAAATATCTTACACTAAAGTTGTGATAAAGGTGTTAAAGTTGCTTATCTAATGAACATAAATTTCCAGCTCCAGTTCCTGGGATTGTGAATATGATAAATTTGCCTTTGTGATTAAGGTTACCAGTCAGGTGACTTTGGGTTAATCAAAAGGTTGATTATCCAGGTGAGCGTAATCTAACCACAGGAGCCCTGTAAAAGTGGAGCGGATTCTTTGGATGTGAATGAAAGGGGAAGTAAGAGAATCAGAGGACTGAGAAATGTGTTCTAGGAGTGAGGGTGACCCCAGTAAGCAGTCCTCAAAAAAATAGAGACTTTGGTCCCAGAACTGTGAGAAACTGGATTTTCACCCTCAACTGCCCTCGCCAAAGAACCCAGTACTTCTTACCTATAGAACTATTAATAGTAGATAGTAAATGGGTGTTATTTAAAGCTGCTAAAATTGTGGTGATTTGTTATGGAGCAATAGCATATTAATACAATAAACCAAGTGTAGTAACTGTAATTGATAAAAAGATAAGCATTAAGAGTTCTGAAGACCGAGCCTGCTTTTATCTCCAAAATGTGAGAATAAAATTTGGCAAACAAAGTAAAAATTTTAAATAGGTAGGTAAATACCACAAAAATTGTACAGTTCAGTTTTTTTAAATAAAATGTCATTTTTATACTCTCATCTTTTTGACAGCTACTCAGGTGGACTTTAAGTATTTTGGTACTTGTTCATATATGTCAGAAAATTATTTTTATTGTTATATCAGGAATTGTTGTGCTGTGCACGTGTGTGTGTATGTGCCTGTGTGTTAATATTTTATAAAGCATTAAGATGTTTTGGTTCCTTCTCCAAAAATAAAGGGAGCACTGATACCCTCTAAATGGAATATTCTGCATAAGTTTATAAACCTGACATGCCTGGGCAATAATAAAATAGAAAATGCAGAAATCCTGGGCTGCATACTTTGTAGAATATGATTTTATTTATTAAAGTGTCTAGTAGTATTGAAACCATGTACGGCGTTTCTCAGACTGTGACAGATTTAATTTTTACTTATTATGAAGAAAACTGTTCTGGAAAGTCATAAGTAATTGCCTCAAATAATGTCTATTTTCTGTATATCATTTTGATATGAGGGGAGGGACCTGTTTGAGCAGTTGGTACTAAATTCTGTTTGTGAATATATTACTTAGTAAATTGTTACCTAGATTTATTTGCTTTGCATATGAAAAGGGGGGTTCTGCTTTCCATGTGACTTGAAAAATAGATATTACTAGAAATTATGTATATGTTGTAAAGTTTTCCGTGTCCTGGTCAATAAATTATCTTGTCAGCTCCAACTCTTTATGATTGATTTAAAAGAATGCATCAAAATGATTCACTGAGAAGAGATAATAATCTGTTTTACTAGTGTTGTATATGACTCTGTTTATCATTTTCTCTTTTTTTTTCAGTAAGTGACTAAAGTGCTTTCTGTAGTTTGCTACATTAATTAATTCTTTCTTTTAGTATTATTGTGGTACAAGATTTAAGCTAATGAGATAGTCATTCAAATCACAATATATAGAGAGATTTTATATGGCATATACTAGTGTTAGCATGGGAAAGCGTGATCACTTCTTCTGGCTAATGGAATTTGGCTTTTGTACTGACAGCTCTTAAAGTATATTCTCTTTTTCTATATGATAAAAAATCGTTGCTGTCACTAGATCTTAGGCAAGCACTATTGAATGCTTTGGAGGTGATTACCTGGGACCTAGTGACTGCAATGATTCACTTACTCTCTAATTAGTGTTCTATTTAATAAGAAGGTCCTTTAAATATAGAAGATACTTAGGTAGCAGTGATTCCACTTCATGTACAAATGCAAGACCATCACCTCATACGGAAAATATAGAACTGTCAAATGAAAAAAATATAAGGCCCATATGCAAACTGACTTTATAACTATAGCAATATTCTTATATAAAATATTTCTATTTTTAAAAAATTTAAAACAGCGATTTATTTTTGAGGGACACATTTATTTTCTATAAATTTTATTTATAACTTGATAGTCAACATCTTTTCTAGCTCGTTAGGAAATGTGAATAGTTTTGATTTGCTTTCTTATTTATTTTATTACTCATTTTATTTTAGTTTGTTTTCTTTAAAAATATAACTTTCTTTCTGGGCTGTAAGTCTGTGAGCGTTTAAAAACATTACATAAGGCTGCATAGTGTGATGAGCGTCCAAGTGTTAGGCAGGTCTGACTTCAGTACCAGTCCGTTACTTAAGTGACATTACTGTGTCACTCTGAGAAAGTTACTTAATTTTTATAAACTTCAGTTCTCTTCATCTTAAATGATTATAACAAATATCTATTTTTGAGAGATTTGAAATGATGCATTAGCAGTGTCTTAAGCTATCGTCAATATAACACACAAACTTTCTTTTCCTAACAATGAAATAGTATTTTAAGGTGTGTTTCTACATGACATGCAGTGTTAGAAATTTTAAATAATTGTTGAAACGCGTTGAGCCACTGAAACATTTCAACTTGAAAACATCAGGTGGTCTAATAGCTTTTTTGTGTTAGCCAAGCAATTATTTAAAGATTTTTCCTCCTGTGGGCTTAGTACTTGGTTTTTATAACTTTGTAAGGCTATTGGGAGAGACGTGTCATTTTGTATTACACTTCAAAGGAGTGGAAAGCACTCTTTACTTACCCTAATCTGTGTTCTCCCATACTTCCAATTATAATTGCATCTTTTTTGAGAGCTGATAAACTTGTTGAATTTATTGCATAGTATTTTAGAGTATAAGTACATACTTGAATTTTTGTTCCATTTAACAATTTTGTATAATACCTAGATTTTACTTTTTATTTTTACAGTGTTTTCAGTTTCTTTCCTTTTAGTCAGAATAGGGCAATGTGACCTGATGAAAAGAACCTTAAAACCAGAGTTGGAAATTTTAATCCTCTTTAAGGTTTCCACATTAATTCACTGATGGTCCTGAAGCAAGTTATTTTTTTTCTTCTTTGCTTCAGCTTTCTAATAAAGGTCATCTGAAAAAAAAATCTTTTTTTAAGTCATGTTAACATTTAAAAAACAAACGAGTTAGTATAAACTTGGAAGTCTCACAGTTTTAGATGCATATATACCTTCTTAAACTGGATATTTCTGAAATTCTCTGAATAATTTTAGAAATGAAATATGTGTTGGGAGGAGAAATTACAGATGGACTGCATGAGTAACATCTGAGTTTTAGATAAAATAAAACAAAGCAATAACCTGGGCATACCGAAAATGAAGGCCTCATTGGGGCATGTGTCTCTTATAAGGCTGTGGCAATGGCCCGTAGTTTAAATCGGCATCAAAGTATTTGGAAATTTTAGAATAACTTCCAACTTCAATGCGACAAATTGCTCATGTATGAAAATCGTCCTGCCTTGCAAAGCATACTACAACTCAGGTGCTTTCCACTGTTGTTCCATTTGATTCATTTATCCACATTTCTCTGATTTTGTTCTTTCTCATCAAATTGTATCTGGAGTTCCTCATTTAGAACTTCACGTTCTATTTTCAGCATCTTACAAGTCTGCAACATTTTGTCTTATCCTTTTATGTCATAATTTAGATCTATATTATACCTTGTTTTGAGAATGATTGCATATAACTTTGACTGTATATAATAAAATAAGACTATACTATGTAATTATCATATCACTATATGTCTGTCATATAGGCGCATAATAAATATGAATGCTGAACAAAGGAATTCAATAAAGAAAATGAAACTTCCAGTTAATCATTCAGAAACATTTCTGGAGTGTTTACTATGTGTAAAATATGTATTAATGCTTAGAATACAAAAATATATACCACTGCTTCAGCTTTTCGGGAACACAAGTTTATTAGAAGGCACATGTAACCTAGAACTATGGCTTTAAATACGCTCAGAATCACATAGAGGCTATAGAGGTTATGTCTGCTGTGACTGGGGAGTAGGAGCAGTGGAAACCTTTCCTTGGATGTGCAACTGTTGAACTAACTCTTGACAAATCAGGAAGAGTTTCCTAGACAGAAGATGGAGAATGACAACTTCATGTGAAGCTAATGTCATGTTCATAAAGGGTGTCTTTTTTGAAAATGGTTACAATGTTGGAGATAAGAAGGATGTAAATTTGCTAGTTGATGTTTTTAGACTTTTAAAAAATTATACACGAGTTACAAATTTTAGCTAAAAGACTATGATTATTAGATTTGTTTGTTAGAAATATAACTTTGGCTAGAGTAAACTAGTTTTATTAGAGTAAACTCTGGGGTTGTAAGGAGAATCTGCACCTTGCAACCATCCAGGCTGGTCCAGAGAGTGTTGAAATATTATAGAAGTGTGAATGGAAATGGAATACAAGTAGTTTCAAGGTGAAATTGACAGGAACTGGTGCCCTGTTGAGTAAGAACTTTGAGGACAAGAGATACATTTTCACTAATTTAAATAGTGAAATTATAAAATTTAGGCTAGGCATACTGGATCTGGAAGAAATTGTCTTACGAGTTTCAGATTTTACAAAATAAGAAAAAAATACGTACAGAGTGATGAAAGAAATGAATGTTTGATTGAATGCCATGTCTTTAGTTTATATCCATGCTAAATTAAGAGAAACGCATTTAAGAGGAAATAGCATGTAGGCATTCATATTAAAATAAAACGTAAAACATTTAGGAGCTATCTGTATGAAAGATGTGTCTTTATTAGGAAACCATTCTAGGTATCCCTCTCACAGTGCATGGGTCTTTTGGCTTTATATAATTTCCATTCTTTGACATTGTATCTTATTGTCATGGTTTAATTGACACACAGTTTCAGCACTGGCCCTTATTCTTTTGTTCACCGTGATATCCACAATGCCTTGAATAGTGTCTGCAACAATCATAGGCCAAACTGAGGATGCCACTGATTCGATGGATGCATGAACAAATTATTTCTTTATAGACGTGTATTTAGTTGAATGAATTCCTTGTGATTTTGAATGCACATTAGTAAAGAGTCAAATAATGCCTGTTGATTGAAAAGCAGTACACCTAAGGCAGCGTAGCGTTGTGAAAAGAATTATGGACCAGGAAGTGAGGATGCTCACGTCTGATTTTCACTTTATACCATCTGAGTTTGAGCTTCTTCATCTGATTATGACAATAAAATGGGCCACTTTATAGAGTGGTTGGAAGTATTACAAAATAACATATAAAGCAAGTTGCACAGTACATTTTACTCATAATTTTTATTTATATAGCTTAGCTAAACGGCTTCTCTGTATATGCCATGAATGGTCAGAGACTAGCTTGGCCTTTTTATAAAAAATTATACTTCACCTCAAAAATGAAGCAGTGTATTTATGTTAAATAATTTAATTAAACAAACCAGAGACTGTCTTTCAGTATCATTTTTGTTTTGCTTTGGTATTAATAAAAACCGCATATTTTTTGTATATTTTTGGAAGTAAAAGGAAGCCATGGAACTGAAACATGAATGTATCAGGAATACTTCAAATACGTTTTGCTAATCAAAGTAAAACAGTGTGTAAGTATGCAAAACTAATAACTGATTTGCAGTAAGTTATGAGAAGACATACAGCGAATTTGGGTAAATACACTCAGCTCTAGAAAAGGGTGCATTTAAGTAAAGAAAGGATAATAGCATTTGAAAAAAATATTAAACACAATTTGTTCTTATTGTACATCTTCCTTCTTTTCACAAGGGAAAATAGTAAGATTGATTGCAATCAAGATTGTCTTGTGAGACTGAAAAAGAGAAAAGAAATTCTGGTACTTACTGATGTACATTCATATTTTGATATGCGGAAATTATTTTATTTTTGTTTTATAGATTTACTTGCGCTTCTTGGACTATGAGATGCAGAATTCAAATGAATGCAAGAGGAATTTTGTGGCTGTGTATGATGGAAGCAGTTCCGTGGAGGATTTGAAAGCTAAGTTCTGTAGCACTGTGGCTAATGATGTGATGCTACGCACGGGTCTTGGGGTGATCCGCATGTGGGCAGATGAGGGCAGCCGAAACAGTCGATTTCAGATGCTCTTCACATCCTTTCAAGAACGTAAGATTCTCTGCACTTGACTGTGTTTCCTTCATATATGCCATATGATGCCAGTTTCATAAGCTGTTAACGGTGTTTTCTTCACACAGTTTGAGCACAGCAGGCTATTCTCTAATACGTCGTTTAAACCACTAAGGTCCCCCTGTTTTCATTTTGATCCGTGACAGGAAAGAGTTACATATTACATTTTGCTTTCTTATTTCAACATAGGCATCATAGCCTTTCCTAAGACAGTTCACACTATTCAACTGGGAAATGATGAATTTCATTTGTCTTTGGTTTAGCTCTTAGGAAGCCTGTGGAACTGATGCAGCAGCTTCTGATGAAGTTTGGGTTTAAATTTTTAAAAACCTGCATAAAAATATTTGGTAGGTTCTTTTTAGTAAGCTTCTCTTGCAGGCCCATTTATTTAAAATAGATTTGTGACCTCAGAGTTCCAATTAAGGTAGGTAAGGAGAGAGAATTGCTTGGGTAGATAATAAACGGGAAAAGTTTCAGAAAATATTTGAAACAACACAATGGGTGATATCCAGAGTCAAGGGCAAATGAAATAAACTTTAGAAAGTTATGTTCTAATAAATAATGAGTTATACTAATAGATACATTCTGAATATTTGTCAGAAACCCTGAATATTTCATGTGTTACAAATTTATGGAAGTGAAAAAGAATTCCGAGAAATTTAGCTTTAAGAAATAAGTACCTGGTGACATGAACAGACACTTTGAAAAGAAGAACACTTTGAAAAGAGTATTCATGTGGCCAACAAGCATATAAAAATGTTCAGTATCACTAATTATTAGAGAAACCCAAGTCAAAACAACAGTGAGATACCATCTCACACCAGTTAGAACAGCTGTTATTTTATTTATTTATTTATTTATTTATTTATTTATTTATTTATTTATTTATGTTTTTTGAGATGGAGTGTTGCTCTTGTTGCCCAGCCTGGAGTGCAATGGTGCGATCTTGGCTCACAGCAACCTTCGCCTCCCGAAGCTATTCTCCTGCCTCAGCCTCCGGAGTAGCTGGGATTACAGGCATGCACCACCACGCACAGCTGATTTGGTATTATTGGTAGAGACGGGGTTTCTTCATGTTGGTCAAGCTGGTCTCAAACTCCTGACCTCAGGTGATCCGCCCGCCTCGACCTCCCAAAGTGCTGGGATTAGAGGCATGAGCCACTGTTGCTGGCCTCAGAATAGCTGTTATAAAAGTCAAACAGTAACAGATGCTGGTGACGTTGTGGAAAAAAAGGGAACACTCATGCACTGCTGGTGGGAATGTAAACTAGTTCGGCCACTGTGGAAGGCAGTTTGGCAGTTTCTCAGAGAACTTAAAACAGATCCACCATTTGACCCAACAATCCCAATACTGAGTATAAATCGTTCTGTCATAAAGACACATGCATGTGTGTGTTCATCACGGAACTGTCCCCAGACTATTCCCATAACAAAGGCATGGAATCAAATGAGATGCCTATCCATGTTAGACTGCATAAAGAAAATGTGGTAAGCTTCTCTTGCAGTCCCATTTATTTTTAATAGGTTTGTGACTTCAGAGTTCCAATTAAAGTAGGTAAAGAGAGAGAATTGATTGGGTAGATAGTAAATGGGAAAAGTTTCAGAAAATATTTAAAACAGCACGACGGGTGATATCCAGAGTCAAGGGCAAATCACAGAAACTTTGTATTGTGGAATACTATGCAGCCATAAAAAAGAATGATACCATGTACTTTGCAACAACATGGATGGAGCTGGAGGCCATTGTCCTTAGAAGTCTAATATAGTAACAGAAAATCAAATACCACATGTTCTCACCTATAAGTGAGAGCTTAACATTGAGTCCATATGGACAGAAAGAAGGGAACAACAGACTCCAGAACCTACTTGAGGGTGGAGGTTGGGAAAAGGGTGAGGATCATAGTACCCCTATTGGGTACTATGCTTATTGCATGGGTGATGGAATAATTTGTACACCAAACTCCCGTGACACACACTTTACCTGTATAATAAACCTGCACATGTGCACCTGAATCTGAAACAAAAGGTGAAAATAAAAATGTAAATGAAAAGAAATAAGCACCTTGTATTTCACAACTATGTATTTTTGTATTATTAGAAAAGACAATACAATATTTTTGAAATTTCAGTGATTTCTCTTATTGTCAGCAGCGGAGCAGCCAATACTGTTTTAAATTCGTAAATGTTAAGTGTGTTAGACAGTTATTTTGTATAATGAATAAATAGTTTGGGCTTTAAATTCCCTTTTAATTACCCAGTTGGGGAATTTTACGACACCAGAAATACTGAATGTCACTCAGTCTTTCAAGTCTTGACACCATCATGTAGTGTGTCAAACATCTCTCCCAGCTTTATGTCAGATTAAAACAGTATGCTGTGATGTATTTGGTTCAGTAGTTGATTAAAATGTTAGAGGTAGTACATTTGTATCTCAGCAAAATATTTGAGGAAAATATTTTCATTTTATTGACAAGCATATGTAACTCAGGCTACAAGACAACACCTTTGGTGACTCACTGCTGATTGATCTACCAAATTCAATGAATTATTCCTTCAGTGAGGGAATTTCAGGGTTCTATATTTATTCAGTATGCTTATCAGTCTTCAGGAATAACATACTGAGAACTCGTATTTAATTTAAATGATAAAAATATGAAAGGGCAAGCTAATATATTAAATGATATAGTCAAGATTTTAATAAATAACAAAAATCTGTAATTTTTATCAAAAGTATGCCATAAAATATAATAGAGATATATGATGAAAGCATTATATTTCAGAAATCAATAACATAGAGGAACCCTGATGCCCAGGACGGTCCTGTGGTCTTATTTCATTCAAACTTAATGTGAGTCAATACTTTGATTATGGCTGGTAAAAATAATCCTATAAACGATATTAGCCTATATTAACGTTAGTGGAGAAACAATGCAAAAAAAAAAAAAAGATTTTAGTCTTTTGGGAAGCTGCACCAATCATAATGCAAAAGGCACAGTCTGTTCTTTCCTGGCTATTATCAGTGAGGAGAGTAATCACCTAGAAGAGGCTGACGAGGATGTAATGCCAAATAGGAAGAAACGTTTACTTTAGGATGTGTTGCTGTTCAAAATGTGATAACTACCTCAGACCTGTATCTCATGGGTCTCGAAAGTAAGATTTATGTTTGAAAGTTATAGAGAAACTTTTGAGTACAATTTAGGGGGAAAAATGTTTATCGTGTGAGTCGTGATATTCAAAATTTGAAAGGATGCCTATGAAGGACAGGAAATATGGTTAGATGGGTGACTGGGTCTGAAAATGGATTATTATCTGGCATGAATGGTATAGGGGGATCATCTGTGTAGGAATAGCTTGGAAGACTGGCTAACATCAAAGATCCCTTTCAACTCTGAAAATAGATTAAGTTCTATGAGTCTTTAAAAATCTGCATAGATAAGAAATGGTGAACTGTATATATGGTGCATATATTATTATACATATGTCTATTTCAGATTATAAAAAATAGAGTTTCAGTGCATGTGATTAAATTATGTCTGGAAGTCATTGAAGTGGGCTGTCTTTTCAATGACTTTTCAAAAGACACAGGGTGTTCTTCCTACAGAGGCACCCATCCCAATATGTTCTTTCACAGTGGACAAATAATCCCTCTCTTCCAATGATGAGTTTTACAACAGCATTCTCTGTGATCATCTCATAAATGTACAGTAAGTTTCCACTGAAACAGGTTTATCCTTTTTGTCATGTTGCCATCTGTGTTGGTCTGAATGGTTCTGTGGCACCCCTTCAAAAATTCATATGTTCAAAATCCAGTTGCCAAGGTGAGGGTATAAGGAAGTGAGGCATTTGAGAGGTGATTAGCTCATAAGTACAGCTCTTGTCATAGGCGTTAGTCCTCTAATGATAAAGAGGGCCCAGAGAGGCCTTGCCCTTTACACCGTGTGAGAACATAGCTAGAAAGTTTCATCCCTAAACCAGGAGATGGACCCTAAACACACCAAATCTGCCAGCACCTTGATCTTGGATTTCCAAGATCATCCAGAACCTTCCAACATCCAGAACCATGAGAAACAAAATCCTGTTTGTTATAAGCCACCTAATTTATTGTAGTTTGCTGTAGTAACCCAAACAGACTAAGACATTGCCTGTGTATATTTGTCATGATGTTCTACTTTTTACTGCATTGACTAAAATTGTGCAGAATTCTATCATTATTTATACCTAAGATCAAAGTTATCCTGTGATGAAGTTCATGGGTATAGACTGTCTTTATTCATTGAAGTGAAAGTATTCCACATAAGAGATGAAAACTTCAAAACAATAGAAAGTGGACTTCAATCAGTGCTACTACTTGGCAATGGGTAGGCAGGAATCTTTCTAAGGGTACTTAAGAGGAAGCAAGGAGACTTTGTTTAGGGAGTTCAAGTTCCTCGATGGTATTGCTTTATTCGATATTAGTGGCTGAGAGAGAATTTTCACTTAACCTTTCTGTTGTGGCTGATGACTTTGGTTCTTATAGATGGTGATAGTTATATAAACTTCATATATTTTTATATATGGCTAATATATACAATTACATTAATGTATGTTAGTGTATATATAATCTAATATATAATTATACATTTAATATGTAACTATATATGCCTAATATATAATTAAACACATCCAATATATGCCTTATATATGTATATATAGTTACATGTATTATCTAACATTTACTCCATTCACACACCCATGCAGTAAAAGTTGGAGGTAGAAAATCAGTGATCTGCCTTCGTCTTATTCAGGTAATAAGAAAGTACCTGGATATTTTTCCTGGTGCCTATACATTTATAAAATAGTATCCCCAGTTCAGTGGTGAAGTGCTTAGAGCGTGCTGGTGCCTGAATGTTATGTCCCTTCAAAACTAAGAGGCTGGAATTTTTAATGTTGTTTACAAGCCATCTAGTCTATGGTATTTTGTTCTAGCAGCCCAAGTGGACATATACAGAAAATTTACGCTGATATGTGGGGATGTTGCTGTAACAAATACCTCAAAATATGTGGCAATGGCTTTGGAACTGAGTCATGAGTAGAGGCTGGAGGAGTTTTGAGGTCCTTGCTAGAAAATATTTACGTTGCCATGAACAGACTATTAAGGCTGATTCTGGTCTGGGCTCAGTAGGATAGGAGGAGAATCTTGTTAGAGAATTCCTAAGTTATTCTGAACAGAATGTTTGTAGAAATATAAATAGTAAGGGTCGTTTTGATGAGCTTTCAAATGGAAATGAGGAATGTGTTTCTAGACAGTGGAGGAAAGGTCATCCTTGTTACAAATTGGCAAAGAATTTGGCAGAATTGTGTTT
The DNA here is from genome assembly GCF_002776525.5 of Piliocolobus tephrosceles. Lineage (NCBI taxonomy): Eukaryota > Metazoa > Chordata > Mammalia > Primates > Cercopithecidae > Piliocolobus > Piliocolobus tephrosceles. The sequence goes on from NC_045451.1 coordinate 6,792,089, forward strand.
GTGCTCTCATGTTTTGTGGAAGGTATTGCTTGTGAGGGATGAAATTGGGTATTTTGCTGAGAAAATGTCTAGGCAGAGTGTTAAAAGAACGGTCGGCTCCTGACTGCCTGTCATAAAATCCAAGAAGAAAGAAAAGATTTAGAGATGGAATTACTAATCAAAATGGAAGCAGAAATTAAAGATTTGGAAATTCTCGGTCTATTCATATTGTAAAGAATGAGAAAACATGCTTACAAGAAAACACCAAAGGTGTGGCCAAGCAGGTGTCTTATAAGATGAATGTGGATTGGCCAGCTCAGTGGAAATCAGGACCTATTGCTGAAGTCAGTGGAAGGCTGACACTGAAGGCGTGTCAGAGATCACTGCGCTTGCCTCTCAGCTCAGCTCCAGAGGGCCGGTGTGTAGGGGGACAGAATGAGTTGAAGGAGAAAAACCACTGTCCACCCCTACCTCGTATCTCAAATTATCTCAAACTTTTATCCCGGCACTTTCTGGCAGCAGTCTTCCTCACTGCACCAAGTGGAGCGTGCACATTTTGATCAGCAAAGTTGTGGGGACATGGCTGCCTTCACCTACATTTCAAAGGATACTTGGAACCAGGCAAAGAATCTTTGCAATGGGAGGCACTGCAGAGAGCCCCCACTAACAATGGCAAACCGAATTATGGGGTGGGGCCACCCCCGGTCAAGACCTTTAGAGGCAAGGACATGTGACTTCAATCTATGAAGGCTGTGGCTGTTCCCAGAAAAGCAGTTGGGTAGACCTCTACCCCAGTGTGTTTAAAGGATAGAACACTAAGATAAAATTCTTTTTTTTTTTTTTTTAAGATGGAGTTTTGCTCTTGTTGCCCAGGCTGGAGTGCAATGGCGCGATCTCAGCTCACTGCAACCTCCCCCTACCGGGTTCAAGCTATTCTCCTGCCTCAGCCTCCCAAGGAGCTGAGATTTCAGGCATGCACCACTGCACCAGGCTAATTATTTTGTATTTAGTAGAGACTGGGTTTCACCATGTTGGTCAGCCTGGTTGCGAACTCCAGACCTCTCAGGTGATCCACATGCCTCGGCCTCCCAAAATGCTGGGATTACAAGCGTGAGCCACTGTGCCTGGCCGAGAAAATGATTCTTGAGCCTCAAGGTTTTGGGCTTGCTGGGGACCTGCTACTTCTTTCTTATGTCTCCCTTTTGGACTGGGCATGACTGTCCTATGCCTGTCTCATCATTTATTTTGGAAGGTTCATAACACATTTTAATTCATAGATTTACAGCTTAAGAGTGATTTGCCTCAGAATGTGTATACAGCCTCACTCATATCTGCTTTAGATGAGATTTTGGACTTAGAGTTTTAAATTGACACTGACACAAGACTTTTAGGGCTATTGGGATAAAATGAATATATTTTGCATGTGAGAAGGGCAGGGATTTTGGGGAAGAAGTTAGGGTTAGGGTTAGTCTGAAGGTGATGTCACCTCCAAATATGTATGGTGAGATCTGCACCTACCCAACGTGATGATATTAGGAGGTTCGACCTTTGTGAAGTGATTACATACATTATGGAGCAGACCCTCACAAGTGAGATTAGTGCCTTTGTAAAAGAGGCTTGAGAGAAAACCTTCACCTCCTCACCTCTTCTGCCATGTGAGAGTCCAAGATAGTTTGTCCATGAGGAAGCAAACCCTCACCAGACTCCACAGCTGATGGTGCCTTAATCATGAACTTCCCAGTCTCCAAAACAGTGAGAAGTAAGTTTCTGTTAGTCATAAGCTGCTCCCTTTATGGCATCTTTAGAGCATGCTATGGTTTGGTTTCTTTGTCTCCACCAAAACTCCTGTTGAAATTTGATCCACAGTGTGGTGATATTGAGAGGGGTAGCCTTGTGGGATGTATTTAGGTGATGGGGACAAATACCTAACAGCTTGATGTTGTTCTGGTAACCAGTGAGTTCTCACTGTCAAAAGACTGAATCTATCTTCTCAGGAATGGATTCATTTCTACGAGTGTGGGTTATGATAGAGCCAGGACGTCCCTCAGGGTTTTCAGCTCTTGTTTGTGCATGGCCACTTCCCCCTGGAAACTCTCCACTGTGCTGCAATACAGCATGAAATCCCTCGCCCAAAGCCGGGGCCATGTCCTTGAACTTCTCAGCCTGTAGAACTCGGAGCTAAATATGTCTTTTTTTTTTCTTTAAATAAACTACCCCAGTATACTTTTATAGCAACAGAAATTGAAACAAGACAGAGCATATTTGATAATATCCTAATATCTGTGAGAATTTCTTGTGTGAGGACCATAGAATATTTTTAGGGGTTAGAAGAGAATTTATTTATTTTTATTTATTTTTTTTTTTGAGACGGAGTCTTGCTCTGTCACCGGAGCTGGAATGCAGTGGCCAGATCTCGGCTCACTGCAAGCTCCGCCTCCCGGGTTTACGCCATTCTCCTGCCTCAGCCTCCGGAGTAGCTGGGACTACAGGCGCCCGTCACCTCGCCCGGCTAGTTTTTTGTATTTTTAGTCGAGACGGGGTTTCACCGTGTTAGCCAGGATGGTCTCGATCTCTTGACCTCGTGATCCGCCCGTCTCGGCCTCCCAAAGTGCTGGGATTACAGGCTTGAGCCACCGCGCCCGGCCAGAAGAGAATTTAGAGATCATCTATTTCAATTTTTCACATTTTCTGAATTCAAATAGAAAAAAAGGGTTCATTGAAGTTAATTGACTTTCCCCACACACACTTAACCCCATGCTTAATGATTTGTTAACAGAACTGAGGCAAGAATTAAAGACCTGACTCCTAATCCCATGATTTCTCTTGTGAATATCTTTGCTACTTTGGAGACACTTCTGAGACAGAACTCGAATGTTCTAAAGAGGATGATGATGATAATGATTGTTAAAACACGTAACAGTTATTCTCATATGTCAGCATTGTTTTAAGTGATTACACACTGAATTTTGATTCTTCTGTCCTATCCGCTGCATTTTATGCCTACATGCTCTGCTTTCACACCGTAACCATATAGCATGCCACGCTCACCTGGCTCTCAAGTATTAGACAAAAGTGTACTATAACAAGGGGTTTCTATTCTGAAACATGCTCATTTGGGTGCCATATGAATACATTTGTAGCCATCATTGTTTTACATTTGTATCTGAATAAATTATAGGAAAAGGAAATAATCAGTGTATCAAGGAGGTATGAAGTTCTTACTAAAAATTTCATCAGACTTTTACCATGCAAGTGCACATTAGGAGCATTTTATAAAGCCTGTGTTAAATGCCAATATTTCTAACAAAATTAATCTAACACCAGTAATGGGGAGAGCATAAGGGCACTTGCAACTAGGCTTGAGAAGCACCACCTCTGCAGCTTGCTCCCACAGGCATAATATTGCTGCGTCAGCTGACTTTGCTAACTCTTCACCTCTGCCTCTTTCAGTTTTGTCAAAGATTGCTGCCCTGATTTATGGCATCACAAAGCTGTTGGCTGCCCAGCTAAACTTTTCTTTTCTTTTTTTTTTTTGCCTCAGAAAAATCATATACAGACTTTATCCTATAAAGCAATTTTGAAACCCAGGGACAAGACAAAAAAAGTCAATATTATCACCAAAAGAGAACTCTCTTCTTGACTAGATGGTAGCCTTAGTAATAAGCTAAATGGCATTTTTCACTTGAATCACACAAAATGTGTATTCTACAATTTACCTGGTGAAGAAGAGCACATGCGTGAGTAATCCAGAAAAGAAGACAAAACATTTAAGTGTTATCTTTAGCATATATTCTTTAAGAAAGAGTATTTGTTTAACATTTAAATGTATTTTGAGGTTAACAGTAAAAACAATCAGTAATTAAGTTAGCCTCATAGATGAAGAAGCCACAAATATCAAGAAACATATTTGCAGATTAAGAATTCATCCAATTTGAGATATGCCATACCTTGGACAATTCTTACATTGATTATTGAAGGTGTGCTGTATTTTACTTTGTGATTTCTTATATTGTTACATTATATATATTCTTATATTTCTTACATTTATATTTATACATTTATATGTAATATATTATAGTTTATATATAATTGTTAGATATATATTTATATTAATATAGTATATACTTATGTACATATAATATATATTATATATACATATAATATACAATATATAATGTTATATATTATATAAAAATATATATAATATATAACTTTTCTTATATTATTTAAGATTTCTTGTATTATTACAGCTTTACACCTTGGCATCTTTTTTGAAAATTCATTGACCCTAAAGAATACTGATTTTAAAGTAATTATTATATTTAGAATAATTTTAATTTTGAATACACTTATAGATAGTTCATAATCAATTGAAGACTCTATATTTGAATAACTGTCCAATATGAAAAAATAGAGACTTTAGTGGAATATGTCCATTTAAATAAATCACATGCTAAGTTTTCTGAGCCAATCTTATTCTGTGTTTAGAATATGAATTTGCAGTAACTGGAATGGATGAATGAGTTATAACTAGTTTTGACTTCTGAAGTTCTGCATTTAGCTGTTCTTCTGCTCTTCTTTACAACTTTTGCACCATAAAATACGCATCACTTAACATTTGATTGATGAATAGCATATTTCTGTTAAAAACAGACATATAAAGTAGAAGAGATGGAAAAATAAATTGTCTACATTATGGTTGCATGGAAATTGTTCACAATAATTTACTAAAATGAGATAATGCATTTAGTTTTATGTTAACTTGTGACAAAAGACCATCAAGTCTAAGCTATAGATTTATTTATAAAAAAGAAATATATGTACAGGAACATTTAAGTTCCAAGAACTGAGTTGAAATACTCTGTGGAAGGCAGATTCTGAGGTGAACCAAGACATTCTCACCTTGTATTAGTTTGTTCTTATGCTGCTATGAAGAAATACCCAAGACTGGGTAATTTATAAAGAAAAGAGGTTAAATTGACTCACAGCTCCACATGGCTGGGGAGGCCTCAGAAAACTTACAATCATGGCAGAAGGCACCTCTTCACAGGGCAGCAGGAGAGCGAATGCATGCCAGTAGAGTAAATGTGAGACGCCTATAAAACCATCAGATCTCCTGAGAACTCACTCACTATCACGAGAACAGTATAGGAGAAACTGACCCCATGATTCATTTACCTCCGCCTGTTCCTGCCCTTGACACCTAGGGATTATTACAATTCAGGGTGAAATTTGGGTAGGGACAGGGAGTCATACAATATCACAACTCTTGGTGCAGAATGCTTATATAATCCCCTCCTCTTGAGACAGTCAGAATGTGTGAATAGCCTGGATATTATTTGGTTGTTGACTTACATTCTTTCTCTGTGAAAAGTTACTTTGCAGATGTATATAAAGGCTATTAAAGCTTGATTGAGTTTGATTTAATCAAAAGAAAGGAGATTATCTTAGGTGGACCTGACCTAATCAGGTGAGCTGTCTAAAATTGAAGAACTTGAGAGAAAAATGCCCAAGCTTCCTTGGACAGGTGGTTAGTAGAGATCTGGATTTGGAGAACTACAGATGATAATGACTCAGATGCAAGTGAGGATGAGTATGTTATTAAGAACTGGGAGAGGGGGAAATCCCTGTTTTGTAGTAGCAGAAAGCCTAGCACAATTATCTTTTGCAGGTATGTGGCAAGCAGAATTTGTAAGTTACACATATAGGCTAAACATAGGCTATGTAGCTAAGTAGATTACTGAGCTAAATGTTAAAGATGTCGGCTAATTTTCTCAGCAGAAATACTGTCAGCTTGGACAGAGAGAGAGAGAGTACCCAGTGAAAGAGTTGGAATGCCAAAATTCTAATAGTATGATCAATCTGATAAAAATATATGTATATATGTGTGTGTACATATGATATATATGTGTGTATATATATACATATATTTGTAGAGAGAGTGTGTGTGTGTGTGTGTATATGCCACCTTCCATGAGAAAGAAAGGCTGTCTCAGAGAACAAAACCAAAGGCAACAGAGCAGTCAAGAAAAATTTGACTTTACTGTGATGGGCTTCAGAATTGTTATGGATTCAATACTCCTATTTATTCTCCAATTCGTCCTTATTTGAACTAGAATCGTATGCCTCTCCCACCACTGTGTTGGGAATGCTGGAGCCAGACGGCTTGTTTTTAGTTTCATGAACCCATACACGGAGAGAAACTGTACCCCCAGGATCTGCACCAGGTTTAGATGATTTAAACAAGGAGACTCTGGACTTTGAACCAATGAGATTTAGATGAGATTTGAACTTTATGTCATGGGGTCATGGGAGTATATTCTTGGGATCCTTGTAATCATAGTCCCTAATCAGTTCACTTTGAGATAATTAAAAAGGAAACTATCCTAGTGGGTCTCACCTAACTAAGTAAATATCTAATGGTTAGGGATGAAAGAAGTCAGAGATTTTTAACTGTAGTGAACACTCCACCTGGCCGTAAAGAAGCAGCCTGCCATGTTACACAGAGAACTACGTGGCGGGGAATTTTGAGCAATCTTAAGAATCTGAGAATGTCCTCAGGTTGCCAGTCAGCAAGAAAGTGAGAACCTCAGTTCTACTATTCCAGCATACTGAAACATCCCAACAACCTGAACAAACTTGGAAGAGGCCTCCACATTTTTCATGAGAACCCAATCCAGACAGACTTCTGGATTTTAGCCTTCAGAGACCCTAAGGAAAGAACCCAGTTGAGCCCTGCCTGGACTTCTGACATACAGCACTGTGAGATCATAAAAAGGTATTGTTTTAAGCTGGTGGGCAAATTTGTGATAATTTGTGACTCAGCAATAGAAAATAATACATAGTATTCCTATTGCAATGATGTGGGCTTTTTTTAGTGTAATGGATGATCCAAATATCAATTTTAACATATTACTTAAAAATATTTGTAATAGATTGCTGTTTATTAATATAGTGCTAGTCGTAGTTTTGGTAGTTCAGGAGATGTGGCGAGATACACTGTAATTGTAGGAAACAATCACTCCAGCATCAGATTGACACTAAAAGTTGAGATTCCACCAGCCTAATCATTACTAACTTTTCATTTTGATACATATTTATATGCCTCCTTTCATTCTTTTATTCCTTCACTAAACTTTCCAGGCATGGATGGTTCAAAGATGAGTATGATGGTTGCTTCTCTGAAGGCACCGCCCTTCCGCACTAACTCAGATTCAACTCAAGTGTGTGACTCACTTCAGATGTTCATTTATATCTGGTATTCTGTGCCACACTCCCACCACATACTCCCTCATTTATTTTAGTGAATTACCCACGGAAGGTTGTACTCTAAGAAGCCTAATTCTCTTTGTGTGTAGTTTTTCTCTGCAGCGTTTGTTTATGTTAGCTGGATATTTGCTCTACTGACACAGTGATTGATTTTATTTCACTGTTGAGTTTTATTATCTTTTCCTGTCTAGAAAAAGATATAGCCTGCCATCTGCCTCTTGTTCACACAGTTTGCATTCTGCCTTGGATAATGCAAATTCTTAATTTTGTAATAACTAAGTAAAATTGTCATATAATCTCAGTAACTAAATTTAATGGATCTTAAGGGAAAAATATATAGATTATAACTCAGTAACACTCTGAGATTATACACCAAAGTGTCTTCAAATTAACCAACTTACTTTAATCCTTTTTAACTTGTTTCAGATTTAAATGGGATGACTTTAAATAACTTTGTTAGTTATGGAAAAATGAATTAACACATTTTCCAATCTAGAATTATTTTAAAGAAAGCGAAGAGGGAGTCAAAACTGTAAATCCTCTCACTTAATGTTTCACAACAGTGTTTCGTTTTTCCTCTAGAATAAGCAAGGCCAAACACCATTTACAAGTTTGGCTTAAATACTAAGATCAAAAGATATTTTATTCACTATATATTTCCCCACGAAAAGAAAATGTTATGTACTGGAGAAAGCAGTGTTACCAATCATACCTTGGGCCAAAGTATAAATTGAAGTCCTACTATAAATCTTAATGCCACCAGCTTGTGAATTGATGTGTCTTAAAAAGATTAAGATCACTTTACTAATATAGAAAATATTTATGTATGTCCTATAGTAGCATAAATACCAGATCGTACAGATTTAAATATAAACAATACACAACATATGCTGAGAAAATTGCTGAATGTGTGTCATATATTGGCAGGTCTTCCTAAAATATACATAAAGCACACTATGGATAAGAAAAAAATCACCATATTCAAATATACATAAATTTCAATTATTTATTAATATAGAAACATCATAATCAAAATAAATATGGAAAAGTTGACCTGGAGAATAATTGGTAAGATAAACAACAGGCAATATAGGTACATATTTGTGTCTTATAAAAAATGATTATATTCAAAAATAAGAAAAAGATAAGCATTCTAATAGAAAATGGGGCCAAAATGTGTATAATTAATTCATAAGAGAAGCGTAAATGTCCTGTAAGCATAAGAAGCAAATATGTAAACATATTTGTAAACAAATATATAAATTTAAAATTTAATGAGACATCATTTCCATCTATCAAAATGTTAAAAACATGAAATCATGTTGGAGATGGAATCTTGAAATAAAAGCATATGCACTGCTTATAGGAAACAAAATGTTTCCTGAAGGACAATTTAGCACACTATATGTCAGAATTCCAAAATAGGGAACAAAGATAGAATATCACCTTTGAATCAGAAATATTAACCTCTAGGAATACATACTGCTGATGAGTGCATATTTATAAGCGTGGAAAAATGCTTAAGTAGATTGGTTAAATGGTTCTGGGAATGTACTCTTTATTAAGATGATGTGGTAGATTGATACTAACATTGTACTATGTTAAGAAGCAAGATGTTAGAAGCAAGTAGCGAACACGTGTACGTTACATTTATACTCTCGTAACTACATGGGATAAACATTTAATACATGTCATTTATTATATATGTAATACATACATGTAGAAGACAATGGGATTAAGATATTAATGGTTGTATTTGGGTGGTGATATTTTTTGCCTGTATTTTCTAATTTTTCTAAAATACATATGTATTGGTTTGGTAAACACTTTTTTACAAAGCTATTACTTAGTTTTCAGACTAAACAATAACTCTGCTCTGTAATAGAATTTCTCCACCATTTATCTTCCGAGAGACATTCAACTGGTGATTGACTTACTACATGAAAGATCCTGATGGTAAGCCTGCAATTTTGCAGGATCTTAGAACACCAGATAGAGTATTGGCCCCTCGATAGGAGTGCATACACCGTTGAATTCACTTTAATAACTTAAAGACAGATGATAATTAGAAAAATGCAGCCTTAGATTCATCCCAGGACTAATTATGATACGAGTTGTCAGGGTATCCTGGCTGGAAACCGCCGCTCTCCGTCAGCAGTCTCATCTTTACTTTTCTCATCACTGCCCTCTCCTGTCCCTGGTTGCTGTGCTGTACAGCGACGGCCACTTTGGCAGAAGGCTGGTTAGTCAAAGTCAAATGCCTGAGCAATCTGCTACGTGGTCTAGATGGGCATATTAGTTTCCCATTGCTGCTGTAACCAATTAGCATACGTTTAGAAGCATCAGATAACACAACTTTATTATCTTACACTCCTGCAGTGTAAGGTTTTACTGGGCTGAGACCAGGGTGTCAGCGAGGCTGCTGCCCCATAAGAGGCTCCATTGTAAAGTACATTTCCTTCCTTTTCCCGTTTCTAGAGCAGGATTACTTGGCTCCTAGCACTTCTCCTTTGTCAGAGCCACTGGTGTAGCATCTTCGTGTGCCTTTACAATTTGCTGTTACATCATCTCTGTTCCTTCAGTCTCTACCTGTCTTTAGTTGTTACTGCATTGGGCTCAATTGGATAATCCAGAATAATTCCTCATTTTGAAATCCTTAATCACACCTGCGAAATCTCTTTTTCCATATAAAGTCACAGGATGTGGGACTAAGATGTGGACAACTTGGAGAGCTATTATTTATTTGACCACAATAGAATTTGTATTTCTGTGTGTGTTTTTTTTTTTTTTTTTTTTTTTGCTTGTTTATATTAAGCTGATGGGGTCTTTAACTGAAATTCTGAAAGCAATAATTAAGTTGACTTTAAGACCAAAGGTATACAGTGTCAACTGATAAAGATATATCTTAACACAAGTGTGCCTTCACACTTTGCTATTGCATAAGTATTCTTTTATATAAATAATTTATTTTTAAATTAAATATATTATTACTGTAGAAAAACTTAAAAAGTTAATGTGTCCTAAAGATATAAATGTAACTTTGGGCAAGTGTAGATGGGTTTGAAATTTTAAAATAAATGATAAACATTTTTAGAAACAGAATCACAAATTAGCCATTTCAGGAAATTGTTTTGCTTTTGGAAAAGATCTGAAATGGAATTACAGTGTGTAAGAGCACATCTTCAGTGTCAGTCAGTTCTGCCACTTTCTTATGTGTGATGCCTGGACTTTAATCCTCAGTTTCCTTTCTGTAAAACAGAGAAAATATCACAGGGCAGCTGAAAGTTTTCAGTGTATGTCTGGAAAATAGCAAATGGTCAGCAGAAGGTAACTAGTATTGTATCTGTTAGTGAAATAACAACATACTGAAACTTGGGTAGTTAACACTCTCAAATACAGTGAGGCTGTTGAGCAAAGGAAAATGAAATAAAATTGTGTAATCTGCCAGAAGCCAACTCTCCTTTCCTCCCTCATTTCTTCCCTCCCTTCCTTCCTTCCTTCCTTCCTTCCTTCCTTCCTTCCTTCCTTCCTTCCTCCCTCCCTTCCTTTCTTACCTCCTCTTACCTCCCTTCCTTCCTGTTTTTTTAAAAGCTTTTGATTGAGTTTGATTGTGCCATAAAGAAGACACTATCAAAAGTATTCTAATATTTGAAATGAATTATTGATGGACTTTTATTACCGATATGGTTACTTAAATCATTGAAAAAGTATTATGTGTGTAGACACGTAGTTTGATGAAATACTTAAAATTTAAAGTTAATTTTCTTAAGTAATTTGACTAAAACAAATATCTTAAATAATTTTGCTTCTTTGCCTATTCATTGAGTTACTGAGAAAATACTGCAGAACTTTCATTGAACCAGTTAGAAGAATTTTTTTAATAAAGTGTGTGGATCTACGAGGAATCACTTGGACAAGAATAAAGGCAGGAAATTTCCTGTAATTTTTAGTAGAATCCTTGGAAATAATATATATTAATCTCTCTGATTCTAGCTTTACAACTATTGTAGTTTATGTCTGTCCTTGAAAATACACAGCATATGTTTGTTATATGGAAATAGAAAATTATTACTTTTAATTGATAGCCTCTGAACTAGTAGATTTTTAAGCTTGAGGTCACAGTGATGTATTTAGGTGTGGTTCTCATCTTCATTTATTGCAGACCCCTTTTTTGGGACTTGGCATGTTCAATGAGAGCAAGTATTGTACCTTTGTAAAAGGATAGTGTGTCTAAACTAGCCAACTGCTACTGACATGTATGTATCATGAAAACCAACTCTAGCCCACATGTCCAGGGCCTAATAGTAATCAGCATGCAGACGCCAAAGAAATTTAATGCCTTCCTTATTGTAATTGTAATGCCTAACTACACACATTGAAGAGATCACTGTGAGGCTGAATCAAGGCAGACATAATGGAAGTATAAAAATATGTAGTAATGCCTAGGGATGATAAAATAATGGATAAATTATGATGTGGTTCACCCCACATAAAAGGAAAGAATTTTTATACATGGAATATAAGTTTCCAATGAAGATGTATTTCTTAATATAATATCTTTCAGAACAGTAAGAATATGTAATTTTAGCACAAAGATTGGGGAGGAATCTCATAAATATGTGTGAGATCGAATTGAAATTTATGAACAGAATTTCTTGTACAAAAACAGATTGATATATGTACATCTTACTTCATAAGACTGGATATTTTCAAAGTATAACTTAGTCATATTGGAACAGAGAGTTTTGAAAACAGATATTGATTTTTTGAAATAACTATGAAGATGATAAAGGACATGAAAAAAAGCTACACAAGTCTGTTTCTGGCCTCAAGTCTGGTCACCATTTTTCAAGTAAAATGTCATTTCCTCTAATTGCATAGCCTATGGGCCATTTTAAGTTTCAATGTGGTGACAAGAGAAATTTTTTCATTTGTTTTGGAAAAAAAAAATTATCTTGTGGGAAGTTCTGATGGCCAAATATATTTTATATATTTTTAATATTTTTGTTTGTGTAATTAGAGTACCACAATTAAAAATGATAATTAGTAGCAAGCTACACACACACACACACACACACACACACACACACACACATATATATATATATATATATATTTTTTTTTTTTTTTTTTGAGACTGAGTCTCACTCTGTCACCCAGGCTGAAGGGCAGTAGCACAATCTCTGCTCACTGCAACCTCCACCTCCTGGGTTCAAGCAATTCTCCCACCTCAGCCTTCTGAGTAGCTGGGATTACAGACGTGCACCACCACACCGGCTAATTTTTGTGTTTTTAATAGAGATGGGATCTCACTGTGTTGGCCAAGCTGGTCTTGAACTCCTGACCTCAAATGACCCACCCACCCCGGCCTCCCGAAGTGCTGGTTTTGCAGGTGTTAGCCACTGCGCCCAGCCAAGCTATATATTTTTAATGACATTTTTGAAGTTTTTCAAAATTTGCATCTTCAGTTGATTACTCATAATTGATATCTCTAGTTTTACTTTCTTTCAAGTTTTGCTGTTATTTAAAAATTAAAATCATTGTCAGACATTAATGAGAAGATGGTATTTAATATTCATTGTGTTGCTTAAATAGTTTTTATTCTGTCCGGGCGCTGTGGCTTACTTCTGTAATCTCGGCACTTTGGGAGGCCGAGGTGGGTGGATCATGAGGCCAGAAGTTCAAGACCAGCCTAAGCAAGATGATGAAACCCCAGCTCTACTGAAAATACAAAAATTAGCCAGGCACAGTGACGGCCACCTGTAATCCCAGGTACTCGGGAGACAGACAGGGGACTTGCTTGAACCCAGGCAGCAGAGGTTGCAGTGAGCTGAGATCATGCCACTTCACTCCAGCCTGGGCGACAGAGGAGACTTCATCTCCAATTTAAAAAAAAAAAGAGAATTTTTATTTTGATATATAGTCTGTCACCAAGTATTTACGAAGCATCTACAAAGTGGTACATCTGGTTGCCAGACTTTTAAGAGGAAGCAACAAGGCACAGGTGAGTTAACTCAAAGGGATTAGCCCACACCCTCGTATCTATTGTGAGAAAACAAACATGGGTGATGTGGTGGGAAGGATGAGCACTTGGTGACCTGCTGGTTATGGTGGGTGACATCTGAGTTGAGGAAGAATTTTGTAAATGTTTAGGGTGAGCAAAGGCTGTGAGAATATAAATCACTTGTTGTGTACTAGGGTACAAGGAGCTTGGAAATTAGCCTAGCATTATTGGAAAGTGTTTTGGGGTGTCTTCAACAAAGTGAAATGTGGCCTGATTTACACTTTGGAGTGGCCAAGGTCCCCCCCGCCCATGGCTTCTGTGTCCCTGAACCCCATGTAAGATTGCTGTCAGTGAATGGGGGCCTGGCTCCTTCACAGCAGTGGAGACCTGAACAAGAGCTTTGCAATGAGACAGAGTCACCCAAGAGATGGCCACTGGATTACCGGTATCTGGGGAAGAAAGGACCCAAGGATGGTCTTGAGCCTTTAGCCTGAACACCTGAGGGGATGGTCGTGCCCTTTGTCAATGCCAGGAAGGTGTGGGAGGTGAGAATTAAAGGGGAAAATGTGGGTAAGAGGAGTAAGGTGATAATCATTTTGCTTAAGCCCATCAGCCATATGCTGTTTGGGATGATAATTACAGTTCCAAATGGAGATGTGAAGTAGGAATTTCAATGTTCAGAGTAAGTCTGGATCTCACATAGTAGTCAGAGGTAGGGGTAATAGCCCCCTCATTAGTGTGGGCTCTGCGTCTGATGAAAATCGCCCAGAGAGACGACAGAGGAAATAAGGGACCTGTGACAGCCTCAGGGGGCTCAGCTACAGGGGTCTGTAAGACACTAGCATAGTGGCCTGAGAAGGCAGGGGGAAAATCACCTTAGTTACCTGAACTGATAAACATTAGTAACGAATAAAAGTAAGTATGCTAGATTTTGCTCTTCAGTGTGAATTCGTGACATAACTATAGAATGTTGATATGTGTCATATTTACATATTCACATTAGTGTTAAGCTTTGCCTCATCCCTCACCAAACAGAGTAATAGATTCTAGACCATCCCGAGGGTCAGAAGTTTTCATTTTAAAAAGTAAGTTTTAGCAAATCTTCAAGGCTGACAAAAGTTGAACCTAAAAAATAAAGCAAGAAGATGTAAATATACTCTGATACGGTTTGGCTCTGTGTCCCATCCAAATCTCACCTTGAATTTTAATAAGCCCCGTGTGTCAAGGGCTGGAACAGGTGGAGATAATTGAATTGTGGAGACAGTTTCCCCCCATGCTGTTCACCTGATAGTGAGTTCTCATGAGATCTGGTGGTTTGATAAGGGGCTTCCCCCTTGGCTGATTGTCACTTCCCTCTCCTGCCGCCATGTAAGAAGTGCCTGTTTTGCCTTCCAACGTGAAGGCATTGTAAGTTTCCTGAGGCCGCCCTAGTCATGTGGAACTGTGAGTCAATTAAATCCTTTTCTTTATAAATTACCTAGTCTTGGGTATTTCTTCATAGCAGCCTGAAAACGGACTAATACATACTCCAAGCTGTTTCCTCCCCCAGCTGCTTTTCCACACATCTGAGCATTTCCATTCAAACTAAAGATCAGGGAATGATGAAGAATTAATAAAGAGCAGAAGTAGAAGACCCAGAGGTGTGACCGTGGCTGTGTGGTGTGAGTGTGCGTGAATGTGTGAGTGTTTGAGTGGTATGTGTGTGTGAGTGGTATCTGTGTTTGAGTGTGTGTGGCATATGAGTTTGTGTGACTGTGTGTGAGAGAGCCTGTGGCTGTGCCTACACAGGCCAGCATAGAGCTCGGTGAGCTTTAGGCAAAGCTCAAAATTAAAGAAGTTAAAATAATTTGAGGAAATCAAGCAGCAAGAATGTCTGAAGAGAACAAGATGAGTGGACTGGGGAGGGGAGGTGAAGAGAACCAGACCCTAAGTCCAAGAAACATGGGGTCCAATGGTGTAATGAGTCTTTAGGAGAATATGATCAAGGATCATTTTGTTTTTCCATTTTTCATGATGTAATATGATGACTTATTTGACGTTGAACAAATTACCAATGATAGTTTTATTAACCATAAAACATGGATAGTTGAAATATCACTGTTTCAAAGAAATCTGCCTGTTTTTATTTCAATTCGTTTTAATATGTCTTGAATAGTATTTAGTGGATTTCTGGATTTCAAAAAGAAAAAAAACGAAATAAACAATTCTAATAGAATAAGCTTAAAGGCTTCTACATTAAAGTAGCTATTATAAATTAAAAACCTTTAAGTTACAGAATTTAAGCAGTGTTCATCCACATGAGATAAACATTAAAATCAGAGGTACATCTATGACTAGACCTTTCACATTAAAAATATGTGTTCTATGCTTCTTTATTAAATATATTATGTAAGACTTCGTTTATTTCGAGTGTTGTGGCTTTATTTTATCTTCTCCTACATGACTCAAATATGTAAGAGATTTGTTGTCCCCTGCTAAATAATTTGTTTATTTAAAGAATTAGTAATGTATAGGTTTAGGTGTCATGACAGGTGCTTTCATGATTTATTTTAGTCATTCCCATGAGGGAGTAAAACGCTCTTTAACTAAAGTCTGATGTAAGTTCGCCACCTTGTGGTAACAATGGGAATAGATGAGTGTTTAAAAAGAAGAGTAATGAAGCAATATAGCAAAGATGTTTACACTCTTTTCCTGATATAAAAATCTGAAAGAGAAAATTGACTTTTTTTGATTAACATTTTGTATTTTTCATGCAAACTTACGAGTTATCCCTTAATTATAAAACTGGTTTTTGTGTATGTTTTTAATGTAGATATATGTATACTTATACATAAAAGTATATTTGGAAAATTTCTCCAAAAAATGTAAATAAAATTTCAGTAAATCCTAGAAATCATCATTGCCAACATTTTGGCTTTTGCATTTCTGAAAAAAATTTCCATAAGTGCTTTGGTATGTGAGTTTTCATAAATTAAAAAGTGTGTTCTCGGTTTAGCCAGGCGTGGTGGCACATGCCTGTAATCCTAGCTACTCTGGAGCCTGAGGCAGGAGGCAGGAGAATCACTGGAACCCAGGAGGCGGAGGTCGCGGTGAGTGGAGATCGCGCCATTGCACTCCAGCCTGGGCAACGAGAGCGAAAATCCGCCTCCAAAAAAAAAGGGTATTTACCCAATTTTACATGTTAATAATCTCCCACCTACTCTATGTTCTCTTAATAATTAAGAATTCCATGTAATCACTATAATGATTCCTGGACACTGATGAAACATTTTGCAAAGTTTTAGTTTTTAAAATTTTAAGTGGTAAACAAGTAAGATTAAAAATATTTGGATTAAACAAAGTTAAACAGGCATATTTTGCCTCATGACTTCTTTGAATCTTTCAGTGGGTGCAAGGCCCTGAGAATCACCAAAAGTAACATACCGTATTTTTCAGTCTTAAAGGTCCTCTCGTCAGCAAAACATTGTACTAAATTCTATGTTTCCAAAGAATTTATTACAAAGTATTTGAATACATATTAACTGAAGATCATTTATATTGGAATTTCTAATTTAGAGTTAAGGTACCCATAGATAACATCAAAATCAGGATGTATCTACTACATTACTGTGAAATTTTTGTTACTAAAATTATAAGATGATAGTGTCACTTTTATCCAAGCCTCAATTCTATAGGATCATTAACATGTCTGCAAAAACATTTCTTTTAGATTGGAGCCAAAGGCTGAGACCTATTCTGTTCTACATACGTCCTGGCTTGGTTTTCCAAGATGGGATCTGAATGTCTTTCTTTACAATTGGATGTTAGAAAATACCTGTTATCTTGATGGTCTCATTAAACTGTTAAAGAGGTATATCACAACTAGGTATCTTACACAGCTGAACCTTCCTCCTATTAAGTAGTACAAACACATTCCAATATACATTTACTATTTTATTTAATATGCATAATTTGTTTTCTGCTTTTCTTTTGGAATTGAAACATAATGGTAATTCACACTAGACATGGTTGTAACAGAGACATATGTTCTCCAAAGTACAAAGATAACTAGGAGGTCTTAGTTTCAGAGAAGTCCTCGACGCAACTTTCAAATATGCATTCTCATGTAGTGTTAACAAGGGATCTGTAAATAATTTTCTTCACTTTACAAATTAGAAAATTTAATATCATTTAACTCACGTTTATATCGTACATCTTAACATTTTAAGTTTTTTGTTTTGTTTCATTTGCTTTTGTTTTGGTAACTGTGGTAGTAGTTCAAGAACAGGTGACATTCTTTTATCATACACCACATGACAGTATCTGTTACGGTTTTTAAAGATCTATTACATTTAATTCTTACAACTTTATGTAATAGTTATAATTATCCCCATTATATAGATGTAAACAGAAACCAAAAAAGTTAGTGAATTTGCTCAAGATCACATAACTCACTTTGGAAAATCAGACATATTGACTCCACAGCCTCTGTGCAATACTCTCCTGAAACGGTTTACAGTTCCGTGTTACAATGTTTGCATCCATGCCGCTGACACTGTACTGCATTCTGTGCATAATTAAATCGCTCTGGTAAGTATTGTCTTTATCCTCACTTTACAGATGTGGTATCTGAGCAACTTACAGGTTAATCAGCTCAAAGCCAAAGAGTGTGAAAGAGGCAACCATGGGAGTCAGAGACCAGGTGGCCGGGCTGCAAGGGACTGTCTTCTAAACCTGCTTTTGCTCAGGGAGGAAGCAATCTGTCCTTAAGGATTATCACTCCTGACAGCCCAAATCACAGCTGGGCCCTCTGTTCTGTTGGCAGGACTCTTCAATCCCAGGCTGATGTGTCTGGAGAAGTTCTCTCTAAGTTTTGTTTAATCTACAGTCTGTTGCACAGCCAAAAATGAATGCTCTGCACAAATGCATAGGTATTAGTGTATGTGGGAGGAGGAAACAGTGAAGAAAGATTCATTTTGAAGTGTTGTAGTGTCTCCTTTCTATGTAAATGCTTTAAATCAAGAGCAATGATATGCTTATACATGTGACATTATTCTGGCTGACTAGAATATTTTACTTCATTAACAGAAATCAGTTTCCATCTTTGGATTGTTAGATCTGAATGATAAAATGATGATGTCAATAAACCCAATAAAGTGAAAGCAAGTTAGTTGGAAGGTCTCATGTCTGAATACACTTTCAAATAGTTCAGTGACTAAAAGCAATAGCAAATTGTTCCATCTATGTTCATAGTGTTTTAACATCAATATGAAGCTCTATTTGCTATTCTGATAGAAACAAGTATAAAGTTGTGTGTCCACTCTTGTGACCCTGGAAACTGTGTGAGGTACTTGGCATTTGGAGTGTTACTTCTTTGGCTGCCACTTCATTATAAATAAATTTTGAGTTTCCTTTAAATCACTAGGAAATAAAGCAGCTGGTTTATAAGAGACAATAGCTTAAATGATGAATATTGAATCTCGTAAGTAGAATAAGTCTTCCGTAAATTGGCCGAGGAATATGTGCTTTGTCAGAAATAGTAAAAGAAGCAAAGATATGATGCTGAGTTAAGTTTCTGAGAATACATGCTGCCGGTAATCACTACATGCTGCATTGGAAGACCATGGCCTTGACTGGAAGACCGTGGCCTTGATCGGAAGACCGTGGCCATGATCGGAAGACCGTGGCCATGATCGGAAGACCATGGCCTTGATTGGAAGACCGTGGCCTTGATCGGAAGACCGTGGCCATGATCGGAAGACCGTGGCCATGATCGGAACACCGTGGCCTTGACTGGAAGACCGTGGCCTTGATTGGAAGACCTTGGCCTTGACTGGAAGACCATGGCCTTGACTGGAAGACCGTGGCCTTGACTGGAAGACTGTGGCCTTGAAGATTAGTTCTCAACCAATAAACACATTTGTTAGAGTCTTCTGCTCTCTGGAATATACTAAGGTATGCAGCCCAGTCAGAGTTAACCTTTTGCTAAGTAATACTAATCAGTTAAAACATCTATTGAGTATTTCCTACAAGCCTAGTAAACTTAAACCATTATGAGAGATTAAACATAAACATCAATTTTAAAAAAAAGCATGGTCACAAGCCTCAAATATATACAAAAAAAAATACTCTTAAAACTTTTAAAAATTACATGTGAAATAGGACTTAAGGAACAGCTAAATTTTCTGATAGATTGGAATAATATTGTAAGACTATAGATCATAGGGTTCTGATGTGATTTGGATGGCAGAGTGGAGAAGGGGTATCTGGGGCAGGTAGACGAAGGGAGTGCTGTGTGGACACAGTGCTGGATGCGTCAGGAGTGTGCTGGGAGCATGGGGCTACACGTGTTGGTGGACCAAGTGCACGCAAGTCTTTTAAAGAGCAATGAGAATGTAGGCTTGATTTGGTCTGTTGGTGCTATTGTAGTTCTTAACCAGGAAAGGAATGAGAGTCTTTAATGCATCATTTCATTTATGCATTGCTGAGAGAAATATTCAGACAATATCAAGGAAATTTGGAACCCAATATAATGTTATATTTTGGGTGTCTATAAAACAGAATTTATTTTTGTCCAATTTTATACATTGCTACTTTTTGTTTTGTTTTGTTTTGTTTTGTTTTGAGATAGAGTCTTGCTCTGTCACCCAGACCAAGACTGGAGTGCAGTGGCACAATCTTGGCTCACTACAATCTCCACCTCACAGGTTCAAGTGATTCTCCTGCCTCAGCCTCCCAAGTAACTGGAATTACAAGCATGTGCCACCATGCCTAGCTAATTTTTATATTTTTAGTGGAGATGGGGTTTCACCATGTTGGCCAGGTTGGTCTCGAACTCCTGGCCTCAGGTGATTCTCCTGCCTCAGCATCAGTAAGTACTGGGGTTACAGGCGTGAGCCACCATGCCCAGCCTCTACATTGCTTCTTAACCATATCAGGATTTGCTTACTTGTTTTTATTTTTCATTGCACAGCAATTCTGTAACTATTAGCAAAAGTAAGGAAGAAAATACATGGAGAAATACCTGGATAAAAAAAAAGAAAAAAGAGAAGAAAAAAATACACCACAAACAAAAGGGAGGCTAACTCCCAATTAACTGGCATATTTGCATAATTATTTAATGCGTAAAAGCATGTTAAAATGTGATTTATTGACATTCCTGGATTACCTATTGCATTCTCGGTAAAACCACTAATATTTAATAACTGATCCTGGAACATTGATAGTTTCGCAACTACTAAGCAGCAGAAACAAACACAATCCCATTTGGATTATTTGGAATTCAAATTTCAGTGCCCTTACCAACATACTAATGCACTTCACTTGATTACCAGAATGCAATGTTATTTTTATTTGTATGTTTAAATTTTTAAACTAACCCATCCTATTTAATGATAATTATAATAATTTTTCCAACTAATAGGTCAGTAAATATGTAATTTTTAAAGGTATTTCTTACTTGATGGGCATTCTTTCAAAATGTATACTACAATTTGTTAGATAATAAGTATTCTACTCATTTTTACAAAAGCATTTTGCAGCCATTCTAATATAAAATTTTCCAAAATCTCCTTTATACACTGTACAAATTTTGACAACAGTCACTATCTAATTAACAGAACTTATCAATTCTGCAAAAGCCATTATAGTCGGCTACAGAAATTCAAATTCAGTTGCTTACTAAAGAGTAGGTCTTTACAATAATACACTGGATTGTTAAATTTTACATTATGAAAGGTTTATACAGAACAGTACTTAACAAATCATTAGCAAAATAAAGTGGTAAGCCTGATACTTTCTTTTTCAAAATGACTACTACATATTTTCTACTCTAATTTTTGTTTTCCAAAATTACTGTTACATGCTTTTTACTCTTTAACTGGGAACATGAAGTCAAAATGAACAGAGAGGGAACTGTTTTGGGTTGCGGGAGGAGGTAGGGGATGAAGAACCAGGAAGAATCACGTTGCTTGAATTAGCTATTTCTTTGCCTTGCTTTTGGTTTTCAGAATTTGAGTTTTTTTTTTTTTTTTTTTTTTAAGGATTTCTGGGAGTATTAAAATATAGTAAGTTGCCTTATGTATATTAAATTGCAAAATATTGTTTTGACAGTTGTGATTAGTGTAGCAAACGTAGTAAAGAAGCTAACTCTAAAGCTTACGTAATATGCAGTTTTGAAAGTGAAAAACTCATTGTAACATGACTTCAGTGTCTAAATAGTACTGATCATTAATGTATCTTCATTTATTAATCATTGGAAATTAATGTGTTTTGTGTGCAATAGATTTTGCTAGAATGCCTGTCCTTAAAAGGATTGTAGAGCCTTTATTGAAAAAAGAAACACTAAAATTGCATTTTGTCTGATAACGTGGAGTGAATACAAAGGTAAAATCAAAAGTTAGCTTTTAAAAGCACTTTCTGTAAGCAAACATCCACAATGCAGTATTACTGTAAAGACTGAGCACACTTAAAATATTCTGTCACTCTAATAATGAAATAAATGTATTTTTCCTCATGTTGAAATCATATCTAACATTTTACATTGCTATATTAAACTCATGTTTTCTCATCATTATTTAGCCGTATTTTGTGCCTGCTTGAAGTTCATATTTTACCTCCCAGTCCCTTCAATGTGCATTGTAATCTGGAGATAATGATCATTGTATATCGAATCACTAGAATGTATAGAATACATGTATAGTAAGCTAATTTTATCACCATGTATGTTAAATGTAATAAGCATAATATATTTTTTGTGTTGTTCAGGATTAATTTTTTCATGATTCTGAATTTCCATGGCATTTTGTTTTTTTCATATTCTTAAGTAATGTTACAGGGTTTGCTTTAGTATATTTTATTCATTAGTACTTGGTAAGTATATCTTTTTCAAAATTATTTAAAAATTTCTATTAGGTGTTTTTGCACAGTAAAACTAAATTTATACATTCTTAATTTAGTATCAAGTATAATTTATGCACATGGTAGATGCTTCAGGTTTGCTAAATAAATATGCCTACCTAAAAAAAATGTGGATAATGTACTTCATTTTAATGACGGAACATACCCTATGGCATTTTTATAAGCTGAGCCTCTCTAGAGGAATGCCAGCACTGCTAGTAACACAAGAAATAAGTAACATTACGGCACCATTTCTGAAAATCTCATGACAGATCATTTATCTCAGTTTGTGGTAAATTATTCTAATCTTTTTATTTTTAGATTTGTAATATGAGTGATTTTCCACTGAATATCAGTTATAACTTTCTTCCTTTGTCTTGTTCGTCTTGTTTTTAGCTCCGTGTGAAGGCAATACATTCTTCTGCCATAGTAACATGTGTATTAATAACACTTTGGTCTGCAATGGACTCCAGAACTGTGTGTATCCTTGGGATGAAAATCACTGCAAAGGTAATGATTAGTCCTTGAAATCTGAAAAAATTTCCTCCCTGTGGAGTGGGGTAGAAGTTTATATATATATCAGTCGGACAGTCTTTAAAATAAGAGTATATAGTGCCTTTTATGAGCGCTGCATGTCTTATAATCGCTTTGTAAGCATTTTTCTCAGCCTTTACTCATACTGTGTCCAGATGTTTCGTTATTCATTAGCGCACAGTGGACTATCCTTAGCACTTGGATTCTAATTCAAGACATCACCTCATTAGACCCTGCAGAGCTCTGAAAATGGGAGCTTTCAGGGGAGCACACTACTTTCCTATCATGTTTGATACTGTCTGCTTGTGGCCACACCTGTCATTCATTCTAGTTTGCCTTGATTGGACTTTGTGTACATACTCAAGAGATAAAATATATTGAACTAGCATTTGTACTTTCAGTTATTTCCAGCTACTTCACTTCAGTTTTGCTACGAAAATGCTTTTCCTCCTTTCCCATGAACATAGCTCCCAATGCCCTTGCCTCCTTCCCTTGTCTATACACAAAGGCTTGGTTATGTAAACAGGGATCCTTGGCTGGATTACGGATGTTGCATGTTTTAGTTAAGATGAAACGATGAAACTGCCATATAAAGTATTTTACTGAGATTCAGTATTAAACAATTGACAAAAGAAGATAGGCAAATAACTCTTTCATGCTTGAAGTAGAGCAGTATCTACGAAATGCCTTCTGTTCTTAGAAGTAAAGAAGTAATACCACAGTATTCTCTGCTTCATACAGTCAGTAGGAAAGGCAGTTACACTATTAACACTTCTGCTGTTGATTACTTTCCTGTCTGCTTTTGAATGGATTAGAAATTTATTTATTTATTTATTTTTTTGACGGCGTCTCGCTCTGTCACCCAGGCTGGCGTGCAGTGGCGTCATCTGGGCTCACTGCAAGCTCCGACTCCCGGGTTCATGCCATTCTCCTGCCTCAGCCTCCCTAGTAGCTGGGACTACAGGTGCCTGCCACCATGCCCAGCTAATTTGTTTTGCATTTTTGGTAGAGACGTGGTTTCACCGTGTTAGCCAGGATGGTCTCAGTCTCCTGACCTCGTGATCCACCCGCCTCAGCCTTCCAAAGTGTTGGGATTACAGGCGTGAGCCCCCGCGCCCGGCCAGAAATTTACTTTCTAAGTGATCTTATTGCAGACCTGTTAATAATTCGTAGTCACCATTGGCTTTGTTTGGCCTATGTAAATGTGGTCCCATGTATGTAAGAAATATTTCACATGAGATGGCAATCAACACATGTGAATGGATGTGCATTATGAAAGTCCATTTTTTTTTTCAGAAAGAAAAATGATTCGTTTAACCTTTAATTCATTCTCTTATGATAGGAGAAAAACTTTTTATAATTGCAGTCATTTCTAATTTATGGAGGTTATGCTGATGGCAAGAATGTAGTGTAACCTAAAGTTTGTCCCATGTGCCCTTGAAAAGAATACCTATTTGCTGTTGTTGAGTGAAATGTTGTATAGATGCCTGTTATGTCTGGTAGGCTTACAGCATTGTTCAAGTATTCTCTTTGCCTTTGATTTTCTGCTGCGTTATGTCCATTATTGAAAATGGGTGTTAAATTCTTCGGCTATCATGGTTGAATTATCTACTTCTCTCTTCACTTCTGTAAAATTTTTCTTTCATCTAATTTTAAGCTTGGTTGCTAACCTCATGTATGTGTGTAATTGTTATGTCTTCCTCATGACCCTTTTTTCACTACAAAACAATCTTCTAGGGTTTAGTACAGTTTTTTGTCTTGAGTTATATTTTGTCTGACATTAGTATAGCCACTACATCTTTCTTATGGTTTGGTTTCCATTCTTCTTTTCCACGTTTTTACTTTCAGTCTGTCTGCATGTTTGAATATAAAGTGTTTCTTTTGTAGACAGTCTGTATTTGTATCTTATTTTTTACCCAGTCTGAGAATCTTTGCCTTTTCATTGGGTTGTTTAATCCATTCACATTTAGTACTGTCATTGATATAGCTGGACTTCATATATTCCATTATACTTTTTGTTTTTAAGTGTCTCATTTATTTTTTTCTTTTCCTTCTTTTATTGCTTTCTTCTGCATTAAGTTAGTATATTCTAGTGCAACATTTTAATTATTTTAGAGTTTTTAATGCATTTTTGTACTTTCTTAGTTCCTTTAGGACTTAAAACATATAACTTAGCTTCCCAGAATGTATTTTAGATTATGCTAAATTATAGTGAGACATAGAAACGTTCTTCCTATATTCTCTCTTCCCTTTTCCAATTATATTTGTACATATTACATTTTCAAACGTTCTAATTATATTTTTACATATTACATTTTAAACATTACAAACCCAACAATACATTGCACTAATTATTACTTTATATAACTGTATGTCTTTTAAAGTGGTTGGGAGAAGAAAGGACAGCAAGTATATTAGTGTAACTTTTTATATAATCCTTCTGATTTACTATTTCTGGTTCTCTTCATTTGTTTTTCTAGATTTGCATTACCCTGGTGTCATTTCCTTACCCAATAACATTTTAGCTCCCACCTGTTTTACACTGTATTGTCACCAAATATATTGCATTTATGTAAGTTATATTTCAACATTACGATTATATACATAGAACATTGCTTTTTTGAAAAGTTAAGTGAAGACTGCAGAAGATGCCACTCTACTGTCCTTTGCAATTATTTACATAATCACTGTTATAGACCTTATTTACTTGCCTGTTTATTATCTGTTCAATTATTTCATGTGGATTTGAGTTACTGTCTGAACTCACTTGTTTTCAACATGAACTCTCTTCAATATTTATTTTAAAGAAGCTCTTTTATCATTGAATTATCTTCATTTTTGCCGGTCTCACAATGTCTTTCATTTGTGAAGGTAGGTTTGCTGGATAATGGGTTTTTGGTTGACAGGTTTCTGTTGAGGTTTTGTTGTTGTTGTTGTTTGGTTGTGTTTTGCATTGCTTTTGCTTGCAGCACTGCATGTGTCATCATGTTGCCTTGTGGCCTCCACTGATGATAACTCAGCTGTTAATTTGATGGAGGCTCCTTTCTATGATGAGTTTTTCTTTCTCTGTTGCTTTCAAGATGTTTTATTTATTTTTTTTAATGTTTTCATTGTCATACGTCTTTGCGTGGATCTCTGCATTTATCCTACGTGGAGTTTGTTGAACTTAGATGTGGGTTTTCTAATTAGGTTTGGGAAGTTTTAACTCCTCTAGGTTTTTTGTTGTTGTTCTTTTTCCTGTTACTTTCCATCTCTCCTTTGTTTCTTATACTCCCATTACATTATGTTAGTGTGCTTGTTGATTTGCCACACTTTTTTTTTCTCTTGAGGCTGTTATTTTTCTGCCTTCTTGTTTTGAAACTCATGTTCATATTGCACTATTCTCATGCCTCTGTCTTTATAAAGTTAGCTGATGCTTTCTTTTTCCAGCCGAAATGTACTGTTGAGGCTCCAGGAAATTATCATGTTAGTAATTGCACTGTTCAATTCCAGACCTTCCCTTTTTGTATGATTTATATTTCTTTATTAGTATTCTCTATTTGATGAGCATTGTCCTCATTTTCTTTAGCTTCCTCAATCTTAGTTTGCTTTAGTTCTTTAGACATATTGATTATAACTGCTTTGAAATCTTTGTCAACTCTGCTATCTGGCTCCCCAAAGGGTCCTTTCGTTGCCTGCTTTTTCTTTTTTCCTATATATACACTTCGCTTTACTGTTTCTTTACATGCCTTACAACATTGTGTTGAAAATCATGTGTTAGTAGCATCTCTGAATGCTAACTCCTTCCTCCCAGGACTTGTAGTTTTCTTGTTTGTTTCTAAATGTAGACGTGGCCAGACCATTTTAGTGAAGCCTCTGATGCTGCACCACAGAGACCACTGCCTTGGGCTACGCACCAGCAGCCTTGGGCAGCACGGTTTTAGCAGGGCTCTCTGTGGCTCTCTCATTTCCTGTTCTGTCTATTTAGCTATCACCTCTGTTTGTATTGCAGCCAGTTGTTAGTCTCCACGGATTGTCGTCGATTGTCGACTGATGGTTCTACTGCTTTCAACAGTGCCCAAGATCATAAACTGTTCTACAGTCTGGTCAATTAAATTTAATTAATTGCAAAGGTAGTCCTTGAGTCTAGCTTTTGTGAGTTGTTATAACCCAGGAGGACTCTCGTTAGCTGTTACTCTCTTAGCTTGTTCTGTTAAATTTCTAGATGTCCCAAGGTTCCTCTTACTGCTCGGAAGACACTAACGGTCTCTTAATTGCATACTTAATTACATACTGCTTCTTAAGTGCATAAAGCACCCGATATTCCCAGGTGGTCTCCCATCCAAGTATCAACCAGGCCCTCTTAAAACACGAAGAGGCAATTTGTGTCTTTAGAGCAATAAGACAAACCTTAGAATGTCTAGAAGCCTGTGCATATCACAACATCTCCATAGTTCTTGAAATGATCGTTAGGCTTGAGTTTCTCCACGTACCATTTCAAATAAACTAACTTTATTTAGGGGAAGCTATAATCCTTTCTGTACTTGTAGCTTTGCACTCTTTCTGGGCACAACTTCTCCACCAGTGCTCTGGATGGGGGCAGGAACAGTGGTGCAGGTCTGTTTATGCACAGAGTACTTGGGTGAGGTTGCTAATATGTGGTGTTGTCAACTTGCCACTCCAGGCAGCTCTCCTGTGTCAGCAAACTTGGGTAAGCATGATCCAGGCCTGGCGTTCTCCGCTGGAGACACCTTGTGTTGAGCTCCTGACCTCCAAGTTGAGGCTGAGAGGAGGAACCTCGGGAGCCCTAGACATCTCAGCCACTCAGGCCAGAAAAGAAGCATGTCCAACGTGGACCTGGTTGAGAAATGCTGGTAGCTTTCCCCTCCTAAAGAGATGCTGTAACTCACTTAACTGGGAGCTGCAGGGAGAGGGTGCCCTGCGTTCTTGTCCACACCTCCCTGAGGAGGGCTCCCATCATGGTGAATCAAGAGTGAAGGAAGCAAGTCATGGCTCAAATGCCACAGGCTCTCACTGTTCCTAAGGACATTTAGTAGACTGGTTTATATAAATACATCTGCACTTGATGTACACCATTAGGACAATTTCCGGAGTTTCATTAAACCAGGCTTTGATTGGTTGAGTTTTTAAAATAATTTTCTAACAGTTGTGATTATTTCATTGGAGAAAGAGTCCATGCCATCATTCCATAAGTGTGTGTCTTCAGATTGAATTGTTCTTTGGTATCAGAATATTATTGTTACTTTATAGATAGGTGTGTGTGTGTGTTTTAAGCTGAGATGCTGGACAGTGGGGAGGGAGGCTATTTTTAAGACTGGTCAGTGTATTTTTTGTGAAAAATGAGACCTTTATTTATTTTTAAATATTTTCCTAAGCTACGATGGATGGATGGATGGATGGATGGATGGATGGATAGATAGATAGATAGATAGATAGATAGATAGATAGATAGATAGATAGATAGATAGATAGATAGATATTAGAGGATAGAGAGAGTGTGTGTGTGTATGTCTGTTTGTGTTAGTGTCTGTGTGTGTGTATTTTAAGCTGAGATGCTGGGCAATGGGGAAGGAGGGCTATTTTTAAGGCTGCCCAGTGGTTTTCTTGTGAAAAACGAGACCTTGTATTTATTTTTAAATATTTTCTTAAGCTACTACAAGCCTGTAAAAATTCTGTGCTCAGCCTGCTTTATTTAAGTTTTTAATGCACATTTTGACTATAATATTGATTTTTGCTGTGTTGCTTCTCATTTTGTCCGTTTGTTGTTTTCACTCTCTCCAACCCATAGAGAAGAGGAAAACCAGCCTGCTGGACCAGCTGACCAACACCAGTGGGACTGTCATTGGCGTGACTTCCTGCATCGTGATCATCCTCATTATCATCTCTGTCATCGTACAGATCAAACAGCCTCGTAAAAAGTACGTCCAAAGGAAATCAGACTTTGACCAGACAGTTTTCCAGGAGGTATTTGAACCTCCTCATTATGAGTTATGCACTCTCCGAGGGACAGGAGCTACAGCTGACTTTGCAGATGTGGCAGATGACTTTGAAAATTACCATAAACTGCGGAGGTCATCTTCCAAATGCATTCATGACCATCACTGTGGATCACAGCTGTCCAGCACTAAAGGCAGCCGCAGTAACCTCAGCACAAGAGATGCTTCCATCTTGACAGAGATGCCCACGCAGCCAGGAAAACCCCTCATCCCACCCATGAACAGAAGAAATATCCTTGTCATGAAACACAACTACTCGCAAGATGCTGCAGATGCCTGTGACATAGACGAAATCGAAGAGGTGCCGACCACCAGTCACAGGCTGTCCAGACACGATAAAGCCGTCCAGCGGTCAGTATCAATAGATTTTTTGATGACAACTATAACCTGAGGACTGAAACACTTCCAGAGTATTGTCTTCTATTTTGTCTTCATATTTCAGTTTCCCTTTAATTAATGATTTAAACCCTAGTTTTCCAATAGTTTCCCTCTTCTTTTTCCTTTTCACTGCTATCCGTATTCTTCCTAAACCTCATACATGTGCAGGATATGTATATGTGTGTGAACACACATGCACACAGAGACCAAAGATACTTTATTTATTTCTAAACATATACACATATTTATTTTATAAAATTATGGCTTTTAATATATAATAGATTTATAATGTAAACTTGCTTCCATGTGACCACTGCTCCCATCAATATTTATCTATTTTGAGATACGAAATGATATTTGAAAATGATTGCCTTACCAAGATGGCTCACCCATCTTGATGAACAATTTTAATCCCGAAATAACATATTTTTCAATATAATGTATTTATTTTTGGTAGGAACACAAAAATACTTGTCTTTCACATATTACGTAATGTTTATATTAGGAATTGCATAGGATAGTGCAGTGTATTCATCATTTACACGTAAATGTTGTTAGAAACAGTAGAAACATTTGATTTATTTTCCTTTAACTATAAATACAGTATTATCTGTGTTGTATTGTTAGCCTTAAAATGAGTAAAATTTCGAGAAAAATATTTAAATTTAGGAAAAATTATTTTAAATTCTGAAATCTTGTCAACTTATACTTCGTTTTGCATGTTTACTAGCATTCCGTTTATTTTATAAATTGTGACATACTTTCTCCATTCATGATACATTCTCAAAACCTAAAATACTTTAGTTAGTTTGATATGTTTTGCATGCTGACGTAAGTCTATTTCCACAGTTTTCTGAATTTTAAAAATGCTTTTGAGTAAATATTTGTATACGTGTATTTTTCGTGCAAATAGTACTTTGTTGAATGAAATAGCCGTAACATTCCAGGTTCTGCCTCATTGGGTCTCTAAGCAAACATGAATCTGAATACAACACAACTAGGGTCTAAAAAGAAAATTCAAGGTAAGCAGATGCCCTTGGTTCCTTTTCCTACTTTGTCGTATTCTGTTTTGTGGCAACTGTCTTGTAGTTTTCTAGGGAATGTGCTATTTATCCATTATTTCTTGAGCTATGTGTTTCATGACATTTCATGATTAGAATTACGAGGGGTTCGGTGTTTATAGGAGAGATGATTCTCAGGATACATACCTTTAAAACAAATCTTAGTATTCTTACCATTAAGAATTGTACTAAAATGTAATTTAGAAGGACATCAAATAAATCATCTAAATTTTACATGTTTTAAGGTACAGATAATAAAATTAATGAACTTTCTCCAAAGAAATACTAGAAAAACACCCAAGGTTTTCACACTAAGAAAATAGAAGTTAATATTTAAAACTGGTAACTACTTTATGTAATTTGGCAACATTCTACTCAAAATTCATACACTAAATAGTTTTGGTACTTACACAATTTATAAACTCTTATGTTTGCATGAATATGTAGCTCATCTCATCAAAATTAGATGCAGCATGTTGTGTCAAATTTTATACTATAAAATTTGAATGCAAAAGGTTTCATTAATCCCAGTTGTCCTTGTGTACATCAATTTTTTCATCGGGTATCACAATGGCTTTAGTTTTTGCTCTTGATTGTCTATATCTATATTAGCCTAATTTGTCTCCAGTTGAATTTGCTTGACAGCTAATCTCTTCTAAACTCCTCAAGCCTATCAACTATTCTTGAACTAGGTGAATGCATTTCCATGCTCTATATTACATTAATAAATTGGTGTATTTGTGTGCATTTTTCTTTGGGAGAAAATGTTTTAACTGTTCTTTATTTTCAGAGAAGAACTATTTATACAAACATGGGGACTGAAAAGAAAATTCTGTAGTGAATTGTGAAAAGTGGACATATTTCTAAATTCATTCCACTGCCTTTATCCAAACTTAAGAATTACAGACATTTGTTATTCCTTCGGCAAGACATCCCCGCTGCACAATGATATGTTCATTTCGTAATTTGGTTGCTGGCCACCAAGTGCTCCTTAGTTTTTAAATACATTTTGAGATTAACTGGAAACTTGAAGAAGAAATTAGTTCCCGATTAAGACTATCCCAACTTTATTTTTATTGTCACTTTCACTTTTGTTTCTATGTTGTTTTATGTCTTTGTTATATAATTGTACATTGTGTGATATGTGGAAAAAAACAAGAATTTGGATGAACTTTGTGTTACATGTACATTGTTTTCATTATATAGACTGCTTGAGAATAGTGCGTTCCTGAATGATTTTGAACATGCTACAGTGAAAAGTGACAGTGTGGACCATGGAATCACCAGCTAGAGGTTATGGACTATACACACCTATTATTATGTTCTGATTCAATAACAGGAAAAAGTAACAAGTAAAATTACTAGATTGCAATAAAAAATTTCATTTTTTGGTCTTTCCTATATACCCCTGATTTCCTTTTTGTTTTATATCAAAGAAAGTACTGAGTTTCAGAAATCCTTTTTGAAGTCAGGTATTTTACCATTCATACTCTACAGTAGAAATGTTTTTGATTAAGCACTCAGCAATATGACCAAATTGCCAGTTTGAGAAAATACCCTGCATGTCAGTACTGGATATTTGAGTTGGGAAAATATCCTTTTTGTTAGACACATTGTAAAAAGCATGCATTGTCAAATACTGTTGTTACTCTTCCATTTCTTTATGTCATATGCTTGCTACTTATGACTTTTTATATAAATATATATAAAATGTATAATAATTTCCTAATTTGAGTTAAGAGAAATGTTTTCTTCCAGTAGAGTGACTAAAAAACTGACTTACATAAATACACATTTTATATCAACTCTTTCCACCTTTTAGCATACAGGATGTCCTTCAGTATTGAGGTTTACTTCCCAAAATATTTGGCTTCTAAAAGTTTAGGGGAATATTTTCTTCTTTTAGAATAGGGAACTCGTTTTTAAACTGCTTTAAAATCACAAGCCCTTTTATGAACTAAACTACAACATTATGAATTATTCTTATTCTCAGGCACACATAATACAGCTGTGAAAGCTTAGTGATTATGATGTGTTTAACATAAAGTAAAATCCCAAAATATATTTTATTGTTATTAAGTTATATACACACTCTGTAAAGTTTGATTTAGTGAGTGGTTATTTTTTAAAATATTCAATGTATAATCTGACAAAATAAATTTTTAAAATAAGAATTACTATCAGTATATATGCTTCCCAACATTTTCAAAACTACTGAATTCTCCAGGTTGAAAGAACACTGTCCTTCCACTGGCAGAGCAGTCTGGCCTACTAAAATTTGGACTTTGCAATTCAAGCAGGCTTTGCAAACTAAATAGATGAATTACTGTTATACTTCCCTACTAGGAATTCAATGTCATATATGTTAAAAACTAAATAAATAGAAAATAAAATAAAATTTTACAATAGAAATGTCAGAGAGTTCTCATAGCCATTATAAACACTCTGTCTTGAAAAGATGTCAAGCTACAGAATCACTTCAGTGAATTTGATACACTAGGGAATACAGAAAAGGTATTGAACATGACAAATAAAGATTATTTTTCATTGTTATGCTACATAGTTTTATACACATTGCTTATGACAAGATGTACCCTTTTTATTTGGCTTGACTGGTTTATTTTTTACCATGGTTCCTTTTTTGCCCTTTAATTCAAAATTAATACACCAAAGATTTTTTTAAAGGATTAATTATATCTTATATTGCTTTCTCTATTTAAAAATCTTCAGAGGACTTCTTTCCCTTTGAATGATAATATCAAAAGTATGATGTAACTGTCATGATTTTTTTCTTTGTAACAGCAACAAAAATAGTGAAATAGGTGAACACTTTACTATTAATTTGTTTTGTAACTGACCGGAATGTCCGTCCCCTCCAGTGTCTCCTAAATATACAGAATGTTGATTCCCTGCTTAAAAGGTATTTTCACCAGAAATCCACTCATGGAGACTTAAAAAAAAAAAAACACGAAATGAAGTATAATAATAAGAATGGATAGCTCACATATATTTAACACACAGCAGCTTCATGGGAAAACAAAATGTATTGTAAATGAAGAACAGGCCTCCTCAGTGATAACTCTAAAATTTCTCAACAACATACAGACACAGACTAATCATAAAAGAAGACAGTGATGATGCCTGGGCAGTGTCTGGAGGTCTCCTTTTCTCCTGGCATTCACTCTAGATGCTGAAACTTGGGAGTGCAGGGCTCCGGCAGAGCTGGGAGATGTTCTCTGGAAGGCTCTGGTGGTGCTTATTGATCAGTCAGTATTGAGATGTGTCAATATATTAAAAACTATTCAGTAGCTATATCAGATCTTATCACCTGAATGCAACCTTTGGCCCACATTCTAAAGGTGGTGACACACATAGATAAGGAATGAGATGTTTCAAGACTTTTAAGTCATGTTATTTGAATAAATGATTATATTTTTTGATAAAGTGAATTCAAACATTACCAACCCAAGTGCTTTATTGATTTAAGAAGATGATTTCAAATAATGTATTAAGTTAGCCTCTGTGTTAATTTGATAAAGCTATTGTTTTTCATTTTATTTTTTCAAGTTTTCATTCACTTTTCAAAACCATGGCCACATATAATCACATGCAATGCCGATAAAGCCCCATATTAATTTTCGTGCTTCTGTCCAAATGTATTGCAGTTCCCTAATTTCAAGGTTCTAATTGGGAAATCTGATTTCTTTTGTATCTGTTTTTATATACATACCAATTTTAAGCATTAGCTTGCAAAATAGACATACATTGTGTTTGATTTGCCATAACGAACTCGAATTTGATTTTGTAACTAAAATGTGGCTATCCACGTAATTGGAGATCAGTGTCTTTGGGCATTTAATGGAGAACAAATCACATTGTGGTGATGCTGGTGTTTCTGTTTGACATTTACTTTTGCTCTAGAAGTGTTTCCATGAGTCTGATGACTCCATCAGTTATGATCCTCAGTGTTTAGTAACTTAGACCGTTGGCATAACTTTAATATTCACTTAAGCTTCTGTATCATTGTTTTTCTGTATTTTTCCCTGAGGAATTTAATTCAGGTCTCAAATTTTATAGCTTTAAAAAAAATTCCATGAATGGGTTTTCCTCACCCTCAGAATATCATGATAAATTATAACAGCTGGGCGTGGTGGCTCACGCCTGTAATCCCAGGACTTTGGGAGGCCGAGGCAGGTAGATCACCAGGTCAGGAGATCCAGGAGAGCGAGACCATCCTGGCTAACACGGTGAAACCCCGTCTCTGCTAAAAAATACAAAAAATTAGCCGAGCATGGTGGGGGGCACCTGTAGTCCCAGCTACTTGGGAGGCTGAGGCAGGGGAATGGCGGAAACCCGGGAGGCGGAGCTTGCAGTGAGCCGATTTTGTGCCACTGCACTCCAGCCTGGGCGACAGAGGGAGATTCCGTCTCAAAAAAAAGTAACAACCAAATAAAAAATAAATAAATAGATAAATTATAAGATATGCCCCTGGTTCCTATTACCTTGATTAAAGTGATGGCAATTAATTTACTGATGTTTTGTCAGTGAAATAAATAATAACATCTCATGAAATTTGTGTGTCTCTGTGATGAAAATCAGTCATGTCACATTCCCTCTGAAGGGAAGTTAAATAAACAACATTTTAAAAATTCTCTGAATTCTATATAAATATGCTTTGAAAAGTGAGTTAGGTTTTGTCTAATTGCATTGAGGTGAGTTAGCTTCGGTGCCATTTTTCTCTGTGCACTTTTTCCTCCATGGATTCATTTCTATCTATCGCAGTCTAGCACAAATGACCCAGCCAAGAAATTGTAAAATAGATGCACCAACAAAAGAAACAGGTCTTGAGTTAATTATCAATCTCTATGCATTTAATTAATATTTCCCAAGCCCATCTTAAGGGTGTAATAAAGTAGAAAAATAAAAATATATCTTTAAAATAGCCAGAAATGTTTTTATAAATAATCCTGTTAAATAAATCTGAGGCCCTTTGTTAATTACAATTATCATGATTCATTTTATTAATAACTTGTTTGAATTGTGCTGCAAATTTATCTAACTGAATTATATCATCAAAATAAACAGGGTAATAAAAATA
Organism: Piliocolobus tephrosceles; assembly: GCF_002776525.5. Classification (NCBI taxonomy): domain Eukaryota; kingdom Metazoa; phylum Chordata; class Mammalia; order Primates; family Cercopithecidae; genus Piliocolobus; species Piliocolobus tephrosceles. Next base: position 6,827,285 of record NC_045451.1, read on the forward strand.
ACAATTATAGGTGAGTGATGTCAGACACTCATAAAAACTCATCATTTTCTTATAGCCTCTGGTTCTGTACTTTGTTGTGTATTATTCAAGAGGTAAATGCTCTTTTAGCATGCCTCTAGTTCCTCAGAGGTAGGAAAAAGAAACTCAACCTGCTTTGGACTTGTGTATTGACTTGGGTTGGTTTTCAGAATGTCCTTATTCCTGAAACAGTGTGATCATGTAGTAAAACTACTCCTTTATATCTATAACTACTGCGCAGCCCACATGTTCTTTTTTGTCCCCACCTTCTGCCATCTTTCCGACCTCTGAGGCATGCTATTTTATAGTGGTTTGCTCTTCGAAAAATTGTTTTTGTGCCCTCTCTTAATCGTCACAGATACTGACACAAAAAAATGACCAGAAAACATAATGTATAAGTTATTTAAAATAAAACATTCTTTTTATATCACATTATCAAATTTGTACTCTTTATTGAGTTTCCCATTAAGTGTGATATCAATAGAGCCAGGCTGTTTTGAGCTTGCACAGTCTGTCTACCAAGCTTCTTCCTAAGTACTTCGAGGGTAAAATGAAGAAGGCCGTCTAGGAAGGAACACAGTTACAGAGCCTTGCAGAAGGCAGACTGCTTACAGGAGCTGTATAAGGAAAATTAAGCCCAACATTATGTGTTGTGTTGGCCATCTTGGAAAGCTGATAGCATAACCCTGGTTACCTCTTCCATCATCTTCCATGGAAGATGAAAATAAATTCAAATGTTAATACAATAGACATGGTATTTTATCATGAAGAAGCTTGTAGCAAAAACCTGAGAATACAGGTATCTTCTTAAGAAGATACAAGGGAGGCTTTGTGAATAGCTGACCTTCTAAGCAGGTCTTGAGGGATGGAGACAATGGTCAAATAGTAGTGCAGGGAGAAATTTCCACCTAGAGTAATTTCAGCAGATGTAGCGTCAGAAGATCATTTAATTGAGCTGGTTGGAGCATAGACAGGAGGAGTAATACTGAGTATATTTGACGGAGTAGGTTTGAGTTTGCATCATGATTTCTGAGTGCATGGAATACTCTCCAAAGAAATTTACATTTTATTCAAGGGAGAATATTTTAAGATCTCAGCAGAGTGGGACTTAAGATTTCTGCTTTCAGTAGAAGCCTCTGACAGTGGTATGTTTTCTAAATTGAATGGGAGTGACATACAGTAGAGTCAAAACAGTGTAGAAACAAGACATGAGAAAGAGTAACTGGCAGATTGCTAGATATCCAGAAATATTTTTGTCTGGCTTTTTTACTTCTACTATATTGTTTCAAGGTTGTGATTGACTAGCGAACATACTGAGTGTCACATGACAAACACCATTTTGAGTGTTTTACATGTAATTTTTTTCCTTGGTCATCTTAGCAATTCTGTGACTAATTAATAATAATAATATTTGTTATTTATTGTACAGATGAGGAAACTGAAGAGAGTTTTAGTAACTTTTTAAGATTACACAATAGATGATGAATCAAGCTTTGAAGTCAACTTCACCAACCACAAGATCAACCAACACTCTTCACCAATGTGTAATATAACCACGTTAATATTCACCATAGTACGTACTGCTGAAGGAAGTTGATACTTATTCATATTAACCCCATAGTTTTGTGTTTCCTCATCTGTAAACGTATGTATTATAACACCTTCTCTCCACCTTACAGCGTGTGAGGATCAAATGACCATTCATTGGAAGATATTTTTATATCCTATAATGCATTATAAAAATAAATCATTTTTCCTAAATCATGTGTAAACTTCATTTTATGATCGACATGGAACGAAAGTATCATCTATAAAGAGCAGCAATGTAGAGTAACCTCCCTCTGAACTTGTGCACAGTAAAATATCTGACTTTCCCAACCCAATGACTCTGTCTGGATGATGTTTCCTCCAGTGCTATTTTGTTGCATCATCGTATCAAAGTGCTATTGTTCATTATCTGTCATTCAACATTGAATGCCAGAGGTCCTAAGTAACCCCCAAAGCACTCATCATGAAGTATACATAGAAATAGCAACACTGGAAAGCAAATCTTGTATTTCAGTCACAGATAATTGTTTGGCATAAATTCACATAATAGCATCCTGGTGGATAAGCAAGGAAGCAGACAGTTGTGTAGGTAAACGCAGTTTCATAAACAACGTTACAATATAAAAAAGTGGTATACTGCAGTGAAAATCAAATTTAGTTTTATTTCATACTACTTATGTGCTCTTTAAAAATCTATTTGAATATTCTGAGTTTCACCTTCTTTCTTTTCTTTCTTGTTTCTTTCCTTCTCTTCTTTCTTTTTTTTTTTTCCTCTTTCATTTTTGAGACAGCATCTCACTGTGATGTGCAGGCTGGAGTACAGTGGTGCTATCTCGGCTCACTGCAACCTCTACCTCCTAGGCTCAAGCAATTCTCATGCCTCAGCCTCCCGAGTAGCTGGGATTACAAGTCTGCACCACCACCCCTAGCTAATTTTTGTATTTTTAGTAGAGATGGGATTTTGCCATGTTGCCCAACTCCTAGCCTCAAGTGGTTTGCCCACCTCAGCAAATGTCGGGATTACAGGCATGAGCCATGGTGTCTGCCCTCACCTTCTTCATTTGTAAAATCGAGAAGGCTACACCTACTGAAAAAGGTTTCTGTTAACATTAGAACTGGGCCAGACATCGTGGCTCACACTTATAATCCCAGCATGTTGGGAGGCCGAGGCTGGTGGATCGTCTGAGGTGAGGAGTTTAAGACCAGCCTGGCCAACATGGTGAAACCCCATCGCTACCAAAAATACACACAAAAAATTAGCTGGGCATGGTGCCAGGTGCCTGTAATCCCAGCTACTTGGGAGGCTGAGGCAGAAGAATCGCTTGAACCCAGGAGGCTGAGGTTGCAGTGAGGTGAGATTGCACCATTGCACTCCAGCCTGGGCCACAGAGTGAGACTCCGCCTCAGACAAAAAAACAAACAAACAAACAAAGACAAAAAACCCCGAAAAGTACTGATGTGCACACACAGGCAATATGAGATCAGTGGGACCACAGTGGAGGCCATGGCACCTACACTCGTGTTCTAGCAGTTTGCTCTCCGGAGCAGGAAAAATGCCTCATGTGTTACAGTTTTCTGTACCTGCAGCTCAGGCATTCCCAACAAAAAATGATTGCCCTGTCTCGGTGATTCCAATAGCACTAGATAGTTCAGGAACAGACTTCACCTTTCAAAGATACAAAATCAGTGAATATCAGTTTCTGAAGGATTATTAAGACACGACTAAATGGGAAAATACATGTAGGGGCTAGTAAGGTGGGAAGGAACCAGAATCAGACACTGCCTGGTAGCTTTTAGTGTGCCACCATACACTGTGAGAGAGAAGATAATGATACTGGAAGAGGCGCCAACACAGACTATCAGGAATGGGTCATTGAGAATTGCTCATTTCCAGAATATGTGCTCAGAGACAGGCATCAGAACAGACCAAGCTACGTATTCTTCAAAATAATAAGGTGCATTTATATAATTGGCAATCAATACGTGTTGCTAAATGAGCGCAAATGAGTGGAAAAATTACATTCGTTAAATTTCTTTATTCCTCACAGAAGCTCATCCCTAACACCAAGGCCTATCCATGTATAAACTATTATAATTATAGAGAAGACCAATTCTTCTTTATCATGAGAACACATGGACATACAGAGGGGAACCACACAGCACTGGGGCCTCTCCGATGGAGGAGGGTGGGAGGTGGGAGAAGGTCAGGAAAAATGACGAATGCGTGCCAGGCTTAATACCTGGGTGATGAACTAATCTGTAAAACAAACACCCAAGACAACAAACCTGCACATTTACCCTGAACTTAAAAGTTTTTTAAAAACGAAATAGTGGCCAGAGTTGTAATTCTCGTTGCCTTTTCTCTTCTGTCTACACTCATTCAGTATTTTTATAAATGTGTATTTTCGTTTTCGTGAATTGCCATAAGAGGGAAAAAGATGGTATTTATTTATTTTTGAGATGGAGTGTTGCTCTATCACCCAGGCTGGAGTGCAGTGGCGCAGTCTTGGCTCACTGCAACCTCGGCCTCTGGAGGTTTAAGCAATTCTCCTGCCTCAGCCTCCCGAGTAACTGGGATTGCAGGCACCTGCCACCATGCCTGGCTAATTTTTTTCTATTTTTAGTAGAGACGGGGTTTCATCATGTTGGCCAGGCTGGTCTCGAACTCCTGACCTCAAGTGATCCACCCCCCTCCCCCCCACCCGGCCTGCCAAAGTGTGGAATTACAGGTGTGAGCCACTGTTCCCGACCACTGCTATTTATTAATAGATGCTTGGACCCACTTGCAAGTAAGTGTTCAAGGTAAGAGCAAAGGTATCTTAATGCACGCTTTCAAATATTCTCAGGTAAGACACTTTGAATTGTGAAAGTTTAGGCCTAAAATGTTTCAGTTGTCCTGAATGCATTCCTTGGATATGTGGGTAAATTAAATTATGTCTCTCTCATTTTACTATTGGAAGAAAATAAGGTATTTGCAAAGTGCAAAAGTTGGATTCAGAAATTTCCAATGCCTGCCCCCATGAAGAAGAGGAAATCTCCCAATATATGCACCTATTTAGATAACATTGAAAAAGCAATGAAATAAATCAGCTCTAAAAAATATAGAGCAACTCAGGAGATCAAGACCATCCTGACTAACACAGCGAAACCCCGTCTCTACTAAAAATACAAAAAAAATTAGCTGGGCATGGTGGCATGCGCCTGTACTCCCAGCTACGTGGGATACTGAGGCAGGAGAATCACTTGAACCTGGGAGACAGAGGTTTCAGTAAGCTGAGATTGTGCCACTGCACTCCAGCCCGGGTTACAGAGCAAGATTTCATCAAAAAAAAAAAAAAAAAAAAGCAACATTTTTCTGTTGCACATGCTGTTTAGAAATTGTAAAATTCTAAATATGTGCTTTTTTCTATTGACAATGCATATATAAATGGAGAACAAGTTTCATTAAAATTAATGAAATTGATCGTCATCTTTATAAATGGAATTATTTTAATTACATTATTTAGCACCTTGGCTACAGTGTACACTGCTTGGGAGATGGATGCACCAAAATCTCAGAAATCACCACCCAAGAAACTTATTTATGTAGCCAAACACCATCTGTTCCCCAAAAACCTATTGACATAAAAATTAAAAATTTTAAATCAATAAATAAAATTTTAAAAATAAAAAAGATATAAAGAAAATACACATGTGCAATGAACCTTGCATCACAAATATTAATAGTTTAAGAAGCACTAACCTGAACCTTACCTTCATTTCCATCACTTACACATATGTATATATAAAATATATGACAATAATACATAGCACAGGAAAAGTTTATTTCAGCATTAGTCAAGTTCTTATATTTTTCCAGAGTGGTGCAGTGTTAGCTCTGAAGACTACGGTTAGACAATGATGCATATTGTAAATACGAGAGTGGTATTTTTTTTTAATAAAAAAGAGGTGTAACTAAAAAATCCAATGGAAGAATGAATGCAAATTTAATATTTAAAACGATTCAAATAACCCACATGAAGAAAGAAAAGGAGAAGCACAGACTCTGAAAGAAACAGTACAAACAGAATAAATCAATACAGTAGACTTAAAAGCAAACAAGAATCACATTAAGTTTAATGAACTCAACTCTTATTAAAAGGTGTGCATTAACAGATTAGATTTTTTAAAAAGATCAAACTGTGTCCTACAGGAGACAAACATGTATGACTCAGGTTGATAAGATGTAAAAAGACATACCTTGTGCAGGAAACTTAAGGAGTTTCATGGCTATATGAACATGGTACAAAGCAGACTGCAAATTATGGAGAATTAGCAGAAAGAATAAGGATGATTTTCAAAATGAGTAAAGTGTACAAACTTCAAAATCCATGAAGCAAATTAATAGAACTAAAGGGAGAAATAGATACATTCTTAATCATGGTAGATTTTAAACAATCTAATAATTGACAAAACAACGAAACAAAAAACATCAGTAAGAAGAATATGCAAAATTGATCAATGCTACAGACTGACTTGACCCAATTGCTGCAATCAGAGCAGTGTGCACAGCAGATTCACACTCTTCTCAAGTGCACAAGAAATGTTCACCAAGGTATTGTATAGGTTGTTTCAGAAACGATTCCTAAATAAATTTTTAAAATTGAAATTTGACAATGTATTTTCTGATCATTTTTGCATAAATTTGAAATCAATGACAGAAATAGATCTAGATGATCTCCAAATACTTGAAAAATTCACATCTACATTTCTAAACAACAAAAAAGGATGAATCAAACAGGAAATTAAAAGAGCTCTTAGGAATTACTCAAACTGAATTAGTTCAAAACTGAATGAAACGTCAAGAAAAAAGAGGGAAATTGATACCTTAGAAGAAAACAGATGGCTTTCAATGCTTGTATTAGTAACAAACAAGTTTAAAATCAGTCATCTGAGTTTTCATCTCAAGCTAAAAATAAAGATGAGCTAAGTGAAATTATAAACTCATACCGCATTTCAAAGGATAGTAGAGAAAAATCAACAAACCCAAAGTTGTTTATTTTAAAATATTAATAAAATAGGTAAGTCCCTAGTAAGACTGATGAAGATAAAAACAAAGACAATATAAACAACTGTTAGGAACACATGAAGGCAAGTCGTTAATAATACTAAAGACTTCTTTTCAGCTTTACCGTTTTTTTTGTTTCCAGATATTGTTATATGACTTACAATACACATTATTATCTTACAAGTCTTTTTAGAGCTAGTTAAAATAAGTAATTAAAATAAGATAATAAACACACTTATGCTAATAAATTTAGGTAGAATGAACACAATGCAAGTTTTCAAAATACACAAGAAATATAAAATCTAAATAGTTTTTTAATCTATTAAAGAAATTGAATTAATAATAAAAACTTTTGCCACGTTAAAAACTTCAGGCACCAGTAGTTTCACTGAATTATTTAAATAGTTTAATAAATAAATAACACCAAATAAAACCATGTCTGAAAAGTAGAGTTGCAGATTACATTTCTGAGCTCCTTTTATAAAGCAAGAGTTCTAGATCAGGAGCTGGTGACCTTAAAAAACATGAATGACTTTGGGAGGAGTGTTGACAGTATTCACCATCTTGATTGCAGTGGTGGTTATGTGATTATATACATCTGTCAAACCTCACCAGACTGTACACCAAAGTGGATTTTACTATTTGTAATTATATTTTAATAAAAAATCCTAAGATATAGATATAGATATAGATGTCTTTCTCCTTTTTAAAAACTTTAATTAGCAGGGTGTGCCTCTTAAACAAAATCATTACACTCAAAAAACAAAAATTGGGAAGTTTTAAAGCACAACAAACTTAGAGTAACATTTAGAATAAATTACTTGAAATACATATCGATTCAGCATTATTTAGAAAGCATATGGGCTAACTTTATGAATAAAAGTGTAATTTAAATGTGTTCGCTTTTGATAAGACAGATATTCTAGTAGATCGTTGCTTAGGTATATCTTATGAGAACATTTTCATTCGGTGTGTTTGCCCACCTTTCTGTAAGAATAATCTTCATGTATTAATAATTAATATGTATTAATTGAAAGTATTAAAAGCAACTTTTGGCTGGGTGGAGTGGCTCACACTTGTAATCCCAGCACTTCAGGAGGCCGAAGCAGGTGGATCACCTGAGGTCAGGAGTTTGAGATCAGCCTGGCCAACATGGTGAAACCCTATCTCTACTAAAAATACAAAAATTAGCCAGGCATGGTTGTGGTCACCTGTAATCTCAGCTACTCTGGAGGCTGAGGCAGGAGAACCGCTTGAATCCTGGAGGTGGAGGTTGCAGTGAGCCGAGATTGTGCCACGGCACTCCAGCCTGGGTGACAAAGAGAGACACCATCTCAAAAAAAAAAAAAAAAAAAGGACACAAACTGTAAAAAAACAAAACAATAAAGCCACTTTTAAAAATGTTGATATACTTAGAAGAAAATACTGTCTCTTTCTACTCCTTTTCTGTAGCCAAGCTTTTTCTCTCAGCTATGAGATTTTTACCAAATATATAGAACGTTTCTGACCAGATACTTTTAGTTGCTTGTCTATATGTATTATATTTTTAAGGACCCTGTTAGGTAGGCAGATATTACACTTCACCTTCCAATCTACTGTTTGCTCTAAATGACTAGGACTGAGATCTACAAACTCTTTCCTGTGCCAGCTGACTGACCACTGTCAGGAGCTTCTAGCAAAGGTGGTGCAGCCAGATTGAAAGGCAGATGAGAACATAAAGGACTTGCCTGGTTGTTTGCTTCCTATTCCTATCACGGTGCTCCAAGAAAGGACATTTTCAGGCAGGGGCAGCCTCCAGCATCTCCTGGACGCTTCCATTTCAACCTTCCCATGTCCCCTTGGAGGCCTCAGCACCAGCCCAGAGTGCCCCACCTCGGAGCTCTGCACCCTAAGTCTGTGCCACCTCCTCTAAGCTTCTAGATTCTGAAACCTCGAAGTTATTTTTATTGTTTCCTCAACCCGGGGTAATAGAGCTTTCTGGAGTGTATACGTCTGTGTTACCTCCATGTTCCCTTTTTGTTTTTTGGTTCTTTTTTTGCCCTCCAACCTGTGTAAAGGATTCTTTGTCAAAACCCCTCTATTAATATATCCAGGATGTTTCCTGTTTTGCTGACTGGAGGATTAGCATGAATTTTAATTGGACTGTTTTTTCTTCCTATGGGCATTTAAAAATTCTTCCTTGAGATACTTTTGCTTAATTTATGGCAATTTGGCCTACTTAAATTTCTCACTAGAAAGAATATTGGTCTAAGTTATTTCTGGAATATTAGTTCTACACCATGAGATATTAAATTTTATATGGCTATAATACACAAGACAGCAGATATTCTATTTTCATGGAGTGGGCAGTCCTTAATTCTCATGGGGGTTTTATAGGAGCATATAATTTATATTGAAGTAACATTGTAATGAAAGAGGAACATTTTTCTAACTGACAATCCTTACCTGGGCAGCTCTAGGCAACTTCTTAATTCACCTATGGGGACCATAATCAATTCTTGTGTGCCTCTAAATTTTACCTTATTCTGTATGAATAAAGTTTCTTTCAAAATGGTTATCCAGTATGGTCTTACTGATGTCTTCAAAGAGAGCCTAGAGATTCTTCCAGTCTATTAGAGGTTTCAGAGCATCTCCTAAGAGGGATAATAACTTAAATTCTAACTAATCCCAAGATGTCCAAATAGGAACAGCTCAAGTCTACAGCTCCCAGTGTGAGCAACACAGAAGACTGGTGATTTCTGCATTTCCAACTGAGGTACTAGGTTCATCTCATTGGGAGTGGCTGGACAGTGGGTGTAGCCCACGGAGTGTGAGCCAAAGCAGGGTGGGGCATTACCTCATCCGGGAAGCGTAAGGGGTCAGGGAATTCCCTTTCCTAGCCAGGGGAAGCTGTGACAGATGGTACCTGGAAAATCGGGACACTCCCGCCCTAATATTGCACTTTTCCAATGGTCTTAGCAAATGGCACACCAGGAGATTACATCCCACACCTGGCTTGGTGTGTCCCATGCCCATGGAGTCTTGCTTACTGCTAGCACAGCAGTCCGAGATTAAACTGCAAGGTGGCAGTGAGGCTGGGGGAGGGGCATCTGCCATTGCTGAGGCTTGACTGGGTAAACAAAGCACCAGGAAGCTCGAACTGGGTGGAGCTGACTGAAGCTCAACAAGGCCTGCCTGCCTCTGTAGACTCCACCTCTGGACACAGGGCATAGCTGAACAAAAGGCAGCAGAAACTCCTGCAGACTTAAACGTCCCTGTCTGACAGCTTTGAAGAGAGCAATGGTTCTCCCAGCATGGTGTTTGAGATTTGAGAACGGACAGACTGCCTCCTCAAGTGGGTCCATGACCCTCAGGTAGCCTAACTGGGAGACACATCCAGTAGGGTGCAACTGACACCTCATACAGCTGGGTGCCCCTCTGAGACAGAGCTTCCAGAGGAAGGATCAGGCAGCAACATTTGCTGTTCTGCCATATTTGCTATTCTGCAGTCTCCGCTGGTGACACCCAGGTAAACAGGGTCTGGAGTGGACCTCCAGCAAACTCCAACAGACCTACAGCTGAGGGCCCTGGCTGTTAGAAGGAAAACTAATGAACAGAAAGGAATATCATCAACATCAACAAAAAGGATATCCACACCAAAAAATGATAAAGGAGATATCACCACTGACCCCACAGAAATACAAACTACCATCAGAGAATACTATAAACACCTCCATGCAAATAAACTGGAAAATCTAGAAGAAATGGATAAATTCCTGGACACATACACCCTCCCAAGACTAAACTAGAAAGAAGTTGAATCCCTGAGTAGACCAATAACAGACTCTGAAATTGAGGCAATAATTAATAGCCTACCAACCAAAAAAAGTCCAGGACCAGACACTTTCACAGCTGAATTCTACCATAGGTACAAAGAGGAGCTGGTACCATTCCTATTAAACTATTCCAATCAACAGAAAAAGAGGAAATCCTCCCTAACTCATTTTATGAGGCCAGCATCATCCTGATACCAAAGCCTGGCAGAAACACAACAAAAAAAGAGAATTTTAGACCAATATCCCTGATGAACATCGATGCAAAAATCCTCAATAAAATACTGGCAAACCAATCCAGCAGCACATCAAAAAGCTTATCCACCATGATCAAGTTGGCTTCATCCCTGGGATGCAAGTCAGGTTCAACATAAGCAAATCAATAAATGTAATCCATCATATAAACAGAACCAAAGACAAAAACCACATGATTATCTCAAGGGATGCAGTAAAGGCCTTCGACAAAATTCCACAGCCCTTCATGCCAAAAACTCTCAATCAACTAGGTATTGATGGGACATATCTCAAAGTAACAAGAGCTGTTTATGACAAACTCACAGCCAATATCATACTGAGTGGACAAAAACTGGAAGCATTCCCTTTGAAAACTGGCACAAGACACGGATGCCCTCTCTCACCACTCCTATTCAACATAGTGTTTTAAGTTCTGGCTAGGGCAATCAGACAGGAGAAAGAAATAAAGGGTATTCAATTAGTAAAATAAGAAGTCAAATTGTCTCTGTTTGCAGATGACATGATTGTATATTTAGAAAACCCCATCGTCTCAGCCCCAAATCTCCTTAAGCTGATAAGCAACTTCAGCAAAGTCTCAGGATACAAAATCAATGTGCAAAAATCACAAGCATTCTTTTACACCAATAACAGACAAACACAGAGCCAAATCATGAGTGAACTCCCATTTACAATTGCTTCAAAGAGAATAAAATACCTAGGAATCCAACTTACAAGGGATGTAAAGGACCTCTTCAAGGAGAACTACAAGCCACTGTTCAATGAAATAAAAGAGGACAAAAACAAATGGAAGAACATTCCATGCTCATGGATAGGAAGAATCAATATCGTGAAAATGTCCATACTGTCCAAGATAATTTATAGATTCAATGCCATCCCCATCAAGCTACCAATGACTTTCTTCATAGAATTGGAAAAAAAAACTACTTTAAAGTTCATATGGAACCAGAAAAGAGCCCACATTGCCAAGACAATCCTAAGCCAAAAGCACAAAGCTAGAGGCATCAAACTACCTGACTTCACACTATACTACAAGGCTACAGTAACCAAAACAGCATGGTACTGGTACCAAAACAGAGATATAGAACAATGGAACAGAACAGAGCCCTCAGAAATAATACCACACATCTACAACCATCTGATCTTTGACAAACCTGACAAAAACAAGAAATGGGGAAAGGATTCCCTATTTAATAAATGGTGCTGGGAAAACTGGCTAGAAATATGTAGAAAGCTGAAACTGGATCCCTTCCTTACACCTTGTACAAAAATTAATTCAAGATGGATTAAAGACTTAAATGTTAGACTAAAACCACTAAAACCCTAGAAGAAATCCTAGACAGTACCATTCAGGATATAGGCATGGGCAAGGATTTCATGACTAAAACACCAAAAGCAATGGTAACAAAAGCCAAAATAGACAAATGGGTTCTAATTAAACTAAAGAGCTTCTACACAACAAAAGAAACTACCATTAGAGTGAACAGGCAACTTATAGAATGGGAAAAAACTTTTGCAATCTATCCATCTGACAAAGTGCTATTATCCAGAATCTACAAAGAACTTAAACAAATTTACAAGAAAAAAATCAAACAACCCCATCAAAAAGTGGGCAAAGGATATGAACAGACACTTCTCAAAAGAAGACATTTATGCAGCCAACAGACACATGAAAAAATCCTCATCATCACTCGCCATCAGAGAAATGCAAATCAAAACCACAATGCGATACAATCTCACACCAGTTAGAATGGCAATCATTAAAAAGTCAGGAAACAACAGGTGCTGGAGAGGATGTGGAGAAACAGGAACATTTTTACACTGTTGGTGGGACTGTAAACTAGTTCCACCATTGTGGAGGACGGTGTGGCGATTCCACAAGGATCTAGAACTAGAAATACCATTTGACCCAGCCACCCATTACTAGATATATATCCAAAGCATTATAAATCATGATGCTATAAAGACACATGCACATGTATGTTTACTGCAGCACTATTCACAATAGCAAAGACTTGGAACTAATTAATCAATGATAGACTGGATTAAGAAAATGTGGCAAATATACACATGGAATACTATGCAGCCATACAAAAGGATAGTTCATGTTCTTTTTTAGGGACATGGATGAAGCTGGAAACCATCATTCTGAGCAAGCTATGACAAGTACAGAAAACCAAACACTGCATGTGCTCAATCGTAGGTGGGAATTGAACAACGAGAACGCTAGGACACAGGGTGGGGAATATCACACACCAGGCTTGTTGTGGGATGTGGGGAATGGGAAGGGATAGCATTAGGAGAAACACCTAATGTAAATGATGAGTTAATGGGTGCAGCACACCAACATAGCACATGTATACATATGTAGCAAACCTGCACATTGTGCACATGTACCCTAGAAATTAAATAAAAAAGAAAAGAAAAAAATTCCAACTAATCAGCCACAGAGCTTGGAAAATTAAAAATATATAACCTCAATTTCCACAGGGAATGACTTTAAATCTAATCACCAGGAGATAAGAATTTTAATCTATTTAAAGTGAACTATCACCAAACTTTTACCTTAAGAGAACAGAGAGATAGCCAGATGTGTCTGACAAGAGAATTGAGTAATTTTGACTCAGCCTGTGTCTGTTTAAATTGTGACTTCCTGTAGTGTGTGATTATACAAGGGGAAGGATTCATTTTTCTAGCTTAATTAAAGGAAACCATAGCTTGTTATAATTAAGCTTATTTCCTACAAAATATTACTGACACTTCTCAGATTTGTATTAATACAGAACACTAACATGTATGTATTCCAGTTTTCCTTGTAAATCACATTTAACAAATTCTGAAGGTCCAAGAAGAATGAGTCTGATTGCAAAAGATAACCAGCAAAACCATCAGTCTTGCATTGAAGTATTAACTATAAGTAACCATCATTGAATGTTCAGTTTGCATGAGACATAGCTTTAAGTACTTTACAAGTATTTACGTAGTTATTATCATATTTGTTTTACGAAGGAGGAAATGAGGCCCAAAGAAATTAAACAATCATCCTAAGATCACGTAGCTAGTAAATGGCAAGGCCTGTATTTGAACCTGGGAAGTATGGATACAGAATCTACAGTCTTAACCATACATCATAAGGCTTCTCATTGATTACCCACTCATTAATGTAAGCAGGTGGGAAGAAGGCAAGTGCTATCCACTGCTGGAAACCCAATCTTCATATTCCAGCAAGCCTAGAGAGAGAGGAGACAAGCTTAGAGAGAGAAGAGACACCAAGAACAAAAGAGGGAGCACACTCATCTCTCCTAAGTACATGCTACTAGGGATTCCTGGTAATAGTCACTGGAGAAAAATAATGGAGAATCTTTATCTACATGATCTATCTGATCTGTCCGGGTTACTTATGGTAAATGAATTTTTAATTCATGGATTTGCATACAAGATCTGCTAAGAAAATGTGAGAATCAACATGTGATTATCTGAGTAAAGATAATAATATTGCATAACTGAAATCACCTATTGTATAAGTAACGCCCTGCGTGTACCACTTAGAGAGCTCCCATGTTAAATCAGTGTCAGAGCAGTAAGGTATTGTTATTGCTAAGTAAGGCAGCAATAAAGGACTTGGAAAGTTGTGTTTGTGATATTATACTTCTACATGCTTCACCTGTGTCTCACAATGACCTGTGTCCTTTGAATTATTGGTAAACGTTAGTCTCGTGTAAGATATGTGATTCTTGTAAGTCTGATTACAGAGTTTGACTCATTGTTTTATTAAGGAGTCTCCTGTACTGAAACTCTTGAAATTCCAACAAGTTCAATGCTGAAGTTGTATGATCTCTTGGTTTCTCTTGATAGTTTGGGCATTGTTAGTTTATCCAACAAACACATCACAAGCACCAGCAACTCATTCAATAACTATTCATTGTAGGCATACGATGTGCATAGAGCTGTTTCAGTCACAAACCAGAAAAAAAAAAAAAAACTTGCTATTTTGTGTCATGGAATCTAGTTAAAGGAAACAAGAATGAACAAAAACATAACAGTAACAATAAAAGTGTCATGCTGTGATTGTGCCTTGACAACAAAAATTAAGGCATATGAAAGGAATAGAGAGTGTGGAGGTATGAAATTGGGTTTTTATGTGGGAGAGACATGAGCAGCCTCTCTGATGGTGTGATGTTTGACAAACATAATCAAGAAGTAGAACAGTGAGTTATGTCAATATCTGAGGAGAGAGATTGCTTGCCATAGGGGGCATGCTTCCTGTGCTTAAGAAGAGGATGATGTGATATGAGCAGAGCAATAGAGTGACTGTGGTAGGAGATAAAGGGAGATGGTGATGAGATCAGATAGTGATGGTCAAACATGGCCTAAAAATATATGTTTCATTCTGACTGAAATGAGTAGGCTGTGGAGTTTTTTAACAGAGCAGTGGTGGGATATGGCTGTGTTTTAACTGCTTTCCTCTGTCTTCCTTGGGGAGAATAATCCATGAAGGAGTAAGAGTTAATTCTGCAAGAACAATTGGAAAGCTACTGCAATAGTCCAGTGAGAAATGATAGAGGTGTGGTGTATGTGTCAGGATGCAGTCAGGAAAAATTAAAGCTGCCATAAATATGCATTGTATTAAAGCCATGCATATGAATGAAGGACTTAAATAAGCTTTGGGAAATGTGGAGAAGCAAAGGTGGTGAGAGGTTGCCAAAGATCTCGGCCTGAAGTGCCAAAGCAAGTGATATGGTGTGGCTGTGTCCCCACCCAAATCTTATCTTGAATTGTAGCTCCCATAACACCCACACATCCCTAGAGGGACCCATGGGAGATAACTGAATCATGGGGGTGACTTTTCCTTTGCCGTTCTTGTGATAGTGAATAAGCCTCATGAGATCTGATGGTTTGATAAATGGCAGTTCCCCTGCACACATTTATCTTGCCTGCCACCATGTGAGATGTGCCTGTGCTCCTCCTTCGCCTTCTGCCACGATTGTGAGGCCTCTCTACTCATGTGGAACTGTGAGTCCATTAAACCTCTTTTTCTTTACAGATTACCTAGTCTTGGGTATTTTTTCACAGCAGTATGAAAACAAACTAATACAGCACATCTGATGCCTGAAAGATTCTTCAATGTTCAAGACTCCCTGGAAAACTCCAAATACTTATGTGAGTCTACAGAAGTACAGTAGAGAGGTTGGTTCTGAAAAACATGCTTGCACACATGCAAATATCACATGTCCATGCACCTGGCTCAAGCTTCTGGCTGTCTGTGCCTTTGGAGAATACCACCCTCTCTAACTCTTCCTCCTTCAAATCAGGACTGCTATCACAAATTCTATCATTAATTTATGCTTTCTACCATTCCTTAAATGGCAGTTATTATCTGATTTCTAGCACTGCTTTCAATGTAAACTTTTCATATGTCTTTAATGATTCAGTGACTTGGTAGGGAGGGAAGATAAACATACAGTCTTACTCTGTCATCTGGAAGGTAACTAAATAACTAACTAAATCATTCATTTTGCATATATCTTTCCTACCAGAGTACCAGCTCATTGAAAAAAAATAGAGATCTTTCTTATTTTTGTATCTCTAGAATATAGCATCATCCCTGGGATATACTGGATGCACAGTGAATACTTTTCGATTGAATGAAAAAGTATTTCATAATAAAGAGAATCATTATGGGGCAAATTGAATGTTAAGGTGCTAAGAGAATCAAAGTGAGAGAGTACATATATATATATATAAACACACATACATACATACATATACATGATCCACACTGACAGCAACTATCAACATGAAATGATTAGAATTTGAGACAGTTAATGAAGGATGTATTGGGCATAAGGGCTGGTGTGATGAGCATAAAAATGTATAAGAAATGGGAATTAAAGCAAACAACAAACCACTGTATGTATGGCACAGCCAGGCTTCAAACAGCTGCAAGACTTTTCTAATACATCATTTCATTCTTTCTATTTTTAAAAAACAAAACAGGGAAATATTTCAACTATTCATGATGGAATTAAAGGGAAAAAGAGGTTAGAGATTCATATTCCCCTCAAAGTTTGTCGAGTAAAATTGAATTTATATTTTTTTCAGATGTCATTACATTTCTTAGTGCAATACTTTGTCAAATGGTAAATTGACAGCTCAATCTTTTTGGCAGGTTTGGAAAAAATACATCTAAAAACTATCCAAGAAAATATTTTGAAAGCTTATTAAAAACCAACAATGCAATCACAACAAATCCCTTTTAGAATGTAACTCGCTGCCATTGCTTTTTATAGACCATTCTTACTATACCTGACTGTCAGGTAGGGAGCATAGCATGGAAGCTGGAGCTCTGAAGCAGCTCAGCCACAGCAAATGCCAACAGGTCGTGCATCTGTTAGGAGGGCCAGGTTTTCAGCAATAGACACCTCAGATCTATAATGTCTAGAAGTAAGCATGCATGGTGAAAATGACAAGTTGCTACAAAGTAACATAAGTTTAACTATGGACAAGATTCTTGGACACATATTGGTTTGTTTAATTATATCCTGACCATAATTTTAGAGGAAGGTATGATTACATAGGCAATTTTACAACTAAGTAAACTGAGTGTCAAAGAAGTCTGCTGATTCATTCAGTTCACAGAGTCAACTGGGGATGCAGTCGCTTGGCTTCCTAATGACAAACTCATTTTCCAACAAAAGGATGACTTCATGTACAGAGCACCTGAAATGTGCTTGTGTTTGTTATACATTACCTCATTCAATCAACCACATCATAAAGTGGATAAAAATAGCCCATGATTTTCACAAGGGAATTGAAGCTCAGTGACATTGTATGACTAACTGTAAAATGGATCTTTATGAGTTCCCCAGAACAGCATCAATAGGAGATACATAGATAGATAAGAGAGGAGTTATTAGGGAAACTCACTTACACAATGATGGAGGCTGAGAAATCCCATGATAGGCTGACTGGAAGCTGGAGAATATATTATTATATATTACCATTATATATTTTATATATTTATATAACAATGACCATATAACAAATGCTATATATATTTATATAACAATTACCATTATAAAACATATCTATATGTTTTAATGCATATTTATTACATAGCAATAAGTAAACTTAATTCCGCCCAATTGATTGTAGATAAAAACAGTAAAAGGCATCAGAGAAATAATGAATATGTACAAAGAAGCCTGTAGAAATAACAAGGTGAATGCTCTAACCAAATTACTTTTACTGGTCAAGTAGTCCTTTTGGGAAACATAATTACATGCATTGGTTTTGATATGAGGTAGATTATACAATCATATGCAAAAGGATTTTTACATTACAAAAATAGAAATAGTAACAATATTTTTTATCAATATATAGGTATGAGTCTAAGGATTTAAATACATTGATGATATTGGCTATATTAATTATTAACTATATTTTGAAAAATCTGTACTCTAAAGTATATAGTTTACTGTTTATTAATACGGCTACTATTTATTGAGTGTATAAAAAGTTTGAGGCCACTGAATTTATAAGACATTATATTTTTTGCAACAGGCATTTTGGTGCAAGAAACATAAAAATAACACATTCAGGTAAACACATATTTTAAAAGCCTGGATTTTTTAAAATAATAAATTGCGAAGATAAAATTTTGTCAGGTATTAAGTGACAGCATATAAAACTATATATGTGGCAAAAATATAGCTTCTGTGTATAGGCTATACAACCTACACATATAAAATAATAGTAATGTCACCAGTGCAGTTACAAAGATGAATGCAAAGGAAGTCCTTTGAAAACAAAACTTGCTATTAAATGCTTTATTCAATTACCATTATAAAATTCAGTCCCATTTATTAGTATTCACTAAATAAAGATTAACAGCTTTCTTTGTATTATGGATATTACTTATTCTTAGTCTATCAATGTCTCTGGCAAATAAAAGAATATTTATGCCTAATAATGCTGGGAATATATTATTGAACAGAATTAATTATCAATGTATGCACAAATATATTATTGGGCTCATGATAATCTGATAAAAATAGTTACATACAACTCTGTGAATGAAATAGTTGTAAATAATGCTTCTCTACACATGAGTAAATATTGATGTGTGAAATTAAAATACAATGCATTTAATTTAATGATTTTAATAATAGGATGAAAAATAGTTCTATAACATGGTAAATGTTTAGTGAACCTTTCCTGAAAAATGTCATAAAAAGTGTATCTGGATCCCATTCCCAATTAAAAACTGCACTTATAGTGACAAGAAAGCCACTTCTCTCTGCCTCTACAACTGGAAATGCTGAATCTGTTGAAATGCTCACAATGATTGATGATAAATATCACCAACTCTTCAGGGGAAATCTACCCGATAGTGTTTCCTTTCACATATGTATGAGATGATAAGGCTAAGATTTAATCTAGAAAACTAAATAATAAAACAATTGCCTCTGGAAGAAAAAGTTATTGTATTTTTTGGGAGTGTTCTGTCTTGGTTAATTTTACAGTTTCTGTAAGATCCAGTTTTCCTGCTGATCCTTGTTGCTTAACTTTGATTTTGGCCAAAACTTTATCTGTCACTGATCCTCAGTCAACTCTTATTCGAATGAACAGTACCTGCATTACTAGTTCGGGTGACCCTTGAACAACATGAGTTTGAACCACACGGGCCACTCATAAGCCAAATGTTTTCAACCAAATGCAGATTGAAATGTAGTATTTGTGGGATTGGAAACCATCGTATTTGGAGGGCCAACTTCTCATGTAAGTGAGTTCAGCTGGAATGACTGAATATGAATGAATTTTGTTTTATGTGGAAGTCCTAGAACCAATCTCCCGCTTACCCCAAGAAATGACTGTATATATCTATTGGGTGATGCTTACTCCTCTGGCTCTTCAATCCACCTCCCCACTACTTCAATGTAGGTATGACCACTACGTCATCAAAGTAGGATGACCACTACTTCAACGTACCAACAGATAGTATAAAAATACTTATCCCTCTAGAGTGCAAACTCCATGTAAGGAAGGCACCATGTATTGTATGTCTTAATAACCACTCTTTGTATAGTGTCTAAAACAGGTCCAGGTATATAGCAGACCAGTAACACATATTTGATGAATGAATGATATAGATATATATGATATAGAATGTATTATATAGATAAAAGATTTTGAAAAATCATAATTTAGTTTTTTGTATCAAGGAGTAAATAGGCATTTCGAATATTCTAAAATGACATCAATGATTATTAACTTCAGCCTTGTGGTTTCAAGCACTAAGACTGATAACTTGGCAATGCAAAGATTGGACCCATGAACTCAATGGCTTATGCAAACAAGTATTGATTTTCACTGTCCTTACATATCAGAGGCTGCAGATTCATGCCTGTGGCTCTCCCTCCACGTTGCTCATCTGAATCTAGTCTGAAAGAGGAGCCTTTATTAAAGACACGCCATTCTCATCTGAGAAGGAAAGAGAGTTGGAGGAAATGGTAGTGATGTTTCTGAAACTTCAGCTGGCTCTTGGCTTATATCACATTTGCTCATCTTCCATTGGCCACACAGGTAACATGGCCAAACCCAGAATTAGTGGGGAGGGGTAGAAAATCATCTCATGAAGGAGAAAGGAGCAAATAGTTGAGATGATAATATAAATCGACCTCACCTCTCTACAAAATTGATCCTGTGAAGCAGGTATGTTTTATAAAAATATATCCATTTTAAGTATGGATTTCAAGGACTAGAATTAGTTATTCAAAGTGATTACAAAAAATTATAAAAATAAGAAAGGTCTTTGCCATCGAACACACTAAATTTGAGATTTTGCAAAGAAAATGGTTGTGACTTCTATAACTTTCATGATATTCTGGCCTTTCTGAATCTTAACATTAGTACGGGAAAAAAATAAACTAAGATACCTACCTTATAGGACTTTTGTGCAAATTATACAATGATAGAATGTGAAAATAGTTCCCAGGACAGTTTCAGGCTTGCAGTGGAGCATAGACTCTTTCTGTCTCTCATTTTCTCTAAAATATCTCTCTTTTGGAATAAACATTTTGTTTTATTGCTTTGTTCAGTGACCTTTGGCTTTCTCATATCGTTTTTCTCTTAGTAATTTTAAGAAGGAAAAAAAACTTAGCTAACTTATCACCAACTGGATTTGATACCTAATGCTGGAGATCTGTCATCTACCTATAGGTTTTGAGGCTTCAGGTTACTTTCTGTAACTTCCCTCAGGTAGGATAATCTCCCAACCTAAAGCATTAGATGTAATTTAAAGAGTGGTTTTGTTTTTTCCATTTTAACTCTAGCGATCTACCAGGTCACTGTCATTCCTTGAGTCTTTTCCTGTGTCGTTCTTCATAAGAAAAGTGTTAAAAGACTTGCATGAGAGCATAGTTACCAGCAGCAAGAAATCTCAACTTTTCAATTCCATTCTTAAAGAAGAATCTCTCTTTTCTTCCACCCATGGTCTTTCAAAACATCTCACACTAAAGTGACTGTTTGCACTATCTTCCAAGCTGAAATAATTTGATAGATTTCTCCTGAAATAAATCTAAACTTAAAACAAAACATAAACTATAAAATTCACAAATCTATGTCATAGTGCACATATAAATTTAACCTAGTTTCATGACAATTTGGCACTTTGTTGCACTGCTTCTTAGGCTTTTAGTAAAAAATTGAAATTGTTTATTGGTTTGACATTTGACTTATAGTAACAGAAAATAAATATAGTCATGGTAAACATTTAAAGTGTTTTGGTGTATATAGTTATATGTGTACATATTATATATATAATGAAGTTTTACAATATATCACTTTGATTGTGCTCATGTAAAAGTATTCTCTCTTTTTTTTTTTTTTTTTTTTTGAGATGGAGTTTCGCTCTTGTTGCCCAGGCTGGAGTGCAGTGGTGCAATCTCGGCTCACCGCAACCTCTGCCTCCCAGGTTCAAGCAATTCTCCCATCTCAGCCTCCTGAATAGCTGGAATTACAGGCATGTGCCACCACACCCGGCTAATTTTGTATTTTTAGTAGAGATAGGGTTTCTGCATGTTGGTCAGGCTGGTCTCGAACTCCCGACCTCAGATGATCCGCCCTCCTTGGCCTCCCAAAATGCTGGGATTACAGGTGTCAGCCACCGCGTCCAACAGCATTCTGTTTTTATATTTCAAAAATATTTACAGATCCAGCTTATCCTTCAATCATAGCTTCCTACATTAAAGAGTTATGAGTGGTTGAGACATCTATGTTGCGATAAAGGAATGTAAATATTAACTTTCATGATCTCATAGGAGCATATTAAATAGATAATTACGGTAGATTCAAGCTGTACTGAAAGATAAATATACTTGTATTTATACGGCATTCTGTAAGTACAAAATGAATATTGCAAAAGCAGAGAATTCTCCCTAAGAAAATCAAGAAGATATTTTCATACATGCTTGCTATTGGACTAATTTACATGCAGTGTCTTTTTCTAATGTCATTAACACAAGTATCTTCTCGATTTAGAAATGGAAAATACAGGCTCAGGTGAGAAGCTGCGTGCACATGATCCCACAGCCTTGAGGTGTCAGAGGCAGAATTCAAGTGCAGTTTGCCTGGGTACAAAGCCTGTCCTATTTCCATGACTCTTAAACTGAGAGTCAAAGAAAAAAAATATAAGATTTTTCCAGGCAAAGAAGCTTACTGAGGGTCTTCCAAGTGGGAAGATGGCTGCTGCTTGTTGTAAAAAGGAATAGGGAATTCTAGATGCTCTGCCTAGGAGGTGACACAGGACAGCGAGTAGAAGTCAGGCTATTTCACTTCAATCATGATGGTCTTGCTTGACCGATCCTCTTGTAAATTGATATATTCCCTAAACATTCACTGCTTCAGTTCAGACTTTGCCATGCACGTGGTAGAGAGGTAATTGTGAACCAAAGAAGAATTCTTCTCTGACTTTGAGAAGGTTCTGGTCCAGAGACTAGTGGAAGAGAAGTCCTCCACTACTCACACAAACCAATGCAAGAGTGTAGGGAGAACACACGTTCGGATTCTGTGTGTTTGGGTATCTTTGGATTTTGGCTTGAATGTTTTTAAGACATTGAAAATGAGATGTAGATAGGTGGATGGATACAAAGGGTCTCTGGAGTCAGAGGAAAGTTGAGCTGGAAATAGAAATTTGTAATTCATAAGTCACCGCTGAATGCAAAGATTTGGATGTCCCCCTTTCTAAAGGCCACAGAACAGAACAGAAGGCTAAAGTGTAGGACTCAGTTTTGAGGAATCATATTTACCAACCAGGTCACTTCTCTCACCTGGCCTCTCAGCTTGGATGCTTAGCTTGTGAGGTGATGGGGAGGGGGCCTCCTTAGGGTTTAGCCTCCGGTCCAGTTTGGCATCCCGTGGAAGCAGGTGCAGGAGTAAGCTAGGAGGAGTAAGTGAGTGAGAAGAATGTGAGGTGAATGGAAGGGAATGTGTGGAAGCAGGCTTTTAGAACTAGAGCTCAAATTTAATAATGGTATGACTTTTTTCCCCCAGAGCCAAAATGATAAATGAGAAATCTATGAAAAATCAAAAGCCTTAAAAAACAAAAAAACTCACAACTATATAAATCAATGTCCTCCCTCTCCAAACATTATAAAGATGTATAAGCATCTCAACAATACATGGGACATTCAAGTTAAAATTCAAGTCAAACACTATATTGATAGGCTATGTTTAAACACCTCATATTGATTCATGATAATAATCCTATGTATAAATAAAACATTTTTTTTAAAAAAGCAAGAGAATGATATGCCCAAAAGCATGACAATAGTTACCTTTGGGAGTAAGAGGGCTGTTACTGGAGTCTCAGTAATAGAAATGGTATATTTCTTAATTTGAGTGAGTAGATACCTAACCATTTATTTTATTGCAGTTTTACAACTCAAGTATATTATGAATTTGTATTTTAACATTCTACTAAAAATTTTTTTCAATAAAAAACAACTTCCTTCAAAAAAGAATAACAATTTACAAGCAGTTTATGAATTAGAGGAATCATAGAGCCATCTCATTTAAGACGAAGGAATTAAAATGTCCTTGCTTAAAAACACATTTAGAAAACCAATGATTTAAACAAAAATTGTTTTAAATTGTTTAAAGCGTGGCTTCATAGACAGGAAACAAAACTTCTTATTTTGGAAATGAAGAAACTCATACGTGGTAAAATACTGTGTGTGACCTCAAACTCAGGTGTGTACTCCGTCCAAAAATAGGCCCTAACTGGTGATTTTAATATTCTAACTGGAGCAAAATATGTTGTCTTGAATCTGTAAAATGTGAAAAACTGGAACTGAGGCCCCAATATAAAGCTAGGACCATGAATGTACTGATAGGCACCATTGTTAGGTTATTAGGATGTTAGGTTAGAAATATTTCACCTACCAGCACACACAAAAAAGCAGCCAGGGCCGGGCGCGGTGGCTCAAGCCTGTAATCCCAGCACTTTGGGAGGCCGAGAAGGGCGGATCACGAGGTCAGGAGATCGAGACCATCCTGGCTAACACGGTGAAACCCCGTCTCTACTAAAATACAAAAAACTAGCCCGGCGAGGTGGCGGGTGCCTGTAGTCCCAGCTACTTGGGAGGCTGAGGCAGGAGAATGGCGGGAACCCGGGAGGCGGAGCTTGCAGTGAGCTGAGATCCGGCCACTGCACTCCAGCCTGGGCGACAGAGGGAGACTCCGTCTCAAAAAAAAAAAAAAAAGAAAAGAAACCTCAGATGATTCTGATGGGCACCAAGGATGGAAGCCTCGAGACTATATTATAAAGCAGTGTCTCACGTATTTATGAATTATTAATTCATAAATAATTAATACTTTATTTAATAAATAATGGTTGGGAAATAGTAATGAATGGGCCTGGGAAACAGCTTTTCAGCTAGCCTCCTGAACTCAGGTATATTTTTCCCCAGTAAGTCATCTTAGATACTCGCTTCTGCAAAACTAAGCTTCTTGGAATTCACATTAAAACTTCTCCCTCGGGCCGGGTGCGGTGGCTCAAGCCTGTAATCCCAGCACTTTGGGAGGCGGAGGCGGGCGGATCACGAGGTCAGGAGATCGAGACCATCCTGGCGAACACGGTGAAACCCCGTCTCTACTAAAAATACAAAAAACTAGCCGGGCGAGGAGGCGGCGCCTGTAGTCCGAGCTACCCGGAAGGCTGAGGCAGGAGAATGGCGGGAACCCGGGAGGCGGAGCTTGCAGTGAGCTGAGATCCGGCCACTGCACTCCAGCCTGGGAGACAGAGCCAGACTCCGTCTCAAAAAAAAAAAAAAGCAGCCAGTTAGATGGGTTCATCACTTGCCTTTAGGGCTGTTTTAAAAAAAAAAGTCTGTTTTGAAAAATCTAAACCCAAGAATTATGTCATTCACAGGTATGAGATGAAAGTGTATGATTACTATGTAGTGTGAAATCTTAATAGATGTTAATGAAAAACGTTTGTCCCAAATGTGTGAAACCCCTTGTTTACAAGGAAGAAGAAAATACATTACCTCTCAGGAGAACACTTTCATAACTCAAGGTAAATGGGATGTGTTACTGCAAGTCGGGGAAAAATACCTAGAAAAGAAAGCACAAACAACTGTACAATCAATGAAACGTTCATTACATAAGGACTGGTGAAGAGATACCATTAATAAAAAGGTAAAGGACATAAGGAAAGAACAATTTGAAAGGAAATAAAAAATAAATGTATAGATAATCAACAGAAATCACAATAAGGCCAAGTAACTTTAAATAATAATAATACATTTAAAAAATATATGTGTGTTGGTTGTGTTAAATATTTTCTGCAGAATACATTTATTAACTGAATAATAGATCTGAAGAAATTTACTAGAATTTGGCTTAGGGAGAAAAGAGGTGGGATGAAAAGGAGAAAGAAATGAGAAAATATTAAAAAGGAGTAAAAAGACATGAAGGACACAGGAAACTGCCCAACATACTTATATTAAGAGGTAAAGACAGAAAAAATAAATGATGCAGAAACAAAAATATTAGATGATCTAATTGTGGAGAAATTTCTAGAAAATTCATAATGAAGAGATTGAAGCAACAGAAAGTTCTGTGCAGGATAAGTAAAAATAAATACATATCTAGATATGTTTCAGATTTTCAAAAACAAAAATTTTAAAAGGAGCTAGAGAGAAAAACAAACAAAACAAACACAAAAACAAATTATTTCCAAAAGATAAGCAAGTAAATTGACAGTAGCAAAGTTTTTATAGCCAAAGCCCCTGGAGCCAGGTTCCCATATCAGTCAGTTATGAGCTGTGTCCCCTTCTAATTTCCATTGAATGAGAGGTAAGCAGTCTCTGTATATTCTTCACTGTGTGATGAGTATTAAATAAGTTAATAAGGCGGGGCCCAGTGGCTCATGCCTGACTCACATAAGGCTGTTATCCTCACAGTGGTGGCTGAATACAAATTAATAT
This sequence comes from Piliocolobus tephrosceles, assembly GCF_002776525.5. NCBI lineage: Eukaryota > Metazoa > Chordata > Mammalia > Primates > Cercopithecidae > Piliocolobus > Piliocolobus tephrosceles. The sequence continues at coordinate 6,853,453 of NC_045451.1, forward strand.
CATCAGCAAAGGGAAAAGGCACGTGGGACTGGGAAAGTTGTCAGAATCAAAATGCCTGACAAATACAGCCAGGGAAGGCCATAAAGGGAGAGTTCACATATACCAGTGACTGATGAGAAGAACTGTCAGAAAAGAGCCTTGTTCGTGATATTGCCAGAGTTGGTTTTCTTGTTCCTTCTCATTTGAGTAGGAGCTATCAGAGAGAAGGTCTAAGGCTAAAGGCTGTTGTTCAGATTCTGTTGTCCCACGGGGTGTTTCTTTGATGTAGTACTCTCCCCCTTTTCCTGTGGATGTGGCTTCCTGAGAGCTGAGCTGTAGTGATTGTTATTTCTTTTATGGGTCTAGCCACCCAGGAAGTCTACCAGGCTCTTGGCTGGTACAGGGGGTTGTCTACATAGAGTCCTGTGATGTGAACCATCTATGGGTCTCAGATGTGGATACCAGCACCTGTTTCTGTAGAGATGGCAGGGATGTGAAATGGACTCTGTGAGTGTTCTTGGCTTTGGTGGTTTAATATTCTATTTTTGTGTTGCTTTTCCTCCTGCCAGGAGGTGGTGCTTTCCGAAGAGCATCAGCTGTGGTAGTATGGAGAAGAGCTGGTGGTGGGTGGGGCCCTAGACTTACCAAGAGTATATGCCCTTTGCCTTCAGCTACCAGGGTGGGTAGGGAAGAACCATCAGATTGGGCAGGGCTAGGCGTGTCTGAGCTCAGACTCTCCTTGGGCGGGTCTTTCTGCAGCTGCTGTGGGGGATGGAGGTGAGGTTCCCAGGTCAATGGGGCTGTGAACCTAGGAGGATTACGGTTACGGCAACCTCTGCTGAGTCATGCAGGTAGTCAGGGAAGTACGGAAAAGCCGGCAGTCACAGGCCTTTTTGTCCCACACAATCTGAAGAGCTGTTCTCACTCCCATCGTGACCCTACTGATACCACCAAGTCTGTTCCCAGGCAGTGGGCAAGCATAGCTGAGAACTTGCCCCAGGCTACCCGCCTCTCAGCCGCAGGAGAAAGGGGCTTTAGTTCTTCTGCCACCTGTGCAGTCTGCAAGCCAGATTCGTGCCCTCCCCACAAGTTCTGGACAGGAGGCTTCTTGACCAGTTCAAATTGTTACAAAGTTCAGCTAAAGACTTCCTTCTCCATGTGGCATTTTTCCCACGCCTCTGGCTGCCCTCCTGAAAAATCCCTGTGATGTCAGGCAGGAATGGCCTGCTTGGGGACCCAGCAAGCTCCCAGGGCCTTTCCCACTGCTTCCTCTACCCCTGTATTTCTCTCGGCTCTTTAAATTAACTCAGCTCCAGTTAAGGTTGGAATCTTCTCTCACAAACTAGAACTTTAGTTTGCCAGTGGGGGTGTGTGTTCGGGGCGGAGGATCTCCCTTTCCCACTTTTGCAGTTTGGGCATTCGCAGTATCTAGGATGTCTCCTGGGTGCTGCAGGAGCAGTCTGCTTCCTTCAGAAGGTCTGTGGGTCCTCTCGGGATTCCCGATTTATTCCTGAAGTTGTTCTGGAGCTAAAATTCAGTATGCGAGCCTCTGCACTCTGCTCTGTCCATCTGAGTCAGAGCTGCAATCTAGTCCTGCCTCTCATCTGCCATGAAAACAATTCAAAATTCTTATGTAACCAAAAAAGAGCCTGCACAGCCAAATCAAGACTAAGCAAAAAGAACAAATCTGGAGGTATCACACCACCTGATTTTGAACTATACTATAAAGCCATAGTCACCAAAACAGCATGGTACTGGTATAAAAATAGGCACACAGACCAATGGAATAGAATAGAGAATGCAGAAATAAAACTAAATACTTACAGCCAACTGATCTTCAACAAAGCAAACAAAAACATGGAGAAACGACACCCTTTTCAACAAATGGTGCTGGGATAATTGGCTAGCCACAAGTAGGAGACTGAAACTGAGTCCTCATCTCTCATCTTACACAAAAATCAACTCAAGATGAATTAAGAACTTAAATCCAAGACCTGAAACTATAAAATTCTAGAAGACAACATTGGAAAAATCCTTCTAGACATTGGCTTAGGCAAGAATTCCATGACCAAGAACCCAAAAGGAAATGCAATAAAAATAAAGATAAATAACTGGGGTTGATTAAGCTGAAGAAATTTTGTATGGCAAAAGGAAAAAATCACAGAGTAAACAGACAACCCACAGAGTGGGAGGAAATCTTCACAATCTATACATCTGACAAAGGACGAATATAAGTTAAACTGTTTACCAAACTCAGAAAGCAGAAGTCTGAACCAGTTAAATAGCAGTCCTACCCTTGGCTTTGAAATCCAGAAATAGCCTCATTTTCTCTTAGTTTTGTTTAATTCATTTTAAAATTACACATATACTATCTTTGCTAACCCCTACCTCTTCTCCACCATCTCTTGTTCTGCAACCTTCAAAAGTTTCCCAATGCTTCTTGTAGCTTCAGTCAGTTTGGACTACAGTCACCAACTGTCAACAAAATAAATTCGTCTTTATTCTAGGTATCTTTGACATTTTATAGGCCCTATCTTTCTGTATCACTGTGTATGTAATTTCCATCTGTCCATTACTGACATTGTGACTTCTGTGTTTTCTAATCTGATATTGTAGATTAAGTAAATGATTATACATTAGGAGAATAAACTTCTTCCACCCCAGTCTTATATCACAATTTTACTAAGTACTCCAGTCATGATTTCCTGTATTTTTTTCTTAAAAGTGACTCTTTATTAATAATTAACCGGCATTATGTATGAGTAGGCTTTCTTTAAAGTCAATTAATCCAACTGAACTGCATTACTGTGAGGGAGAGAGTGGTCAGGTCTATTTATTTTTCTGTCATAAGTATTCCAAGAATGAGATGGATGTGATGAGGTTTTTATCTCTTTTGGGACCTGGACATTGAAGCAATAGCTGTCAGCAAGAATAGCAGAGTGAATTTAAATTAAACATACTCCTCTAAATTACTAAATTGCTAACTAATGTCAATACTAGTGATAATAATATTCCTTTATTTAAAGGTGATTAGGATATACTAGGTAATAATAAAAATATGTGATTTCTAAAATCACAAAAGACATGATATAGCAAATAAGCAAAACTTTAATGGGAAGTCAACCCATATTCTTCTAATAAATAATATATTTTTTCAATTACCTGGGTTATTAACATGATTCATTTTTAGTTTTCTGTGGGAATTTATTCTTGGAACAAATGGAACAGTGATAGATTCAAAGCATACTTTGAATTCATTTCAGAAAGAAAGGCAGTGATTATGCTTTTAATTAATTTACCTTCCTAAACATAGTGCACTTTATTGATCATTTATTATCATATATTTTCAATAATTTTTTATTTCTACTCCATCACTGCTACCCACTGTTTGCCTCTCCAATCCTATGCTCCAGGCACCCCCTTGCTATCTCATCAGGGTTACCACATTTATTGTTGCAAATATTTTCTATGTAAAATTACATTTATAAGGCATTTTTATACAGTGTACTTTTTGTCCCTTATCAGAAAGAAGTATTTATTGTTTATATACATGTATGGGTATTTGGGGTGATTTAATTGCCAAAATTGAAAACTGTCAGTGAGTGACTCTAATTAATTAACATCAAGGTCTTACTGAGTGAGAATCAAGTCCAGGCATAAGCTAACATTTCCACATTACTTTTGATTTTAGGCTATTGCCAAGATTCACTGCCTTCTCAGTCTTCTTTGGGAATGACTGGAAATGAAGGTGAACATAATTTTACTTTCTAATGAAAAGAAAATATAACAAATCATCTACATAGCACAATGTGGGTTTTTTTGTTTTTGTTTTTGTTTTTGTTTCAGATGGAGTCTTGCTCTGTCGCTAGGCTGGAGTGCAGTGGCGCCATCTCAGCTCACCACAGCCTCTGCTTCCTGGGCTCAAGTGGTTCCTCTGACTCAGCCTCCCAAGTAGCTGGAAGTACAGGTATGCGCCATGCTTGGCTAATTTTTTTTGTATTTTAGTAGAGACAGGGTTTCACTATGTTGGCCGAGATGGTCTCGATCTCCTGACCTCGTGATCCGCCTGCCTCGGCCTCCCAAAGTGCTAGGATTACAGGTGTGTGCCATCACACCTGACCAATGTGGGCATTTTTAAGACTGTTGAAGAATGTATAATGAAGCTCTTACCGAATGAAGGAGAGTGTGTGCTAACTGAGGTAATCTCAGAGTCATCTATTCCAAACTGTCGGTTTTATAAAGAAAAAATTGAAAGCCAGAAAAGTTAAACTACTTCCCCAAAGTCTCTAAATAGATTACAGAATATAATTTCATTCTTCTAATTGTTAGACTGCTGCTGCTTGCGTAATTCCCCAAATAGTCTAAAACGTCAGCTGTATCAGGAAAAGCAATATAGATGACAGTGGATCTGCAAAGTCGACTTCCGTTTCAAGATGATATTCTTTAAGGCTATCAAAATCTAAAAGGGGAAAACATTGCCTCTTTATTGAAAAGAAAATACTAGGTCTCTTTAGTCACCATGTTATTGAATATAACGATTTTTTGAAACATGCCGGAGGTGGACAGCCTTGGAGAGCCCAGAGGAAAGGGACAGCCATGTTAGCGTTCTAATGTGATGTTGCCATTGTCACAGCAGATGAAACACATCCTCTGGCTTGTGGAGATTCTAATTAATGTGGTGGCTGTGTGCAAGCCTTCTTCTGGTTACGCCTAACTGGCAGCCTCAGATCCATTTGGGATTTCCTGAATGAGTCTAATACAGAAAACTACCATTTACATTAACTCTGTGGTAGGACTAGCATGAGCATTGAGCATTTAGAGGGTTGTTAAAGTTTAGGAGAGTTATCTGCACCTTTGGGCTCTACAAAATTAAATTTTTTTATTTTTATTTTATTTTATTTTATTTTTTTGAGAAGGAGTCTTGCTCTGTCCCCCTGGCTGGAGTAGGGTGGCGCGATTTTGGCTCACTGCAAGCCCCGCCTCCCGGGTTCCCGCCATTCTCCTGCCTCAGCCTCCCGAGTAGCTGGGACTACAGGCGCCGCCACCTCGCCCGGCTAGTTTTTTGTATTTTTAGTAGAGTTGGGGTTTCACTATGGTCTCGATCTCCTGACCTTGTGATCCGCCTGCCTCGGCCTCCCAAAGTGCTGGGATTACAAGAATTGTTTTCTAAAAGAGAAATGATACCCCAGGTTTCGTTTAGAGTCTCCCAACCTTTAGACTGGTACTAATGTTTCACCATTTTAAGGATAGAATCTCCATTTTGTTCAGAGTGTCAGTGTCTCTCCTTAGGTGTTCACCTGCCCAGCCTGGCACAGACACATGAACGAGTTCCAGTCAACGACGTGTGAGGAAAAGTCAGTGGAGGGGGGATCCTGGGAATGCCATTGTTTTTGACCTAAAAGAATGGGACTCGCTGGCTCATAATTCTTGCCTTATATTCCTACTTGGACTATAGATATGGGGCCTAAGTGGGAGTCATTATTTTGATTTCATAAAAGCCAAGTCCACTGACAAGGATGGCAGAGCAGAGAAGCAGACAGAGCCTGAGAGGGGACAGCCTCCTGCATCTGTGGACCCCTCTTGGCCAGAGTTAACTGACTGACTCAGAGTTACACTGAGTTACACTGAGTTATACTGAGTTATACTGAGTTAGTTATGCTGGATGGCCCAGAGGGGTACACGGCTTGGCAGCTCCTCATTGACAGTGCAAGATCTAAGTGTATCTGAGGCCTTCCCTGGAATATTTTCGTCTGTTTTGTCAACAAAGCCTTATTTTATCGGTCGCCTTTGCTTACCTCTGATAACATTTGCCATTGTCGTGAAATTACAGTTGAAAAACTCGAGGCTCTTGCCCTCCCCTCACTATGCCCACAATCTACCCTCCACAACGCATTCATGAGTAAGGGAGATGAAGGAACAACAGAAGATCACAGGAAGGGCTTCATGTTATTGCAGCCAACACATATTCAGGATCACACAACAGAGACGTTTAATTTTGTTTGTTCTTGGGCCCCATGAGATAGTGATTTTCTCATCAACTTTCCCATCAATTTTCCAGACAACAAATAGGGTCCAACCCTCCCCTGGATCTTCTCTCTTCCCGTCATTCTCACTCCTATTTTGACGTAACTGCTCTTTGCAAGCTGCAAAACAAATGCTTCTCTGTCTCCTGAGGAACAGTTTGACTATTTCTTTTCTGTAAAAAAAAAAAAAGAAAAAAAAATGCCATTGTAACAATATAAAGTCTGGCTTTCTACCTCAACTATGTATTAAGGTCTTTTTTGCTTATTTTGTTTATTTTAAAAATTTTATTATCGTTTTGCTAAGAGGAATATCAGTTACTAAGACATAAATGTTAATTTTAAGGAACAATTTATACATATTAATACGTATTTATTTGTAGGAAGCATCTGGCTACATGGGCCTTAGTAATTATATTTGTACTTCAAAGGGCTGCTGCATTCTTTATATATAATGGCTTATAAAATATCAACGGAATCTCAGAAGACATTGAAGAGTCAGTAAAGCATTGCACAGTGGGAAAATCAGACAGCCAGAAACAGCCATTCACTTATTGTGCAATCACTTTATAGCGCTGAATCTCATGATTTTTCATCTCCTGAACAGAAATAACACTGTGGCTTTGAAGATTCATGAGACTATACATTACCTGAGACCACCTGAGATCACAGAGAAATGCTGGAAATTATACATTTATTGTTGATGATGATTTTCTATTGCAAAAGATGACATGTCTTAGTTTATAAATTTGTAGGCTTTATATTTTCTTTTCTTTTCTTTCTTTCTGAGATGAAGTCTCACTCTGTTGCCCAGACTGGAGTGCAGTGGCAAGATCTCGCAATATTGCAACCTCCGCCTCCTGGGTTCAAGTGCTTCCCCTGCCACAGCCTCCCTAGTAGCTGGGATTACAGGCATGTGCCACTCGCCCAGCTAATTTTTGTATTTTTAGTAGAGACAGTGTTTTGCCATGTTGGTCAGGCTGGTCTCAAACTCCTGACCTCAGGTGATCCATCCCCGCCTTGGCCTCCCAAAATGCTGGGATTACGGGCGTGAGTCACCACACCTGACCCTATTGAGTATTAATTCAGGAAATAAGCTTGTTATCCCAGATAGTGCTACATTATGCCATTAACATTACGCCATTAACTAGCATGTTACTGCATTATCATGACAGCTACAACGTAACACAAATGGCAACAATTACTCTTTAACAAATACCCCAAAAGGTGTTTTTATATGGCAAACTCCTCACTATCACCAGCACCCATCTGTACTTCATGATGACTCACTTTAAGGTACACCTTTCTTTCTGCAAGAGAAATCAGCTGTGAGAGACAACAAATGCAAAGAGGTGGTTAGTGAGTATAGAAACAGCTGATATCATTAATCTAAATTAGC
>NC_045451.1:6860860-6996412 GCF_002776525.5 Piliocolobus tephrosceles
AGTATAGAAACAGCTGATATCATTAATCTAAATTAGCACTCACCAGTCCGCAGAGATAAAAGCAGGATAAAAGCAGGATAAAACCCTCACCAAGCAGGATAAAAGCAGGAGGGTTTCTTATTTACAGTTTGGACTATATACGATCTTGTGGTATGAATACCTACTAAGTCATCCCTCTCGAAGGGTTGAACTTTTGTAGTTTAGTATTAGTGTCAACATTCTATTTGTTATCCTAAGTAGAGAAATGGATTTGATTTATTTTGTTTAGTCTCAGAAAGAACAGGCAACTAAATTAATAGATAAAATTTGATAAACTTTCCTCAAGCTTGTTAATTTGTACAAGAAAGAAAACTTGAATTTCATCTTGAAATTTTTATGTATTTATTTGATAAGGTAAGTTAACTTTTTCCCTTTTTTAAATTATATATTTAAAGTGTTCTTAATATAAAATATATTTAGAATATAAAATTATGTTAAGAACAATTAATGTAAATATATATTTATATTTTCTTTTCTTTTCTTTTCTTAATTAGTGCAAGAAAGAAAACTTGAATTTCACCTTGAAATATATTTATTGGATAAGGTAAGTTAACTTTTTCCCTTTTTCAAAGTTATTTTGGCATGAGTTACGAAGTTTATTTATATTTGAGGGGTGCATATTGTTTTAGGAAACAATGTTGGATTTAAAGTGTTCTTAATATAAACAACATATATCTCCATTATCATATCAGTATTCTCCTCATCATCTAGAATGTGTCTTTCTCATTCCAATAACAATTACTGAAATGAAATATAGCCAAAAGCTTGAAATAGGAAAGCCATTTACTATTTTATAACTTATTTCTTAAAAGGTATAGTTTATGGTGAAATACTATGTGGAAACATATTTCAACATTGTAAAGATTATTACCAACCTTTTATTGAAGAAGGAATTCCTTATGAAAAGTTTCCTAAAAATACTTGTATAGTATATAAAATCTATGTTGTATGAAACCATAAATTTAAAAAATAAACTGAAAGACTTTATTGATCTCTTTAAAGAATTAGGTATAAGACATTTAATCATAGATCTTAAAAACAGCTGTGTTTTAAAGAGGGTTGAAATTGAAACTAATGTGTTTTTTACTTAAATGTACAATGTAGTGAAATTATTTAATTGTTTTCTAAATAGATACTACTTATTTGGTGCTTACTATATGCAGGAGATTCTGATCAACAAGTTACAGACAAAATTTAACACCCACAACAACCCTGTGAAATTTTTTTTGCCCATTTTAAAGATAAGCGTTCTGAGGATGGAATGATTGCCAACGTTTGCCAAGGGTTCTTCAGCTGTGATTAGACCCATATCTGTTAAAAAGCTCCTGTTTTAACAACATTGATGCTCCATGAAATAGCCTGATAGTTTTTTTTAATAAGAAACTTTTTCTGTGCTTCTGACTAATACAATTCTTTATGCTTTTCAAAATGTTTTCTGAAATTTATAGGATAAGAACATGACATTTTAAAGTACTTTTCCTTGATTCTAATAGTGAAATCCTAACAGACACAGGCCAACAAAAAGAGTCAAACTCTGTAAAATATTTGAAGAGATTTATTCTAACCCAAATATAAGTGACCATGGCCCGTGACACAGCCCTCAGGAGGTCCTGAAAACATGTGTCCAAGGTGGTCAGGGTACAGCTTGGCTTTACACATTTTAGGGAGACATGAGACATCAATCAAATACATTTAGGAAATACATTGGTTTGGTCCCGAAAGGTGGGACAACTCAAAGTGGGGACTTCCAGGCTACAGGTAAATTTAAACATTTTCTGTTTGACAGTTGGTTGAGTTTGTCTAGAGACCTGGGATCTGCAGAAAGGAAATGTCTGGGTTAAGATAAGAGGTTGTGGAGACAGACCAAATAGTTTGTGAAATGTTTCTTACCAGACTTAGAGTCTGTGTTGATGTTGATGCTGGAGGGGTATAATGAGACATGACTGACCCCCACTTCCCATCACGGCCTGAACCAGTCTTTCAGGTTATTTAAAAGAGCCCTGGCTGAACACGGGTTCCATTCACATGGTTCTGTGGGCCTTAGAATTTAATTTTTGGTTTACATGAGGTTCTGGCTTTTCTGCCCTAAATCCATGCATATCCATCTGGTTGAACAGAAAATCCCATGATGCAGAACTCTTCTCCTCTGACTTATAAGCCGTTAGTGCCTTTGTGCATATGGGACATGTGGTTTTTATGTCTATTCCAATTGGTGGTTTGGAATTTTTCAGTCTAATAATTTATCACAAACCTAGTCAGCCTAAAAATTAAGCTAGGCTTGAAAACAACTTCCTTAGAAGCCTTTCACTTGAATACTGACTCAAGATCTCTGCCTGGAGATGGAAATTGTAATACTTAGATATACCACAGTAGGATGCTGGAAATGATCAATTACAAAGAGACTGGCAGGGTGCAGTGGCTCACACCTGTAATCCCAGTACTTTGGGTGGCTGAGGCGGGTGGATCACTTGAGGTCATGAGTTCAAGACCAGCCTGATCAACATGGTGAAACACCGTTTCTACTAAAAATTCAAAAAAAAAAAAAAAAAAAAAAAATTAGCCAAGCTTTGTGGCACATTCCTCTAATCCCAGCTACATGGGAGGCTGAAGCAGGAGAACTGCTTGAACCCAGGAGATGGAGGTTGCAGTGAGCTGGGATCGTGCCTTTGCACTCCAGCCTGGGCAACAAGACTGAAACTCCATCTCAACAAAAAAAAAAAAAAAAAAAAAAAAAAAAAAAAAAAAAAAAAGTTAGGCCATTGCACCTAGAGATAATAGCTAATAGCTAGAGATCATTTTAACCTTTGCTTTTCATTGCCAGAGGGATGGAGGCAATGAGCTAATGGGCCTCTTTCATTCTAGGCACATGATATTTAAAGAGTTTGAACATCAGCACTAGAAGGTAACTGTTCATAGAAATCAAGAAGAATGAAATGTGTTGTAAAACTGTAAAAGGATGATTGGTTCAAAACAGGCCATTGACCACTGAATATCATTTGTTTCTATTATGTCATCATGGCCATAGCCCCTACACGATCTTTACCAGATTATTGTCACTCCATCTCTCACATACTCCTCTTCCATCTTCAGCCAGGATGGGCTCCTTATGTTACTCAAACAGCAAGACAATTTATTTTTAATTTAATTTAATTTAATTTTTTCACCTGGCCTGCCTCTTCCCACATTACCTTTGTAACTGACTCCTGTCTTCAGGGTCCCGCTCAGTTGTCACCCTAACAGAGAAGAATTCCATGATCTTTCTACCTAAGTGAGCAGCATTCCATCCTCTTCTGCCCCCTGCCATCACTTTTTAGCCCTTTTAATTTCATAGGCATCGAGATCCCTTCGCACATTATATTTGGTTGTTTCCTATCTATCTTAACAATCTATAAAGGTAAGTTCTGTGAGCCCAGGGAATGTTTTGCTCATTGCTGTATTCTCAACATCAAAATGGTGCTTACCGTATTGTAGGTATTTGCTAAATACACGTTGAATAAATAGATAAATAAGTGAAATGTATTTCCCCATGACACATCCTTCAGTCTCTATTTCTCAAGTTGCCTATCATTTTGTTATTACATAGAAGAGGTCTTTTGTTTATAGAAAATATACTATAATGTTTGAGGTGATGAGCAACATGTTGAAGACTTTTTCTGAAATCGTTTCGGGGAAAGACATTCTTTATGCTCTGCTTGCTTTGCCATTTTTCTATAAGTTAGATTGTTTAAAAAAAACTTCTAAAAATTTGAAAATGTTTCTACATGCTAGAGAAAGTCATTATAAGTTACATATAAGATATATAACATTATAAGATATAAGTTATATATCAATGTAGTTAGGTTCTTATCTTTGAAAAGTCACTTTGCTCTGTGGAGAATATATTTGTGGGGTGGGAGAGTGGAAGGATCGTATCACTCCTGGAACCCACTGGAAATAATTGCAATCAGGGTCTGCTCTGGGATGGTGAATTATAAAATGGCAGCCCATCCTCCAAGTTGGCACTGATCTGGGTCACGTTCTCAAAGTAAATGACCATACATAGGGAGTCTCTGGGAAGCAGAGACCAAATAGAAAGCTGCAGCAGCTGTCTACAAAATAGGTCATGAAAGACCTAAAAGACATTGACTTTCAGATATGTTTTGGAGATAGAACGGACAGATGAGTTGAAAAATTTCATGTGGAGAGTGAGGAAAAGAGAGAATTCAAGAATGACTCACAAGATTTTAACTTTTAACTTGAGCAATAGTTTAGTGACATCACTTACATGGAGAAGGTGCTGAGAATTTGGGGAGCAAAAACCCAGAATTCTCATTTCATTATGAATAGGCAATTTGTTAAATTAAAAATTCTGCAGTCAGTAAGCATGGATTTAATATTCAACTTCACTAGTATTCAAAATATAAGTAAAACATTAAGACAATGTTTATTAATAGCTATCAGATAAAACTTGTTTCTTTCAATTTTGATGTCTTCTATTGATGTTTTGTATACAGAAACAGCTTCTTTTTAGACTAATGATAAACAGGTAAATTGGGAAAGTCTTTTGGGAGAGAAAATATAGATACAATACGCATTAATAATTTATATTTATTGAAAAAACAATTCTACTTTTGTAAAGCTGCCTAAATGAAACTACTAAAGGTGTGAACAAACATTTAGCTGCAGAGATGTTTATCTAATATATATAGAATACTGAATATCCAATAAATTATTCTAAATATTGAAATAATGGAAATTAATCTGCAATTAGCAGGTGGAGCTGTTCCTTTGTCCTGGAGTTTCCAAAGTGTTAATGTAAAATCTGGCTCTGAGATCACTACCCCTCACCATGTGCCTTCCCCTAACCGAGGATGAGATACTGAAAGGGAACCACCAAGTGTATTAGTTGCTTTTTTCTTTTTTTAAGATAGTTACTACCTGATGAAGGATTGCAGTGAACGTTAAAGTCGCCTAATAATCTGGGGGGGGGAGGGGGAGAGAGAGATTCCTTTTCTCTACTTCTCCAAGTCAAGTAAACCACACATAGACATGAAAATTTCTGCAAAAACAAACAACAACAACAACAAACCCAAAACAAATTTAGATAGAAGGAATAAGTTCTAGTATTTGAAAGTACAGCGGGGAAATTATAGTTCAAAATAATTTAGTGTAGATTTCAGAATATCTAGAAGAGAAGAATTATGATGCACTAACACGAAGAAAAGATAAATATTTTAGATGATGATATCCCAATTAAACTGATATGATCATTACACTTTGTATAGAAGTATCAAAATATCACATGTACTCCCAAAATATGTCCAACCAGGATCTATCAATTAAAAATACAAAAACACAGATTAAACATTCTGCCCCCAGTAAGATGTTTACTGAGCTGCGGGAAACCATTCTTGTCAAGTGACCCACACACTAGAGCTTGCTGTGCAAAGTTGGTCAATATGGATCAAGCAGATCCTATAGAGTTGGTCAATATGGATCAAGCGGATCCTATAGAGTTGGTCAATATGGAGCAAGCAGATCCTACAGTAGATATTATCCTGAAAGTTCCTAGTGATGGGGTAGGCTGTGGTGTTTTGGGGGAAAAATGTAAAAATGCCACATGAAGAAGATAACTCCCCCAAAAATTAAAAAAAAAAAAAAAAAAAAAAAGAAGAAGAAGGAAAAAGAAAACAAGTATTTGGGCATCAGTGAAGACAAATTATATTTGCTTTTCAAAAGTTAGATGATCAGATAAGCAATTGGCCTTTCACCCTTCGGCTTTTTTTTGTGTGTGTGTGGTGGGAATAAGATGACTCTTGTAACAGACACTTCCAGTCTCACTGGCATAACACTCTCAGTCTTGTGCAGGTCTAAGGGAAGGCACTCCACTCAAAGCATTCATTCATGACCCAAGTTCCTTCCATTGCTTTGTCCATCTTTTAGGATCTAGAGATCTTTCCTGGATTTTTTGCTTCCAGCTTGGATAGCCTAGTGGAAGGCAGGCATGACTTCTACTTGCACCCCATTGGATGCCCTCAATCACGTGGTCCCATCTCCTTGGCAGGTATCACATCTACTCCCACTCCATTGGCTGCCTGAGTCACATGGTCGACCTCTATGAGGGCTAGTAAAGCCATCTAGAAAGATGCCATGAAACCCCATCTCTACTAAAAATACAAAAAATTAGCCAGGCGTGGTGGCGGGCACCTGTAGTCCCAGCTACTGGAGAGGCTGAGGCAGGAGAATGGCGGGAACCCGGGAGGCGGAGCTTGCAGTGAGCCGAGATGGCACCACTGCACTCCAGCCTGGGCGACAGAGCCAGACTCCATCTCAAAAAAAAAAAAAAAAAAGAAGAGCACATGGGTGTTGGTGAACCACTAAACAGTCTCTGCCACCACCTTGTCCTCCCCCTCTAGCTGACCCACTGGGACCTAGAATACCCAGAATCAGTGTGGGAAGCTAGGGATGAGGAAAGAAACAAAAATAAGGATAATAAAAGTTCCTCTTCTTCCTCCGTTGGACGTGAGTTTGGAGCAGAGATGAGGGGCAGGTTTTGAACTGAGTGACAGTCGGAATTGTCTATTATAATTGGGCTGAATTGTAAAAAATAACTGAAAGCACAATAGTTCTAAAATGGCAATTACATAAAAAGTTAGGGTGTCTTCCTTTAGTGAACAAGGAAAGGAGAGCAGGCATTGTGAAGGCAGTGGGTGAAAAACAAAGGTGTCCTCTTTTAAACCTTTAATTCCAAATCAATTAATTTTCTAATTGTTACTTCCATATATTGAAATAGAGTGCTGTCAATAAAAATTATGATGCATGCTTGTATTTACATGAAAATATATTCTTGTTGCACTGTCAGAAAATGAGATATAGTAAAAGATCATGCTTTTGTTAAATAAGTGAATACAATTTACCTTATGTGTGTAACGATTTTCGTGTGTGTGTGTGTGTGTGTGTGTGTGTGAAACTGAATAGGCAAAAAAGGGGGAATATATAAACCAAATGTTAACACTGGTCGTCTCTGGGTGGTAACACTTACAGGGATAAAATATTTTCCTTTTTGGAATACGTGAGATTTATATTTTACTTACATGTCGTGACTTACAAAAGGAGAAGAAATATAAGGATAATATTATACATATTATAAATGAATATAAAATAAACATTAAGAAGTAAAATTATAAAACTATAATTTATATCTACCTAGTATGTCATATTTCTATCTTTTAAGTGTTATCTATAGTTTAAGAATTATTTAGTCTTAATAAATAAGTTAAGCCTGGGTACCATGGCTCATACCTGTAGTATCAGCACTTTAGGAAGCCAAGACAGGACGATTGTTTGAGGCCAGAAGGTGGAGGCCAGCCTGGGCAACATCGTGAGACCCTATCTCTACAAAATTTAAAAAAAAATAGCCAGGTGTGGTGGTGTGTGCCTACAGTCCTGGCTACTTGGGAGGCTGAGATGGGAGGATTCCTTAAGCCCAGGAGTTCAAGACTACAGCCCTGATTGTGCCACTGCATACCCCCATAGGAAACAGAGCCTGTTTCAAAAGAAAATAATTAATAATAATAATAATAAGTTAAAAGCAATAACGGTATATACCATTAGATGAATTAGTTTTCTGTAAACTTTTTTTATCTCAGAGCCAATCTCATATCACTTTCATTTTTCATGTTCTCTATTACTATAGCCAATATAAAAGAAAAATTGCAAAACATATTTAATAGCCAATGTTTCTGAGGTTGGAGAAGATAATGCACCTGATATGGTTTGACTCTGTCCCCACCCAAATCTCATCTTGAATTCCCATGTGTCTTGGGAGGGACCAGGTAGGAGGTTATTACATCATGGGGACAGGTCTTTCCTGTGCTGTTCTCGTGATAGTGAATAAGTCTCACGAGATCTGATGTTTCTATAAACGGGAGTTTTCCTGCCAGCTTTGCCTCTCTCTTTGCCTGCCACCATCCATGTAAGATATGACTTGCTTCTCCTCGCCTTCCGCCATGATTGTGAGGCCTCTCCATCCATGTGGAACTGTAAGTCCATTACACCTCTTTTTCTTTCCAGTCTCGGGTATGTCTTTTTCAGCAGTGTGAAAACGGACTAGTAAACTGATACTAGGAGTGGGGTGCCACTGTAGATACCCAAAAATGTGGAAGCAACTTTGGAACTGGGTAACAGGTGGGCGTTGGAACAGTTTGGAGGGCTCAGAAGAAGACAGGGAAGTATGGGACATTTCAGAACTTCCTAGAGACCCGATCCTCCTTGCCTTCTGCCATGATTGTGAGGCCTCCTCAGCCATGTGGAACTGCAAGCCCATTAAACCTCTCTTTTATCCCAGTCTCAGATACGTCTTTCTCAGCTGTGTGAAAATGGACTAATAGAGCACCTTACAATTTAGTGTGGAACATTTGCAACATTGGTTGCAGACACCCTTTCCAGCATGTAGGTAGCACTAACATCCTTGTGTTGCAGCAGTAATAACCCACCTAGCTTCATCGTCTTGGACAGCTGAGAGGCAGTCAGCTTACCATACGCATCAGACACTTCAGTCATTCATTTTCAAGAAGCACACTTTCCTCAGCAAATGCACGCTCCCTAAAGTGGTGTTTGTTCCTGCTCAGTAATACTCTCATAGCTATTCTAAGTATGGCTAGCCATTCACTGGTTTGTTCTTGATATATTCAATATATATTCTATTTTTCTGGTGGCCTGCTTTTGTTTGTGTGCAACTGCCTTGCATATTGCATAAGTTATTTGAGAGATTCTAGTGGATATTTAAGAAAGCTGGATTGGTATTGTGTATTATAACTCAGTTTATAAATACAGTGTGCTATTGTTATTGCAGGTGCTAATTGATTAATTAAGTAATTATTGACTCCCAATGGGCATGGGGAAGTTCTGCCTTTACCACATAAAACACCAGCTAACCACAAATAATACTGTATGTAGGGTGTGCTAGACTGTCTAGGCCTTTGAATTTTCCCTAGAATGATACTGTACACTGAAGACATTGTGATATGTCTGTATATCTATCAATCTGTCATTTATCTATCTGTATTCTTTATTACCAATAAAATCTGGAGCCAGTTTCCCAGGTATATTTACTATTTTATTTTGTTCTTTAAATACAAGTATTACTGCAATATTTAAGAGAATGAATGATATATCTTAACTTAGTTGAATTACCCACAAAGAAAAATAAGACATTCCTCTGTCTCCCTGATCAGGTTTTAAAAGAAAACTGTACTAAACTTTTGGGAAAATGTAATTTTTTCCTGAAACATCAACTTACTATGACCACTCTAGTTTCTGAGAACTTTAATTCTGCCAGCTCTCACAACTGAGCCCTTCTTTCAAAATAATTAAATCAAGAGTCTGTACCTTGATTTATACAACGCCATGCCCCTGAAATATTCAGTATATATCAAATAGTATTTTAAAGGTACTCAGGGAAATCACTGTTTGCAAGAACTAAATGATGAACTTTCTTTTAATGTGACTAACTGCTCTCTGAGTTATGTCCTCTCTTGAATTAAAATTGTGTTAAATCTTGAGTTTCCTGTCAGAGTAACTCAAAAGAATCCATGATATTATTACGGAAGCTGGTTGTTTCCAGCCCCCAAATATAGTCAATAGAATACTACTGTATTAAAAAAAACGATGCTAGTATGCAAATGTACTACCTAGTATGTATATATATATATATATATATTTATTAAAATAAATGGTGAAAAGTCACTTTAATGACAAAATTATTTTCAAATGAGGCACCAAATGTTACCCTGGTGCTCCTACATCAATGCTCAGTGTTGCCAGTGCAGTGAGGCCCAGTAAAGCTTCACGAGGCTGTGTTTGAGTCAGCAGTTAGGGAGCTGGAGGCTTTCTGCAGGTGAACAGAGAAGGAAAGGGTGATCTGATCAGGGGGATGCACAGAAAGTTGATAAGGTGAGGGCTTTATTCAGGCCACTGTACCTGGAACATGCTGTGCATGGGCCAGACTGGGAAGGGTCTCCACAGCCATGGCAGGGGCTTAGACTTTACGTGTAGGCAACTAGAAGAGAGGAAGCCTGGTGCCAGAGAAGTAGTAGGAACAGGAGATCAGAGAATCAGGGCTATGATTTAAGAGGATTCTTCTGCAAAATATGTGTAATATTGCTTTGAACTGGACGTGTGGATGTGTCGATGAGCCTGGATGTGTGGGAAACAATTAGAAAGTGCCATGAGAATAACACCAGCTCTGTATTTTCATGCTTAATTGCGTATATATTTTCACATGTTATTAAGTTAAATTCTTACAGCACTTTACCACTGAGAAAACAGAGGGCCAGAAGTTTTAAAATGCTTAATCAACTGTGCTGGGATTAGAATATAGGCCTGAGAATCAGAGCACCGACTTATACTCTGTAGTTTGATTTTTTGCTAGATTATTGTTAAGGTGAGGGCACCCTAAACCCTGTTGAGCACTTCCATTTGTTTAATGGCAGAATTTAGAAACAAAATTATAAAGAGCTTATTGAAGCTAAAGAGAGGCAGTTCTGAACTACCCTAATTCGCAAGAACTGAGCTGTCCATTAAAAATCCAACATTCTATTGAGCTTCTCTAGTTAGAACTTCACGTGCCTATGTGCATATGACATACACATGTGTAGATACTACCAATTCTGTAATGCAGTCTCAAACTAGTACACTCCGGCTCACCCTTCCTCAAGCCTGTAATACTGATGGCTCACTTTGTAATAATGAAATAGCTACGTGTATCATAATGGAGATTCATCCTTTTCAAAATCTTTCTTATATTTATTTTTCATTGCTTTATTTATTAGTTCAAAAATGTTTTTCACCAGTCTAATTCACTATTGTTGGTATAAAAAACAAATTAAGGCAAGGAGTCACTTTTTCTCAATATTATACTTCTTGAATTAGATCGCTAAGGCTGTTGGAACAACATACCACAAACTAGGCACCTTAAAAAATAGCAATCTGTTGTTTCAGAGTTCTGGACAAGGGGAGTCCACGACCAAGCTGTCAGCAGGGTGAGTTGAAGCTATCCCTTTGGTAAGGACAACAGTTGTATTGGACTAGGGCCCACTCTAAAGATTTTATCTTAACTGCATTATATCTATAAAGACCCTATTTCCAAATACCAGCACATTCTGTGATATTGAAGGTTACAATTTCCACATGAGTTTTGGGGGACACAATTTAACCCATACCACCTATATTAGTCCATCCTCACACTGCTATAAAGAGATACCTGAGACTGGGTAACTTATGGGGAAAAGAGGTTTACTTGACTCACAGTTCCACAGGCTGTACGGAAAGCATGGCTGGGGAGGCCTCAGTAAACTTACAACCATGGCAGAAGGCGAAGGGAAGTAGGCGCAATCTTCACATAGCAGCAGGATAGACAATGAAGGGGGAAGTGCTACACACGTTTAAAGAAGATCTCGTGAGAACTCACTATCACAAAACCAGCAAGGGGAAAATCTGCCCCCAACATCCCATCACCTCTCACCAGGTCCCTCCCCCAGTGGGAATTACAGTTTGACTTGAGATTTGGGTGGGGACACAGAGCCAAACCATATCATCACCTATTTGCAAATATTAAAATATCAAATATATAGATATTATGTTTTATATTGAATATTGGTAATAATTATAATTGCACAGGTTAAACTTCTTTTGACATGTATATTCAGCCTGCCTGGGAATTTCTTACCCCGATCTCTGTCCTATTGAAAGCTCAGCTCAAATGTTTCCTTTGCAGAGAAAACTCTGTTAACCATGTTTCCCAGACTCCATCTAGAGCATCTGTTTTTCACAGCATTTTTGCTGCCTGGAATTGGCTAGTTTGTTGACCTGCTTTGTATCTCTCACTGTAATAGAACATGAGCACCTTTTCAGTAGGGACATTGCCTGTCTGTCCCCTGCTTTGTCTCCAGTAGAAAGGACAGCACCTGGTACGTGGTAGGCTCTCAAAAAAGTAATTGTTGAATAAGTTAACAGATACATCACATCCAACATGCTAAGCTTTACTCTGGATATGAACAGAGTGCATTAAGAGGGCATCATGAGGTCCTTGCTGTGTGCCTTTGGAACACCTGCATGAATGACATGGGGTTCATATTCTCCGTGGAGCCTGCATGTTTTTTCTTTTTATTACTGTCCATCATTGCTCTATTCTATCAGATACTTTCTATGCAGTATGTCATTATTTCACATCCATAGCTCTATAAAAGTAAATTATACCCTGATTTCACAGATTTAGGAATCAGTCATGAAAAACAGAAGCACATGTAATCAATCTTCTCATTTTAAGGACTAAGAAACAGACTGTAAGTGGTGAAATAACTTGCCTAACAAATTACTGACCATACCAAGTCTACGACTTACATCTCATGGGATGCACAGTATGTGCAGAAAAGAAAGGAAACCAAAATGTTATTTGTTTAGATTTTAGTGCCTACCTGCTTCCTCGTCTCTTTGTCATGCCTACTGAAAAGCAAAGGCCCCATGCACATTCTGTCTCCAACACAACAATGCATTTTTCCCATGGACAAGCAGACTCTGCAGGTCTCTATGGTCAGGGACACTAGCACTCATCTCCTCATGGGCAGATTGACAGCTTCCATGTCTCAGAATGTCATGAACCCATCACAACGCTGGCTTGGGTGTCAACTCTAGAAAGTATGGTCCTGTACATGAAATTTAAAAAAATATCTGAGTTCTGTTTGACAGTAGCAATTTGGGAAGAGGGATAAATAGTCTGATCAGAAATAGAAGCAGGTTCTATTATCAGCGCCACTACTGACTTGCCATGACCTTGACTAAATCACTTAATTTTGTGATTTCCCCAAGGGCAAAATATTAAGTTTATATTTCAAATTGAAAATATCTGCCTAAACGTGTTAATATATTGTTTGGTTTTCCAGTAACTACTTTCCAATAAATGAACGGCCTAAGGTAACAGCTTAGATAATAGTGTCTCTCATTTTATATTCATGATACACTAATTATTGTAGTATTAATGATATACTAATGATATACTAATTATTCTGTATGTTGCACTGACTTCTGTCACATAGCTCAAAATCATTCTCCCCTTGTCCCATATTCTCAACTGAATTTAGGTGAGCTTTCGCCTGCACACTGTGGACATAAGTGAGGGAAACAGGGACTTTGATTGGCCTCTCTTCTGGTAGGACATGGTACTTGTCCTGTCTACATGGAGCGGCTGGCTGGTGAGAGCCACACATTTTGTTGGTTGATCCCACACGTAATTTGAAGTGTGTTTAAACCTGTCAGTGAGCAGTTTTATAACACCTCCCTTACATTTTACATCAACAGCATTAGCTAGAGCTCATAGTGTTCATTTACCATTAGGACTAACAAATGGCATGTAATTGTATCTTTTTTCTCATATAACAATTTCTAGCTGGATTTTAAGGTACCCATCACACTTAAAATCAATTTGTCAGGATGGTAATTCACAGCACATCACCACATCAATTTGCCAGAAGTTTGTTTGTATAAGGAAACAACCTCATAATTGTTCCCTCGGATACTACATGCCAAAAAGACACCTATAAAT
Source organism: Piliocolobus tephrosceles (assembly GCF_002776525.5). NCBI lineage: Eukaryota > Metazoa > Chordata > Mammalia > Primates > Cercopithecidae > Piliocolobus > Piliocolobus tephrosceles. The sequence continues at coordinate 6,874,479 of NC_045451.1, forward strand.
CCTTCTCGACATGTTAACTCAGTGTTTTAAAATGTTTTGCCAGATGTTTAGAAAGTACATCAACAACCTTTGTTTCTTCTATGAAGTTAAATTGTCCTTATTGTAATCAGAGATAGGGAATTAAATCTCTGTTGTTTCTCTAAAGAATTAAATCCTTTCACAAAACAAAGCCATTTCTGATGCTAGATAAAGGTAAGTACCTGTTGGGTTATGGCTTAGTTACCTATATTGCCAAACAGAGACTTACCTGTTGAAGGACTTCTCTCAAGTACAGTCATGTTTTGGTGACTTTCCATTTAAAGTCTTTATGCAAATTGTGTATATATATATATATATATTTTTTTTTTAATGTAAACCACAACATACCCAACACCCAATGGCAATTTTTATTACAAATGACTGAAAAAAAGTAATTTAAAATATTGGATAATCACATTTTTTAGGGTTCGTGCAAAAGTAATTGCAGTGTTGCCATTACTTTCAATGGCAAAAACCACAAGGACAATTGCACCAACCTAATAATTGTAAGAAACTGATATTCTATGATACGAATATTGATCCAGCCTTAATTTACTGTTATAAATCTTGGTTTGTTGCCCTTTTTAAAATCTTCTAGGAACCATTCTGTAAATTCATATAAAACTATTTAGTTCAATGAAGTTTTATTTGATTCAATTTTTCTTTTGTTTCCTTTGAGATACTTTCAAGAGATTATTTAGAAGTATATTGTTTAGTTTCCAAGTGTTTTGAAAATTTTCAGTTATCTTTCTGCTGCTGATTTCCAGTTTGAGTCCACTGTGATCAAGGAACATATTCTGTGTAATTTCGGTTGTTTTGAATTTATCGAGGTTTGTTTCATGGCCTAGAATATGGACTATCTTGGTGAGTCTTCCATGAGCACTTAAAAAACGCATACTTGGCTCTTGTTTGAAATGTTCTATGATTATTGATTAGAATCTGTTGGTTGGTAGTGTTGCTGAGCTCCTCTATATCCTTGCTGATTTTCTGTCTAGTTGTTTGACTACTTTTTGAGGAAGGGATATTGAAGTCTCCAGCTATAATGATGAATTTGTCTATTTCTCCTTCCATTTCTATCAATTTTTGTTTCACATGTTTTGCAGATATATAACTTGGCACTTACACATTTAAGATTGCCGTGACCGCTTCCTGGTGGATCATGATGTGTTAACCGTCTTTGTACCTGGTATTTTTCTTTGCTTTAAAGTCCACTCTAACTAATTTTAATAAGCTGCTTCTGCTTTCTTTTGATTAATGTTCGCATGCTAGATCTTTTCCATCCTTTTATTTTCAACCTATTCATTATATTTGAAGTGAGTCTCTTTTATAAGTGGCTTAAAGTTAGGTTGAGTTTTGTTTTATTTTTCTCCATTCTACAGATCTGAGTTTTCATTGGTGTCTTTAGACCCTTTCACTATAATGTAGTTATTGATGTTAGGGTTTAAGTCTGCATTTTTTAAATTTTATTTTATTTTTTATATTCTGTTCTTCATTCCTTTGCCTCCCTGTGGGTTACTTTAAGTTTTGTTTTAGTTTATTTTTATTTATCTGTAAAGTTTTGAGTGGACTTCCATGATTCCTGGAATTGGTGGATCTCCTGATTTTCTGTCTAGTAGTTCCCTTGTCTCTTTTAGTGGTTACTTTAAGATTAGATAGACCTCACATTACAGTTTACTGGTGCCAACATTTTACCAGCTTCAGTGAAATGTAGATATTTTACCTACTTTTATGTAAAATATCTCTGTGGAGCCTGCATGTTTTTTCTTTTTATTACTGTCCATCATTGCTCTATTCTATCAGATACTTTCTATGCAGTATGTCATTATTTCACATCCATAGCTCTATAAAAGTAAATTATACCCTGATTTCACAGATTTTGTGAAATCTGCATTGAAACCCAGAACAGTGTTACATTTTTCTTGTACCATCAAGCATAGATAAAACCCGGAGAAGAAAAAACTATTGTATTTGCCCCCATTTTTCCTTATTGTGTTCTTCCTCTCTTTATGATATTCCAAGCTCCTTCCTTTATGTCTTCCATTCTGTTTAGAGAAATTCCTTTAGCATTCCTTTGAGTAGGTGTGACAGAAACATAATCTTAAATTTCCTCCATCTGAGAATGCCATGACTCTCCCTTCATTACTGAGGGATTTTTTTTTGCTGAACATAGAATTGAGGATTGATAGTCCTTTTCCTTTAGCACTTAGGAAAAACAAAAAACACAACAACAACAACAAAAACTCTGTGTCACTTCCTCTGGCCTCGTGATTTTTGATGAGAAATCCCCTGTCATTAGAATGGTTATTTTCCCCAAAGGTAAGGTATTGTTCCCTGCTTTCTTTTTTTTCTCTATTCAAGGCTTTCATAAATTTGACTATGAGCTATCTTATAGATTTCCTTGGGTTTATACAGTTTTTAATTGACACAGCTTCTTGAATCTGTATGTTTATGTCTTTCTGCTGAATTTGGGAACTATTTAGCCATTAATTTTCCAACTATGTTTTCAATCCTGCCTTCTTTCTTCTCTCCATTTAGGATGGAGATGATACATATTTTACATCTTGGGTTGAAATCACACAGGCTCCTGTTGCTCTACGCAATTGTTTTTGATCAACTTCTCTCATTTTTATGTGCTGTGTAATATTTATTCCTCTATCTTCAAGTTTACAGATTATTTTGATTCTCCAATCTACAATTGAGCCCATCCACTGAGTTTTTTGTTATAGTTTGATTTTACAGTTCTAAATGTGGTCCTCCAATTCTCAATTGGTTCTCTTTTGTATCTTTTATTTCTTTCCTGAGAAATAAATACCTTCATTTGTTTCAAGTGTGCTCGCAATGTTGCAGCATTTTATTGTGGCTACTTTAAGCTCCTCATCAGACCATTCTAGTATCTGTATCTTCTTGGTCTGTGTAGTCTGTTGGTTCAGTTTTTCTTAAATGAGAAAAAATGTGTTTTTCCTGCTTCTTGGCATGACAAGTGGCTTTCAACTGAAACCAGGACATAATATGACCCCCTGGATTGTATTTAGTTTTCTGATTCAGAGGGCTACCTCTCACACTTTTCAGACAGGAGGAGGAGGCAGCACCTTATTACTGTCAGGTGCGGTTGGAGGTCCAGGTCCCCCACTCGGTCTATGTAGACAGGAAAGGAGGGGATAAAGGCTGTTCCTTGCTGTTGGTGGGGTGAGAATTCGGTTCCTCAGTTGAGCTCAACTAACACTGCCCTGGCTTGGAGGAGTAGGGGGGCTTGTACTGCTCCCCAGTCGACTTGCACTGACAGTGAGGGAGGGAGCTTGACTACTGCAGGCAGTTGGCTACTAGTGAATGTGTGAATCTGTCTTAGCCCCCTCTCTAGTAGGGGTGTCTCATTACTGCTGAGTGGAAATGAAGTCCAGGCTCCCCACATGGTCTGTACTGGCACTGCAGTGTGGGGGTGTCTTGTTACTGCTCAGCAAGGATGGCACCTTCCTTGTTACAGTCTAGCAAAGGTAGAAATCTAAGCTCCCTACTCCCTTTGATGGCAGTGGTGGGGATAGGGCCTCATTTGCTCCTGTGCTGTTTGCTGAAGTAGAGAACGTATTGTCTGAAATGTTCTGTTTTCCTATGTTGCACCTTTTCTGATGCTTTAGTCGGAGAAAGCAGGCTTTTGTTGGGACTTATTTTGACTGCGTCCATTGACATTTCCAGGTTGCTGGCAGAATTCTTCAGTTTCAAGTCTGGGATATATAAAGCCAAAGAAAACCCAGGAACTCATCATGTATTCCTTCCTTGGGTTCCATGTGTACTACCTGGTCTGTTTCCTTCTGACCACATTTCAGAGTCTTTGTATGTTTACTTTGTATATAATGTTCAGAGTTTTGTTAATGCTTAGCAGAAGGAAAAGGGGAAAAGTACTTCTACTTCATGTTAACCACAAGCAGAAGTCTTCTGTATGGTTTTTTTTTTAAATCTTTAAGGTGTAGCATTCCTATTAATTTATTAGAATTAGTAAGGCCACCATCTCCTATTTATTGACCAATTGAAACAAATCATGAAGTCATTCTTCTCACAGCCAGTAGTAGAGAAGGAGTATTAAACCTCTTCAGAACCTGGCATTGTATTGTTGCTAAGCAATAGGTTTTCAAATAATAACGAGAGTTTACAGGGATCACATCACAAAGGAAGTGAGTTGACAACAGTTTGCATGGAGAATAATAACTCATGTTGCCTGTACAAATTCCCCCACGCTAATATTTTATGAAGTTATATGTGACGGAAGTAAAAATTCAGAAGTATGAACAGAAGATAATACATTTTTGGCTAAGGCATTTTTATTATTATTACTATGAATTTTTCTCACCTATCTCTGAAATTATTTCTTATAACTTAAATATCAGCACCAAAGAAAATATCATCTATCTATGACCCATTCAATGTTTACAATTTAATTTAACAATTTAAAACATGTTGTTTCATACTTTAAAGCAGATTTGCACAATTTGTTTAGCACAACAGTTTTATGTCATTTTCTTTACTGAAGAGAACTGAATATAATTTGGAGCAATCAACATTAAAATAAGTACCTGATACGGTTTGGACGTTTGCTCCCTCCAAATCTCATGTTGAAATGTAATCCCCAGTGTTAGAGGTGGGGTCTGGTCAGAGGTATTGGGGTCAAGGAGGTCAATCCCTCATGAATGTTTTAGTGTCCTCCTCTTGTTAATGAGTGAGTTCCCGCTGTGAGTTCACTTGAGATTCAGTTGTTTAGAAGTGCACGGCACCTCCCCACTGCCCTTGCTCTCTCTTGCCGTGTGATGCACCTGCTCTTGCTTCTTCTTCCACCATGATTATAAACTTCCTGAGGCCCGCACCAGAAGCCAAACAGATGCAGTTGCCGCACTTGTACAACCCTCACAACTATAAGCCAATAAATCATTTTTCTTTACAAATTACCCAGTCTCAGGTATTTCTTTACCATGTTGCAAGAACAGACTAATATAGTACCCTCAATATTATTATATATTAGGGGGATGTTTGTTTCATGAACAGACTAATATAGTACCCTCAATATTATTATACATTAGGGGGATGTTTGTTTCATGAATAGTAATTGCACATTTGGCTTTTATGTATTAATGTTCAATACCCATTATCTGGAAGCTTCACTGGTTCTTGTTCCTTTTCATTACTGTTTATAAAGGCATTTCAATAAGCAGAACTGGCAGTTAAAGAAGACTTTCAAAGAAATGTTACCTTATTTATCTAACTTGAAAAGACATTTGGTAACTCTAAACTTTTTTAATGTTTAAGAATTGAAATAAATTTATGGGGCTTAAATTATGAAATATGACCTTTTTATTTTTATATTTACTTATATTGATATTAACAATATTATATTAATATTAACATAATTTTACTTATATTAGTTCATAAATGTGGCAGTTTAAAAAAAGGGTTGTTGAGTTAAAAGTAAATAATTTTAAGTGATTCTCATACAGAACCCATGTATATGTGATGAATACCAATGCTAGAAATGACTCAAATATGCCAACCAGTCATACATTTGGGTTTATGAGTAGACAATTTTTGTAGTGGAAATAGTTTGACTTTGGAGTGATACAGACTCAATTTTGGGTATCCAGTTTTAGATGTTTGATTTTGGTTTTCTCACTTGACTGCTATCAAATACGTTGCATAGTTTATTAAATGGTGGAGGGGTGGGTTGTGAATTGTTCAGACTTAGGTGGATTATGAATAATCTTTCTTTGAGAAAGAGTATCTCAAAGCATTTTAAAAATAGTCTCACACAACATCCAGTGAAAACAGATATAAAAAAACAAACAACAACAACAACAAAAATAGCATCTAACAATCTCCTACCTGGTCTCAAGGCACACCTGACCCAGTTAAAGGAGGCTCACAGCTGTAGTCCTACGGCGGCTGCCAGGTGCCTTCTACCGAGTGTAGCACCCTCCAAAGTGAAACTAAGATCTGATAGTTGGAGGCTTGATGCACAAATGGACAGTGTGGTTTGCATGCATTTCCAGAATCCTGATAGATTTATCCTCTTCCTTTTAAATGAAGTGGAAATAGAGACTGCAAATATCTGAGCATGTGGAACATCGCTTTCCTAAGTTGTTGGTCAGCATCAATATCAGAAAGCTCCTCCAGCGGTTGTAATTGTTAGACTCAGTCTCTAATTTTATTTAAAGTCATGCGTTAGCAATATTTCTCTAATGATGACATGACTTGAAACACAAAACTGAGAGAGTGAAATGTATCACTAAACATCTACAGAAAATTCAAAAAATTGCCTAATGTAGTTTCTAGATTCTTAAGGAAGTATGAGGGTGACATCTGGTGGGGAGAACAGAATATGCCTTGTTATGAATTTTCATTTTCAGGGCAACAACACAACTCCATTTTCATTGCTCTAAGATTTGAAATCATATACCTCAGAGATGAGTTTATTTTCATAGTTACAAAGATTTGTTAGTAAAAATATGTGAACAGCATGTGGTCAATTGTCAGGAGAAGGCTAAGTGCAATTTAAAAACTAAATCATACAAGTGTTGCTTATCTAAATGATACAAAATAAAAGTGCAGCTAGCATAAACAGCTGATAGCTGAGTAGTTTCCAGAAAATAACTTCTAGGTCTTGCTCCCCCACCAACTGGAACAGCTGTGGTTAGATAATTCCAAGTGATATTTGAGAACCACATAAAATTTACCATAAGCTCAGCTGCACCAATACAACTAAGCCTTACTTATATAAATAAATGCAACAAGTCCTACTTTATATAAATAAACTTGAAATAATTAATCATGTAGCTGAGCCCGGATATGTGCTGAGGATATTGTGTCGGTTTTACAGATATACAAAATGCAAGGGTATTACAACACATTCAGAGATGCAGATATGACCTTTATTATTTGCTGTCAATCACCTCACTAACAAACATGATTCACTGAACAGTAATATATGGAACTAGAAAAAATATATGTACTCTGAACAGTAATATATAGAACTAGAAAAAATGTCATTTGGATAAACATGTGGGACAATGTTAATTGATCCTATTTTCTGGAGAGAGATATATATATTTATATATATACGTGTGTGTGTGTGTGTGTGTGTGTGTATATATATATATATATATATAGAGAGAGAGAGAGAGAGAGAGAGAGAGAGAGATTTATTCTTATTGCCCAGGCTGGAGTGCAATGACAAGATCTCAGCTCACTGCAACCTCGATCTCCTGGGGTTCAAGCGATTCTCCTACTGCCTCAGACTCCCAAGTAGCTGGGATTACAGGCATGCACCACCATGCCTGCCTAATTTTGTATTTTTAATAGAGACTGGGGTTTCACCATGTTGGTCAGGCTGGTCTCGAACTCCTGACCTCAGGTGATCCACCAACCTTAGCCTCCCAAAGTGCTGGGATTAGAGGTGTGAGTCACCACACCCCGCTTATTTTCCAGATTTTTAAAATGAAAATTACATAAATACTGAGTGTAGGTGATAATCTTGGGATGATAAAGCATGTGATTTCCTTACACTCATTGGCCTTACTAAAATATTTTCACTCGTTTTTAATAGACATTTTAATTTAGATAATTGTAGAATTAAATGTAATGATAAGAAATAATACAGATTGATTTCTATTATATTTTGCTTGGCTTCCCAAATGGTAACATTTTACAAAACTATTTATATTATCATAATCAGGATATTGACATTTATGTAATTCACTAATCATATTCAAAGTTTTCCAGTTATATGTGTCATCACTTACATTGTGAATTAAGTCCTGCACAATTTTATCTATGCAGTTTCATGTATCCATCATTTTTATTAATTTTTGAGGCCAAACAGAGCCATCATAGAGAACACATATATTGATTTGCCATTTTCAAATATCCGTTAAGCATCAACTTTTTATTCATCTTGACACACAGCATGTATTTTTATTTTTATTTTTATATTTTGAGATGGAGTCTGGCTCTGTTGCTCAGGCTGGAGTGCGGTGGAGCTATCTTGGCTGACTGCAATATCTGCCCTCAGGGTTCGAGCAATTTTCCTGCCTCAGCCTCCAGGGTAGCTGGAATGACAGGTGCCCGCCACCACGCCTGGCTATTTTTTTGTACTTTTAGTAGAGATGCAGTTTCACCATGTTGGCCAGGCTAGTCTCAAACTCCCGACCTCAAGTGATCCACCCACCTCAGCCTCCCAAAGTGCTGGGATTACAGGCATGAGCCACAGCGTCCGGCCTACAAACAGTATGTTTAAAATATGATACTGATTAAGATTTAAAAAAAAAAAAAAACAGAATGGTAAAGGAGGCCTTATGCATTTGAAATAGCAGGAAGTCCATGTAGAATTTAATTAATTTAAATAAAATTGATTTCCATCTTTGACAAGTTTACTAGAATGCTTGATGATTAAATGATATGAGCGTTAAGTTCAAAATGTGAAGGATCTGAGATGTTACTCGCAAGTCAAATAATTGCACTGGGATGGATGGATAGATAGATACGTAGACATACGTTAAAAAAAATATGACCTTTGTATCGAGGAACGCATTTTTTATTTTCTCACAGAGAATCTTGTGTCAGTTTTCCATGGCCCAATTATCTGTGAGACAATGAGAGTGAGATGTCACCTGTGTCTGCAATGGGATTTGTACCACAGAAGAGGAACCCTGAAATTATGACTCTAGGAGGTTTTATAGGATCGTTGGTACATCTGCCCCTCCTTGCCTCCAGAGACACAGGAGCAAGAGCTAAAGCAAGAAGGAGACCTTGCTCTGATATATAAACGAATCCTTTCTGGGAAGAGAAAAAGCTCTCAATTTTTTTCCTTTATCGTCCTAGAACATAAACAAATGGCTTCAGGGGAAAGACTACATCTATTCAAAGAAATGCACTATCTTTAACTTATAAAGTATGTTTTCTACTAAGCCATTCTTTTCCTGAGGTTTTTAGTAATCTTTGCTCAGTAAGTCCCATTTTGCGGAAATGGGAAAATATTTATTGAACATGTTTCCCACAAAGAGGGCACTCGTACCTCTGGGTAGGATAAGCAGCTCGCATCAGGACAATGCTACGTTTGAGAATTGGAAAAGTTGTGCAAGCAGGGAGGATTTAAAAGCATAAAATTCCAGAAGACAGAGGAACTTACAGGTCTGCTCTGGCAGTATTAGAGAAATAAGTGAGATTTCAGTGTTTGCAGAGGGATTCAGTGGCACAATTGGACATTTGATAGACTTCAGTCATACAGCTGATCTTTTCCTCAGAAACTGACACATTATGAATCATTGATGTGAATTGTGAGGCTAGAGACATAAGCCAAAACCTCAGAGAAGCAGAGTGAAAATTCTCTTCAGCAAACCATGCTGGGAAAATTGGTTATCTACATACAAACAAATTAGTTTTAACCCTTAACACATGCTATTGCAGCACTTTTCCTTAGTTCAGCTACAGACGGGGTCCTGGTCACAGGGTCATGAAAATGTAGGTTTGCAGACCATTTGAAGGGTGAGGAATGCAGGGTTTTATTGGGTGAAAAGGAAGAAATGGGGAAACAATGACCTTCTGCAAAGCCAGAGTCCCTGCTGGTGCACTTCCTGCTCAGCAGTTTGAATCCCAAGTTCCACACAGGAAGAGGAGGGGCCAGGCTCCTCACCACTGCAAATGGTGCAAACTTCCCGAGGCTCCACCCCAGTGTGCAGGCTGGTGGAGTTTTCCTGGAGACCCCCTCCCACCTGGCAGTCTCATTCCCGCCTCTAAAGAAGTCTAACTAACTGCCCTTAGAGTAAGGATAAAGACAAGCCTGATATTTATTTATTTATTTATTTTTTGAGAGAGGGTCTTGCTCTGTCACCCAGGCTGGAGTGTAGTGGCACGATCTCGGCTCAGTGCAATCTCCACCTCCTAGGTTCAAGTGATTCTCCTACCTCAGCCTCCATAGTAGCTGGGATTACAGGCATATGCCACCATGCCTGGCTAGCCTGGCTAATTTTTGTATTTTTAGTAGAGACAGGGTTTTGCCATGTTGGCCCGGCTGGTCTCAGACTCCTGACCTCAAGTGATCCACCCACCTTGGCCTCCCAAAGTGATGGGATTACAGGCGTGAGCCACCAAGTGGGCCCGAAGATTGATCCTAACCGCTTTCTACTGACAGGGTATGCTGTTTGGGGGAAACCACAGTCAGGGCTCCCTGTGAGGTCTAAGGGTTGCCAGCAGAAGGCGCCATCGTCAGAGGCTCTGGTTCCGTCACTGCTTGGAGTTTGGTTAGCTGCAGGCAAGAAGAGACAAACAGGGTTATTAGAAAACATGTATCAAAATGAAACAAGGACGGGGTAAAGACAGCTCAAAAATTCCAAGGCCTTTTACCATTTTTCACAGGGAGAGGGAGGCCAAGAGCCCAAGTAGTTAAATAAACTTCACCTTTTTGCCAACATGTTGGGCTTCTGGGTTCCCTTCCCCTGAGCCTACTCGTAAGCCAACCAGTTTAAGGTTTGGGGAATTAACTTTTCCCAGTTTGGATGATGCATCTGAGGGGAGTCTCCCATAGTACGGAGTCACAATTACCTATCAGCGAAGATAGTACAGAGGAGGAGAAAGGAAAAAAGACGGCATTTTTTTCAAAGGAGTCCCAGGAATTGAGGATGCATTCGAAAGTGGTACAGACTGAAGATGAATGGCTACCCATCTAGAAAGAAGAGAGCAGGTATCCCTGGTTCCTTTCTCTTCCTACCAGATATCGGGGGTATATGAGGGATAGAGATCTTCCTTCCTTGTATCCCTGAGTACTGGCAACCTTGGCAGGTGCCACCATGGGTGTTAAAACAGTTCACACCTATGAAGCAAGGAGGGCCTAGAGAGTAGGAATTATTTACTCTCACCTATGTCTGTTTCCCACTTACTCTCAGTAGTCTTGGATTCCCTAGACCTCATTTATGCCATGGATACTAATGCAACCTTCATCCATGAAACGAGAAGCTCGGTTTAATTGGCAGGAATCAGCCACCCCCACCTGCACTGTGCCTTTTAACTTCTGTTATCATTTGCCTCTGGATCCCTCAGATCCAGTTTTCCTTCGCAGGGCTTTGAGCCAAAGCTTGGAATTGAATTTGGCACAAAAATGTGTCTTGGGAAGGTTGCATGGACTCATTATCATAAGTCAGACGCTAAGGTAAAACTGTGGAGTTCAGTCCTCCTCCAACAAGGGAGGGAAAAGGATGCCCCGTGACACACCCAGATAACTGGTGGCTACAGTTACGCCTGCTAGGATTTGCGTGCACAGTACTCGGCTTTGGTTAGCTCCCTTGGTCTTATCTTTCCCAAAAGGAAACCTCTGAGGGATGGGCATCCTACTTATTCCCATCACCTGGCAAGATTTGCAGGATAATTGTTCAAAACTAGAATACTGATCCAGATTTTTTTGTTTCTTTTTTTGAGACGGAGTCTCGCTCTGTTGCCCAGGCTGGCGTGCAATGGTGTGATCTCTGCTCACTGCAACCCCCACCTCCCGGGTCACGCTATTCTCCAGCCTCAGCCTACCAAATAGCTGGGACTACAGGCATCTGCCACCAAGCCTGTCTAATTTTTTATATTTTTAGTAGAGACGGGGTTTCACTGTGTTAGCCAGGATGGTCTCCATCTCCTGACCTCGTGATCCACCCACCTCAGCCTCGCAAAGAGCTGGGATTACAGGCGTGAGCCACAGTGCCTGGCCTTGATTCAGATGTTTACATTACCCATCCCTCTTGTTCTTTCTGAGCTGTGGCTGGAGATTGCTGCTATGTTCACAGGAAAAAAACAGAGTCTAAAATATAGGCAAAAACTTAAAAACAACTAATGCATTTAGAATGTAATGATAAATGTACGATAAGTTTTGGAACATAATTCCTCTCTCTCCCATCCTTATTTTTGCTAAAAAAAAAAAAAAAAAAAAATCATAGGACTGAGTGGTTTGCCAAAAACAAAACAAAACAAAACAAAACAAAAACTCTAGTCTCATATTTGGTCTGATAATTTGCAAAAAGTGCAGCAAGAATAATCATTTCTACATAGGCCTTTTGGATTGGCTCCAATGGAATTCTGTTCCCCAAGGAATCTCAGATAAGACTTTTTAAAGCTGAGCCCAGCCACAGGTTTGTATCCTCAAATATCTGTGAGTTGGGTGATCCTCAACTCTTAAGGTCCCAAGACAAATTTGGAGCTTCTGGGCCTGTTAGAAAGTGACATTATTTACTGACCACAGGTCAGGAACCCTCAGCAGGGACTGCATAGTCAAGGGTATGAGGCCAATTTCCCCATTGGATTTTATTGGCTCTGAAAGTCTAGATTGACTCCTTAAAGGGAAGCATACCTTTCCAGTCAAAGTCATGGCAAAATAACCACGTTTTCCAATTGCGTCCTGTTGCAAAAGAAAAATGGATTCTTACTGCACTTATGGAAACCACTATATTGCTATAAGTTAAAAATACTCACAGATAGTTTCCAAACTCTAGAGGAACCAGGCAGAGAGAAACAGGCTCCAAATTTTGTTCATAGGAGTATACCATACTCAATTATTAAAGGCTGTAAATGTTTCAAAATAAGTTTTGTTGATTCGGAAAAACAAAACAAGGATTATAAATATTCTGAGCAAAAGTTAAAAAAGTTGCTTCAGTTTCTGAGTTCAGTCCGTTTAGCTAACTCTTGTTTTGCTTGATATTTGTGAACATTTTACCTCTTCATAAGTCCTGCACATTTTCCTTTATTCCAATATTACAATCTCCAAAATTATCAGAAATCGGTATTTGAGAGCAGCTGTCAAAGTCCCTTAGCTTATTATAAACCATCTTTTGAAAAGGATTAAAACAAGACAATTGTCTGTGAATAGCAAAGTGTCCAGGGTAGTTGTAGTTAGAAACACCATTGAAAAAGAAGTTTGGTTATCTCTGTGGTTTACAATAACTTAACGTAACAACCTTAATTATGATTGATAGCATACACTTATACATTAGAATTTTAGAAAGTCCATATAATTCTGGAACATATATTAGCATGATTCACAAAAATATAACCTAAACACCATTTTGGCAATCCTATGTACCTAAACGTGTCAAATAATCTTGTTTACCTCTCTTTTCTGGACACTCCAGGGGCCCTCTGAAGTATCCAAAAAGCCAGGTGTCAGAAAAGACAATTTTGAAACTGAAATTTGATTTTGTGAAGCTGGATAAATATGTACAAAGTTCAAAGCACTTGATATTATGAAATGTAATTCCAGAATACTGTAATTTATTTTGCTGAAATGATGACTCAGAAATTTTAAAGAAGCAAAAACCTTGTATAACCCCTTACAAATTTTGCCAAAGAACAGATTAGCACCTTAAGAATACCTTCCTGTGCTTTTATTTTAATGTCCAATTTACAGAATATCCATACAATACCTTTTTTTGAATTTAGTCTGTGTTCACACACAGAATTTCTTCTGCAAGATTAATTTCCACAATCCTTCCACCACTTGTTTGAACCTTCAGCTTTATCCTATCTAATTTAAAACAATCCTTTAACCCTAGGCAAAAATTGACATTTCCATGCCTTCCTATAATCTTTTACTAAAAAACACATTTTATTGTTCTTACACACCTGGTATGTAAATCTAATTTCAGTAGTCTCAATTACATGTTATAATAGTAACTCTTAGCAACTTTTAACTGTAATGTAAAACCTGATAAGTCGTTTCTTTAATTTTATGTATTTATTTATGTATTTGAGACAGCATTTGCTCTCTCTTGTTGCCCAACCTGGAGCACAGTGGTGCGATCTCAGCTCACTGCAAAATCCACCTCCGGGGTTCAAGCAATTCTTCTGCCTCAGCCTCCCAAGTAGCTGGCATTACAGGCGTGTATCACCACGCCTGGCTAATTTTGTATTTTTAGGCGAGATGGGGTTTCACCATGTTGGTCAGCCTGAAATCTAACTACCGACCTCAAGTGATCCACCCATCTCGGCCTCCCAAAGAGCTGGGATAACAGGCGTGAGCCGTTGCACCCGGCAGGTAAATTGATTTAATTGTGTGCTAGGTGTAGGCAAGGTTTGACTTTTTTCAGCATAATTAAGGGTGTGGTTAGTTCCATATGTCCCTAGGCCTTACCAATTGTGAAGCTGGCAAGTCAAATAATTCTCAAAACCCAAAAAGAAGTTTGTAACCTTAAATCACTTAGCCAACCTTGCATCTGACCTGCATAATTTAGTTCACCTATTTACGTTTTAATGACATCTGCTTTTTGCCAATAATCTTTAAGGCTGTTTTAATTTCTCAAAGATTAAGTCACGTGAACCAAAAGGTACCACAGCTTCTGTCTTCCCTTTAAAATTATTTGATCCAAATGCTTGGCTTTCTTTAGGCCAAATTACTTAGAGCTCTTTTTACAGATAACACACACACACACACACACACACACACCCCTACACAGACAGGCAGGAGAAAACCCAGTTCCCCCAGGATCCTTTTTCACAACTAAAACTTTTAGGAGAATATAAACAGTGATAGTTGGGTTGGGGGCTGGTCTAGTAAAATGTCTTCTAACAGAAAAAATGAAAACCAAAAAACAAAAAACTTGCTTAAAAGTTAACTGCTGTCAGGGTAGAGAAGAGGAAAGAAAGAAGTTTAAAAATGCCTGGGGAAGAAGCTGTTATTCCTGCGCAAGTAGTTCCTCCACCAGGGAGACAAGTTGAATTGCTGTGGGTTGGAGTTGGCCTCCCTGGCCCAGGGATGGGGAGACTCTGTGAGCATATGGCAGAAAATGCCAGCCAGCTTTCAGGGGTGCCTTGCACCATGTGTCCCAGCCCCGGAGGGGAGGGGAGGGTGGCTGGGAGCCACTGCTCCCTAGTCTGTACCAAGAAAGGAAGGAAAAGGGTAAAGGCCCCCAACCCTGGGAGCAGTGGGGGTGGGGCATGGTTTCTACCCTCAGAAGACTGAGGATGAAAAGGCTTAGAAAGGACAGTGAGAGGTTTTAAGTCCCCATTTTGCTCACTGCTTCTTGAGCCCTCACATTGTGTGCCAAAAAATTTGCAGGACCTTTCCTTAGTTCAGCTAAAGATGGGGTCCTTGTTACACGGCCGTGAAAATTTAGGATTGTAGACAATTTGAAGGGTGAGTAAGGCAGGATTTTATTGGATGGAAAGAAAGCAAAGAGGAAACAGAGACACTCCACAAAGCCAGAGGGCAACAGAGACCCTTCCCAAAGCCAGAAGGGAAACAGAGACACTCCACAAAGCCAGAGTCACTGCTGGTGTGCGTCCTGCCTCACAGTTCAAATCTCAGCTTCCACACAGGAAGAGGAGGAGCCAGACTCTTCCCTGCTGCAGAGGGCATGGATTTCTGTGGCTTCACCCCAGTGCACACTCCTCCCAGTGTGCAGGCCAGTTGGAATTTTGCCAGGGACACCTTGCCACCCGGCTGTCTCAATGCCATACACAAAATTAACTCAAAAGGAATCAGACTACTGACTGTAAAACCCAACATCATAACACTTCCGAAAAAACACAGAAAGGTTTTATGACCTTAAGCCACAAAAACAATAATTAAAAAAAAAGATAAATTAGAGTTAATCCAAAGTAAAACCTTCTAGTTTTCTTTAAGACAGCATTATGAAAATGGAAAGACATTCCACAGACATGAAAAAAATGCCAAACATATACATAGGAGGAACTTACCTGTAGTAAACGTAGAGAACTATTTACAACTCAACAATAATGACTACCAATCCAATTTGTTGAATACATTAAAACATTACAGATATGGATTATAAATAAATACATGAAAAAGAAGATGAAAATCATTAGTCATTAGGGGAATTCAACAGAAAACCACAATAAGATACCATTACATTCATACCAGAATGGCTTTTTAAAAAATAAGACAATACAAAGTATTGGCATGGCAGTAGAAGGACTGAAACTCATATACTCCTGGTGATAATGCAAAATGGAATAGCCACCTCAGCAAAGAGTTTGGAAGTTTCTCATAAAGTTAACTGTACACTTACCACATGTATCAGTTGTCATGCTACTAGATATTTATTTATACAAGGAAAATACAAGCATATGGAAACAAAACAGGCAAGTTGCAAGTAACCTCTGTATTAGGCAGCAGTATGCTGATACTTCAATAATATCCAATGCAGCCTTAAACTAAACAAATAGAAGGCTAGACTCAGGAAGGAGAGTCACACCAACTTTGATATTGTCCATTCCAGTCATGTCACATCTGGAGCACTTCACCCCATACTGTAAGGCAGGTAGATAAGCTGAGGAATGTTCAAAATGGGAGTGATAGGGCACAGCTAAACCCTGTCCCATACAGGGAATGCAGAAGCATACCGGGCATTTAGCCTGAAGGACAGAAAACATGGGGATATAGAATGGCTAACACATAGGTATAGATGTTTATTTTGTATGTGAATAAGAATAGAAATTGTGGAATATATAGGGTAAATAATTCAAGTTTAAAATAAAACGTTATCTTAAAACGTTATCCAGAAAAAAGGTTTCTTTCCCCACTTGCAAGATACCATTTATTCAATAAATGTTTCTTACATGTCTACTATTACATAAAAATTCTTATAAATTAAAGTACGTCACTTCACAAGAAGCCCAATTCCGGCTGGTTTTGGGGGCAGTTTTGAGACAGGTTTCTGTGTGATCAGTAGAACTCAAGTAAATAAAAATGAACATTCACTGAACTCCAGTGTTTGCTCTTTGCAGGTGCTTTCTAAATGCTCTACGTCTATTTACTCAAGTAATCCACACACCTCTAACACCAGTGTTTTCCTACTTCCTTCTGCTTCTATTTTTCCAGCACCCTGCCCGTCTCTCTTTACCTGCTTTAAAAGCAATGATGTTACCCTCAGAAATCCTGAATCTAATTGTGTACATTACCCTAGGATGTAAACGGCTTTGTGCCTTAAACAAAGCAACATTTGAAAATATTGGATTGGGTATTGAAAAAGTGAGTGGCTTAATGACTAAGTAACAAATTATTTGACAGCTCAAATGGGTTCTAAATATGTGGTTTCACAATATTGAATGAGGCCTGTTAAAGAATATTTATTAAGGATATGTAAGATCATGGTTCTCATGTTATTAGAAAATGAATGCATGTCAAACATTTTTAAAAGTAAATGGTTAAAAGTGACTCAAAAGCTCATTTAAAGACAAACACATATGTAGACAGTCAGAAATGCTGAGAGTAATTGCTAAGTGCTGCCAAATTTGTCTATATTCACAGAGCGTAAACCGTAATATTCAGAATATTTCTTCCATGAAGTAGAAATCAATTGAATCTCCACCAGATGAAATTTGCATCTCTATAGACAAAAATCACTGGTACTTACAACCAGTTTTTCTTCAACTTTGAGAGTTATAAAAATAGATAATTCTAAAGGGTCTGCTAATTAACAACCAGAATTCCATTTTAAAGATACCCAGGAGAAATTGTACCCATTTAAAGTTATTTACTGACAGTATTTCCCATCCTTGTGCTTGTCAAAAGACCCAGAAATTAGACTTTTTTATCACAAACCAAAAAATGTTGGATTTCTTAGGTTTGTTCTAACTATTAATTGCTGTGTAAGAAATTATCCAAAACCTAGTTGATTCAAAAAACACACATTCATTTTGTTACAGTTTCTCAGGCCCAGGGATTTCTCTGGCTCAGGACCCTGAGGCACTCTGCAGCATCAGTCATCTGAAGGCTCTGACTGGGGAAGAATCTGATTTTGTGCTTAGGTATTTGTAGTAGTTACAATTCAGTACTTCAAGGCTTGTTGAACAGAAGACCTCTAGCTACCTCTTGGCCCAAGGTTCCCACATTTCCTTGCCGTGCTGAAGTGTCTGCTAAGTAACAATAGAATTCCTTCCTTCCTCTCCAACACGCACCTTGCTTCAGTAAGGTGTGCATTCTAAGATGGCCAAAGAGAGAGGATCTGCCGGCAACACAGATGTTGCTAACATCTGCCATCTACTAGTCATCAGAATGACAACTCATGAGCTTTGCCACATTCTGTGGGTTAGGAGCAATTGGGAATTCAGCCCACCAGGAGGTAGGCATCCTTAGGGTTCATCTTACTGTCTATCCACCAGAAGATTAGATTTATAAGGGTGCCGCAAGAGTGTTAATTATGCTGGACTCTGAGTTTGCTTTGCAAATAAAAAGCCATGCAATACTGAGTGTCTAAAGTCACAGAATTAACTTTGGTGTGGCTGTTTTCATAAGGAATCTCACAATGGACTTTTAAAAACCTCTGTTACTTGCTATCCTCAGGGGGAATAATTAAAGCCAAGCCTCTGTCAATTATATTTAACCTGCAGTTCCTATAAATTTGAGTAAATTCCTCTTTTCTTATGGTACCTCCGACTTTTCTAAGTTAACTTCTTAGCCTGGAAGCAAGGACCAGGTCACTATCCTGGGAGAATTTTCCAGCACTGGATTTACATATAAAGTAGAATGTCACATATGATTTAATGAGAACATTTCCAAATGTGACATTCTGAGTAAGGCTTTTGTTGTACAATTGATTTGTTCCAATTATGTCTAGATGTGAATGAGAATAGCTTTTATGGAACCTATGTAAGTAATGATATATCACTATCAAAAATACAGAGACTCAGTAAGTGTTTTTACATTCTGAGGTTTAATGAAATGTTTATTTCAGTTTATAAAAGCAGAATCTAATAAAAGGTTTGATTATTAGAGATAAGAAAAAAGAAAAATGAATTTCTATAAAAAGGGAAAAGGGCAACATCAATAATATTGAAAGTAAATAGCTATAAATAAATCTCCGTATCAGCTAATTCTCTGCCGTGTGATTCATTCTTGTTCCACTAAACCTAGGGTCAAATATCTGGTTTCATGAAGAATGTTTTCTTCTTGACTAAAAAGACTCCTGGAAATCTTGATTTGGTTTGCTGGTCTGGTCCAAATGCTACCTTGATGTAGTCAGCTCAGAAGCCTGTAACTTCTTTGAGTATCTATGGTTTAAAGCACCAGATATACATTTTCCATGAGGCTGCACTCTTTCTTTATTAAATACATAGAATATGACAAGTAGCCTATAGACACTTAGGTGAGCATCAGAAAATAGGTAACAACTACTTATATGGCTTTATTTATTTATTTATTTAGAGACAGAGTTACGCTCTGTCACCCAGGCTGGAGTGCAATGGCGTGATCTCAGTTCACGGCAATCTCTGCCTCCAGGGTTCAAATGATGCTCCTACCTTAGTCTTCCAAGCAGCTGGGATTACAGGTGCACGCCACCATGCCCAGCTGATTTTTGTATTTGTGGTAGAGACGGGGTTTCACAATGTTGGCCAGGCTGGTCTTGAACTCCTGACCTCAGGTGATCCACCTTCGTTGGCTTCCAGAAGTGCTGGGATTACAGGCATGAGCCACCGCGCCCAGCCCTTAATGGCTATATTTTTAATGTATTTCTGTGGCCAGTAAAACTCAAATAGGGTAAAGTAGAATTATCTGCTGAGTGACCATATGTAACTATTTCATAAGAGTTTTTATCTCTCTTGGGGCAAGAACATGCTCAGGGCCTTCTCATAAAATATACAGTTTCTGAAATCTTCACGTTGATTACATTTTATCTAAACAAACCTAGCCTAGGGAAAGTGCAGTGTACCTTCTGATTTGAATTTCTTTACATATATCTCTTAGACTCATAGAACTAAATAAAAATTATGAAATACATGAAATAAACTTAAATATCTCTAGTATTTTCTTTTCCTAACATGAAACAACAACATTTAGTGTTTTTCCAGGGATCTTACGAATTTTCAAAGTTGTTTTTTAGCATTAGAGGTATTTTAGTTTTGACTAAATTTAGTTTTCTATTGTGAAAAGGCAAACATCAAAACAGTTGTCAGAGGAGATTGGGACATTCAAAAAGATAGGGTCATGTGTGTCTGAGAAACAACGCTTGGTTACCTATTTATCAAAGTGACAATAAAATAGTTTAAAATAAGCATACTGAGAAAGTAACACAGCTGCAAAAAATCTTAACTCTTTTGCCATCAAGGGCATGACAAAGTCAGCACAAAGCAGATAAAATTTGGGAGATGAGATATGGAATGTCTATCTGGGCAGCTTCTACAGAAGGTATTATCTGTAGTTTAAACCAAACTAAATACTCTGTTACCAATATATCATTTTAGCAGACAGAATACTACATTTTAGCTTTTCATTATTATAATATTTAGGAGTAAAGGATCCATGAGCTCCCTTTTAAAACTGTCTAGTGAACAAACCCATCAAAACTGAGCAAACTCTTAAAAATATTAACACATTCCATTACTTCTTTTGGGATCCATCATTTGAAGTTATAAAATGAGCTGGATACATTTACTTTCAGCAAATATTCTATGACTTTCTATATTCAAGGTTTGTGTTGTACTCTCTTCTTTCATTTTCTAGACTGACTAGTCAAACAAAAAATTAATCTATCACGTTGCTCCCAGACCTAGAATTCTTTCCTTATTGCTCCTAGTGCAATACTAATTAACTACGTAAACTACACATTTTGACAAAAATACCTAACTTTACAGAGCAAATTGGGAATATGAATTAATAAATTAGTGCCATCTACAAATATTTGTAGAAAATGAGAAAGCCGGCTGGGAGCAGTGGTTCATGCTTGTAATGGCAGCACTTTGAGAAGCTGAGGCGGGCGGATCACTTGAGGTTGGAAGTTCAAGACGAGCCTGATTAACATGGAGAAACCCTGTCCCTACTAAAAATACAAAAAATTAGCCAGGCGTAGTGGCGGCGCCTGTAGTCCCAGCTACTCGGGAGGCTGAGGCAGAATGGGGTGAACCCGGGAGGCGGAGCTTGCAGTGAGCCGAGTCCGTGCCACTGCACTCTGTCTCAAAAAAAAAAAAAAAAAAAGAAAAAAAAGAAAAGAAAAGAAAAGAAAAAGAGAAAGTCTTATGAATACACATGCTTTGGATACGAAAATTAGCAAAAATTAACATGTTCCTTAGCATGTCTCTCTACAGCAATTGAAACTATATCAGCTGTATCAACTAAATACATTGCATCACATATCAACTAAATATGTGCTTAGAAGTCAGTGTTTTAATTTCCTAGTTTAGTTGGAAATTATGTAGGTATTTAAGAATTGTTCATTAATTAGCTCCATTTAACATTAGACTAAGGTTTTAGTACCTACAGATACTGGGAAATGTGTTGAAACTGATACACTTCAAAATATAGTTACTATTAGTATAAAATATTTATGAGAAAAGTGATTCGTTTTAGTTGAACACAAGTTGCATTTGCATAATCTTAAACCTTATATTTTAGTAATATTTTTTCCTTGATCAGTAATTTGTGTTAGATTAGTAAATTCAGATTACTCTCTACATGAGAAAATAAATCCAAGTGAAATACAATGTACGCTTGTACTATCTAGGATACTGATAAGCTAGAAAAACATACAGCTCGCTTTAAAAATCATAAAATTTTAAAAATAATCTGATTTGTCAAGGCTAATTTTGTGAGCTTGAATTTTTAAAATGTGTCTGAGTTAGCAAATTCTTAGATGTTTAATGTCCTCCCTTCTGGAATTTTAGGAATATTAAATTGATATAAACATTTATTTATCACTTCAAATACATTAGAACAGAGCTCCTTTAACTTAAGAGAGTTAATCAAATGTATTAATACTATATAGATACAGGAACACATATTAACTTCACACAATTTCTCATGTGTAGACACATAGAGATTATATAGCTTTAGTCCCAGAACTTCAACTAAAGGTCAAAAATAAACACAGAAAGAAAAACGCCAACAAAAATTACCAGTGCTGATGTCAAAAGAGATGTCCTTTCCACTGGGCTCAAAATTCTTATTGATTTGAGCTCAAAATAGCAAATCCACAAACAACAACAAAAGTACTAAGAAAGTGGATTCTCTGTTCTGTCTTATTTAAGAGAATAGATTTCACTCATTCATTTTCAGATATCTGAAAGGGTCAGAGAATAAAACCAAATCCCCAGTTATTGTTGCTACAAAAACAAACAAATAAATACAGAAACAAATTCTTGTTCATGTGCAAACCAGAAACAAGAACACAAAGGCAAAGGAAAGAGTGAACTTGTGAATCTAACAGAGACATGGAGTGCACTCATCAGGCTCATTAGCCCCAAAGCCTCTTTACATTTATTAATCACCAAGAAAGGCGAGTGGATCTGCAGATATTCCTCTCTCTATACATTCTCAATAGGGTATATTTTGTTAGCATTTCTGTTTTTTAAGGTTACTCTGGTTATTTCAAGTCTTCTCATTACATTATCTTTCACCTTCTTCATCCCAGAACAATCTTCAAAATACAGTCAGAGCAATTAAGAAAAAAAATGAAGATCTGATGCAATTCCTTTCCTTTAGTTTTCCTCATGCTCTTGGCCTGAAGATGACCAGATCCACCTGCCTAACTCAGCAACTAGCAACCTCCTGCACCACTCCATTTTTCTCTCCCTCCTCCTTAATTCTAGTTTATACCCGTCCTACTTAATTTTGTGTGTCAACTTGAGTGGATCATGGGATGCTCAGATACCTGGCTAAAGATCATCTCTGAATATGTCTGTGCGGGTGTTTTTGGAAGAGATTGCCACTTGAATTGGTGAACTGGGTAAAGCGATGGCCTTCCCCAGTGTAGGTAGGCATCATCCAATGTGTTGACCTAAATAGAACAAAAAAGGTGGAGGATGGAAGGAGTCATATTCTCTCTCTCTCTGTCTATCCCTCTTCTCTCTCCCCATTGACTTCTTGAACTCAGACATCTGTCTTCTGCTGCCCTCATCACTCCTGTTTCTTAGTCCTTCCCACTCAGATTAGAGTTTATACCATCAGCCCTCCAGCTCTCAGGCTTTCAAACTACACTACCCACTTTCCTGGGTCTCCAGCTTACAGACAACAGATTGAGGGACCTTGCAGTTTCCATAATTACATGACCCAATGCCATATAGATACAAATAGATAGTAACAGGACATTACTATCTACCTATCTATTATATTATACACACACGCACACACACACACACACACACACGAGAGTTGTATTCAGTTTCTAATATGTATAAACCGTAATACAAAAGTATTAGGGTTCTCCAGAGAAACAGAAGTAATAGGATGTATGTATATAGGATATATATCCTATTACTATATATATATATATGATATATATCCTGTCTATCTGTCTATCTATCTATTTATCTATCCATCCATCCATTCGTCTATCATATCTCATCAGCTTAGGTAATTAAGGTCAAATATCATCAGCTTAGGCAATTCTTAAGAACAGCTTCCCCTATTTTACCTTTGTACCACAGTTAATATTTATCTACAGACCACTTTTCAATGTTTGTCATTATAAATTTATGTGTGGGATTATTTGATTAACTAACCCTCCTACTACCCTGTAAATCCCATCAGTGAGGATCATATGTATTTATCTATCATGTTATGCCAGAACCTACTCTGTGGACTGGAATCCAATGATTTTTCAACATGTTTATAAAGTAAAACAAATGAATATTTTATCAGACATGACCTAAATAGGAGGAGAAATGGGAGAGAGGAAATGTTTGAAGTACAAAGTAGGATTTTTCCAAATTTTATGGCTGACATATACTTCTGTGGCAGGAATATGACCCGAAGAGGCAGAGCGAATGGTGCCAGATGCACAGAGTGGGCGTCGCAGGCATGGCTACTGATAGCTGAAGATTGTGATCAGTTACTGTCTGTCTCTTGGTTTCCTCATTTGCATAATCACGATTAGATTGGATCTGTGTGAGATCTTCAAGTTCCACAGTCAGTAAAATAAGGGCTCTAAGCTTTTAAATGGATTTTTTTGCCATTGTATAGCATATAAAAAATGACGGAATCAATGACAATTTGTAGTGGGCAGGATTGGAGAAGTCCTAGAAACTGGTTGCCTATCAGGAAAAATAAACTAGACAGACAAAGCAATAGCAGAAGTGATATAGAGGAAATAGCAAAGGTTATGAAGATATGATAGTAATTTTTCATTTAAAGAAAACATAATTGAAACCAGATAAGAAAGGACAAGGGTTAGGCAAATTGTCCAAAACAGCTTTCATAACTATAAACAAAAGCAAACAACATAATACAAAACAACAAGATGAAGTATTTAGAAACTCAACT
This sequence comes from Piliocolobus tephrosceles, assembly GCF_002776525.5. Classification (NCBI taxonomy): domain Eukaryota; kingdom Metazoa; phylum Chordata; class Mammalia; order Primates; family Cercopithecidae; genus Piliocolobus; species Piliocolobus tephrosceles. The sequence goes on from NC_045451.1 coordinate 6,898,714, forward strand.
TAAAAACAGTTCTGAATAAGACAGTAGTGCCTGGGCAATGATTTATATTTCCTTTGTTCTAGTGGGATATTTTAGAGCTTAGACAGTAGATTATGGAATAATATTTAAATATTGTTGTCTAAGAAGATCCAAATCCATACACACAAACATGGATGTAATGGTCTATCTGTTCCTGTACTTTTTGTCTGAAGTAAGTCTGACAACTTCCCCTGGGCCACCAGAACTGTGTATCACCATTTAATTACCATGGGCAGCCTCCAACAAGGAGACACGGTTTCTCAGGGGACTGAGTGGCAATTCCACTTGTACTGTAACTTCAAATTCCTCTCTGCAGTGTCATCTTCTACAATTTCACATTAGATAGGATATACTAATGAGTTAATGTTAGATTTAACACATTTACAAGTCATTTTTGGCCTACCCTTAAATACAATTGTGAAGCCATTACTTAATCTATTGTAACATTGAGCCTGAAGGAAGTTGTCTTCTGTTTTGTCAATACCTTCCCTTCTTCTATAAGAAAAGGAAACAGTTATTTCAAAGATCAAGAACTTTCAAGGGTGGAAACAATCTTATTGGCATCTAGGGAGAATTGTTCAATATTTTTGCAGAAACTGGGTCACGACTGTCCTCTTTAGTGGTTGTCAAAGAAAGTAATAAGCTAAAATGTTTGACATTACCTTGTCTGATTGAACAGGACACAGCTAGCTCATGGCTGAAGGTTCTCTGTCCCCTCCAGCTTCATGATTCTGTTAAATTAATCAGAGAGTGGGTATTGTGTGTGAGCCTGGGAGTCATGGACGCTTATGTCTGTGTATGTGTGAATGTCAGTAGGAGTGTGTAGATACTTGTGTATGCGCTTGCTTGTATGTTGTTTTCCCCCTTTTGCAAAGAGTTCTGTGAGAATTCTGTAATTTAGTCTTGTAAGAGTGCTTTTGCATTTGTCAACTAAGAACCAGGCAATAATCACTGAGCGCGGTGGCTCACAACTGTAATCCCAGCACTTTGGGAGACTGAGGCAGGTGGATCACCTGAGGTTAGGAGTTCAAGACTAGCCTGGCCAATATGGTGAAACCCTGTCTCTACTAAAAATACAAAAATCAGCCAGATGCGATGGTGCATGCCTGTAACCCCAGCTACTCGGGAGGCTGAGGCAGAAGAATCGCTTAAACCCAGGAGGCTGAGAGTGTAGTGAAGTGAGATCTTGCCGTTGCACTCCAGCCTGGGTGACAGAGTGAGACTCTGTCAAAAAAAAAAAAAAATCATTGCCAGCTATGACAAAGCAATCAAGGCAGAGTCTTGTCACCTTCCCTTTGAGATATCTTCATGTAAATTACTCCCACTATTTGTCCAGCCTTTTTAAAAGCATAGAAGATAGAGAAGGGATAAAGAATATTGACAACAGAAGGAAGTAAAGTCAAGGACATTTGGCTCTTTTGGTGATTTCTTTACTTCCTCAGCTTCGAGGGACCGGTGAAACCAAGAATGCAGGCCTCATAGAACCCCAAAGAAAATCAGAAGACAGAGGTGCTGAGAGGAAGAGAGGAGTAAGAGACGAGAGGGAGAAGAGGGGAGAGGGGAGGAGGGGAGAAGACGAAGACAGAGAGGGAGCGATTGAAGCAGTTAAATAAGGATGAAGTGTGTCTTCCATCAGACTTTTGCTGATCTCAGTAGTCAGCTAGATAATACCATAGGTATCTTCATAGACTTTCTTCTTTTAGCGTCCTGACAGCAGCTAGTTTCCAATTAAATAAAGTTAGCTGTAGGCTCTAAGATTTTAACTAACACATACCCGAGTCTTACCCTTAATTGAAATAATTTAGTCCCAAGCCAATTTTGCTCTACCACACTTTAGCTTCTTCAGTAAAACAGAAAACATATTGCATAGCAATAGTCTCTTTCGTGTCTTAGCCAGTCTTCAGCTTGGTCCAGAGTTGACTTCCACCTCCTGCCTCAAGCAGATCTAGGTGGGGCTCAATAATGTGTGATCCTAACGAATGTCTACGTGCTGCTGATGTTGCTGGTCTGGGAACCACATTTTGTAAACCACTGGTTTAGGTTCCTATAAAAGCAGTTCCCCCACATGCGCTCCTCAAGGTAATATTAGAATAGTGCTAAGCAGAGCAGGATTATGCGAAGCAATATACTCAAAGACACTATACATAAATCAAGATGGAATTCAGCCATTTCATAAAATGTTGAACTCTGTCAACCAAACTCTGAAACCAATGCGCTCTCCCTGTTCTACAGAATGGTAAGCCACACTTGGGGGGTGTTGTATGCGGGGCATTGTAACAAGTGCTTCATCCAGTTCTCATTTAGCCCTCACAACCACCCTTGAAATGGATAACTATCTCTCTCCGGAGAGGCTGAGTTTCAGAGGAGGAAAAGCTGTCCAAAGTCACCCATCAGGTAAATAAATGAGGGACTCAGCATTTGCGCTGAAGTTATAAAACTCTAAAATTAAGACGTGTCTGTTAATCAGGTGCCCTTAGGGATCTAAGACAAATTTACTGAATTGTGCCACATCCACTTCTTTTCTGTTTTTCGTCAACAATGTCCTCCACACTGACTTTGTCAAATGTCCCAGGTTTTCTGAGCCTTCCAAACCTCCTTAATTCATTATGATGTAATTCTGCCATTTGAATATTTACTTTTAGTAAATATTTGCTTTTAGTTTGCATCCTCTGTTTCTTGTTCCTGTATTATTTCTCTTTTCCAGCCTTTCTGTGGTTCCTTAAATATTTTTAGAATTCCATCTTGATTTATGTGTAGTGTCTTTGAGTATATTGCTTCACATAGTTTCTTAATTAAGTATCACAGTATATATATGTAATTTATCACAGTCTACTGGTATTTACATATTACTGGTTCAGGTGAGCTTTAGACATCTTGTACTCACTTGGCTCCCTTTATCCTCTCCACTTTTAATTGTAATTGTTTTAAATATTTTCTCTGTATACACTGAGTAGCTCATCAGATGATGTAATTTTTCTTTCAACCATTGAATATGATTTAAGAAATGAATGAGAATATTCTATTTCTGTTTGTATTCATTCTAATACTTTATTTTTTGGCGGGGGTGGGGGGAGCAAGATCTCACGCTGTCACCCAGGCTGAAGTGCAATAGCATGATTATGGCTTACTGCTGCTTTGACTTTCCTGGTTCAGGTGATCTTCCCACCTTAGTCTCCTGAGTAGCTGGGACCACAGGCATGCACCACTACACCTGTGTTTTTATTGTTTACTTGCAGAGGCAGGGTCTCCCTATGTTGCCCAGGCTGGTCTCAAACTCCTGGACTCAAGTGATCCTCCTACCGTGGCTACCCAAAGTGCTAAGATTCAGGCATGAACCACCATGCCTGCTCCTCATTCCAATATATATGTATATTTTTCTTCTGAAGTTGTAGGCTACTTCATTGTCATTTCCTTTAGGTTTAATAAACTTCCTGTAGCCTTCTTTAACATAGGTCTGCTAGTGACAAATTTATTTAATTTTTCTTTATCTGAGAATGCCTTTATTTCCGTTTCAGTCTTGTAGGATATTTTTTTCAGGTATAGAATTAGTGTTTAATAGTTCTTTTCTCACAGAAATTCACAAGTGTGCCATTTCCTCCTGGCCTCCCTGGTTTTAGATGAGAAATCCACTGCCACTGAAATTGGTGTGTCCCTATGTATGATACGTTGTTTCCTTCTGGACGTTTTCAAGATTATTTATTTATCTAGCTTTCAGAAATTAATCATGATACGTATTCTTGAAGATTTGAGTTTTTTTAGTTGATGTTCTTGCATCTATACGCTTGTTTCTTTGGCGAAATTTGAATATTTTTCTGCCATTATTTTTTCAAACACTTTCTCTGTCCTTTTCTCCTTCTGGGTTTTTGATGAAATGAATATCAATTCATGTGTTATTTTTCCACCTGTCTCTGGAATTGTTCATCTGCTTTTCAGTCTATTTTGTCTTTGTTGTTCAAATTAGGTAAGTTATCTCAATCTCTCGCTAAGTTCATTGATTCTAGCCTTTGCTCATTCTGTGAGATTTTTTAGCCATTGTATTTTTCAGTTGTATAATTTCCATTTGGTTCTGCTTTATGATTTTTTTCTTTGCAGATATTTCTTATTTTTTTGTTTCAGTGGAATTTGTAATTGTTTGTTTGAAGCACCTTCATGATGAATGTTTTAAAATCTTTGCTGAATAATTCTAATATCTGCATTATCTTGATGCTGGCATCTGTTGATTGTCAATTTTCAGTCCAGTTGTGATTTTCTGGTTCTTACTGGAAGGAATAAATTTCAAATATATCCAAAATGTGGACATTTTGGATAGCATTTTCATCAGACTCTGGATTCTACTTAATTTTCTTTCTAATCAAGCTCCCTGCCTGTGGAGGTGTGTTTGGAGGCCCAGGTGTGTGTTTCTGCTGTTTCTTGCTGGGCTCTGAAAGCACCACCAGCATATTTGGGATACTGACTCAGTCTGCTTCCATCATGGAGGAAGTGGACGTCCAGCTTTGCCCGTGGCCCCACTGACATTTTTACTTTGAAAGTGGTGCACTGACTTACACCACCTCCTTGCTTCTGAGTGGGATTGCACGCAAGCTCAGCCCCGCATGAGGTGCCCTGACACTGTGGGAGGAGCGGGGAGAAGCAAAGTGCCAACTAGTCCCACCCCGATCACCTCATTCTACCTTGTTGGTGCTGGTTGAGTGGGCGCTCATCTCCCAATCAATCCTCCTAATGTTTGTGGGGGATGTAGCCATGGAACTCTGATGATCCCCGCTTCACACTGGCTTGTCTGTAATCCCTGGGTGGAAGTGGAGGCGGAGCTCTGAGTTGGACCCTGATGACACTATCTTATTATGGGAATCTGAGGACCGCCCGATTCCATGATCTTCCATTGAACATTAGCTAAATACTCAGCCACCAGCATCACTCCAGCGAAGCATTTAGCATGCAGCCCCCACTCCAGTGGGGCAGGATGGTAGTGTGAGAGTTCAGCCTTCTCCTCACCCCACTGAAACGTCAAGGACCGAGGTTATGTTTTTTCTGTTGGTGTTTGGCTGAAGTAGGGAGGTATTGCTAATATATATTTGTTTTGTTCTTAGATTGCCCTATTCCTGGTCCTTTAGCCAGGGAATCACGCATTTCTAGGAGTTGTATATGTTTCTTCTGCTGGCCCTTGTGCGTTTGAGGCTTCTCCAGTGTCCTGTCTGGGATACATGGGAGGTTATTAAGGAAACCCAGAGAACTCAGCCTGTGTCATGCCTCACATCCTCAGGCACCTCAGCAGTTCTTTTCTTCTTTCATAGCCTCCTGTGGTATTGTATTCTGTTCAGGGTGTTTTAATTGTAAGAAGGAGAAACTGGGAGGAATGGACTTACTCTATTTTTTTTTTTTTTTTTTTTTTTTTATGGAGTCTCACTCTGTCACTCAGGCTGGAGTGCAGTGGTACAATCTCTGCTTTTTTAACGGAGTCTCACTCTGTCATTCAGGCTGGAGTGCAGTGGTGCAATCTCTGCTCACTGCAACCTCTGCCTCCCGGGTTCATGAGATTCCCCTGCCTCAGCTTCTGGAGTAGCTGGGACTACAGGTGCCCGCCACCACACCCGGCTGATTTTTGTATTTTTAATAGAGATGGGGTTTCGCCATGTTGGCCAGGCTGTTCCCAAATCCCTGACCTCACGTGATCTGCCCACCTTAGCCTCCCAAAGTGCCAGGATTACAGGTGTGAGCCACCACACCCGGCCGGGATTATTCTATTCTTGCTGAAATGTTTCAATATGCTTTTGAAATAAAAGTGTGCTACAATCTTGCCAATTAATTAGAAATTTTAACACGAAAAGTTTAGAATCAACAAGGAGTAAATAATTTAATAACAATGATTTATGAGATAGCACGGGCTACTGTAAATGATTCATAAAGCATCATGAATATATTTGCTTTGAAAGCAATTATGAGATCTCTTCAAAAGCTGACAAGCCCCACATCTGTGCTTTGTTGTTTTTGTTCATTTACTGGAAATCCTGTCTTTGAGACAAATCTTTAAGTATATCTCCTTTTGAGGCTGAGTGGCTGTCAAACGGAGAAGATGCAAGAGTGTCTGATAATGGGTAAAGGAAAACACAAACAAAACACATACACAAAGATTGAAGTCTTTCAGTGCAATAAGAGCACTCTTTTCTCTTGAGAGAATTCCTAATGACTTCTGGGAAGCTAAGAAGGGTCACGGAGTTTTCTATTTGCGAACCTCCAAGCTTTATTGGACGACATAGAGCTGCTGACAGAGAAGACCTCTGGCATACTGCAGAACTAGAAACACAAATATTGCTCTGGGATCCTTAGTCACTGCCTTGGATTACCTCCTTGGATGACAATACTGATACTGAGTTAATTCAGAAACAGGAGAGCACAGTTCTCATATGTTCAAAGACAGATGTTACCGTAAGTTATTTTGGAACAGGAAAAAAATAGTCAGAGGTACAACACAATGGCAGCTCCTTTCCCCACTCTGATAGGACTCGATTGATGTAGAAACGTCCTTGGCAGAAGTCGACCACTGGGGAGCAATCCACAGAAGAAAAGCTTCCCAGACAGACACAGAGTCCACAAACACCACCTTGCCAGGGTGTTTCAAGTAACTTTAGGAATGGAACTATTGGCTACCTGAGTCCGGAATATGTGGTACAGGTGGGAGGTAGTGCATAGGTGCATGGAGCCCTACCCAATCCATAACTTGACCTGGAATACCACATTTCTATGAATATGTGGAGTGTTCTGTGTCTGTGTGTGGGTTTGTGTAAAATATATATCATTCCATCTACATTGAATAGATATTTACTTCATATTGCAAATGTGCAACTAGGTTTGTGAGTAAAGAAGAAGAATAACATTGTGTTACACACAGCCCTTGCTCTAAAGTCATTTTCAATATAGGTGTATGTGCATGTGTACGGGATGGAGTGTGCACAAGGCAGAGAAAAGGTTATCTATGAAGTCAAAATGATCATGTCCGTGGTACCACAAGGCTTCATGTCGTGTTTGGACCACATGACTATGAAAGGCAGAGTTCTAATGATGCCACTCCCACAAGACCCCCATCCCCGCTTATTCAATCAAACATGAAGCCAGGTACTGCTGTGGAGGGACTTCACGGATGCAATTTAGTTACCAATTATCCGACTTTAAGATAAAGTAATTATACCTGTGGGTTGGCCCAATGTAATCACATGAGCCCTCAAAACCAGGAAAACAGTCACACACAGTAGAAAAGGGGGGTGGAAGAGAGACGGAGAGAGAGGGAGGCCAAAGAAACCTGCAGAATAGAGCCCATTCCTCCAACACTGACTCGATAGGAGGCCCTGAACGAGGAATGTGGGCAGTGTCTCCAAACTGAGAATGGTGGCCAGTGAACAGTCAGTGAAGAATTAAGAACCTCAGTCGTGCAACCAGAATTTGCAGTGGAAGCAAATTCTGCCAACAAATGGAATGAGACTGAAAAAGATTCACCGTCAACACCTCCAGAAAGGAACATCAGCCTCTTAACACCTTCGTCTTCGCCTTCTGAAACCCTAAACAGAGAACTAGCTGAGCCGTTTCGTACCTGAGCTTCTGCCCTGTGGAAGTATGAAGAAAAAAATTATTTTAAATTGTTACATTTGTGTTAATTTTCTATGGCAACAATAGAAAATAATACAACAGCCTGCCCAGCGTTGTTTACGAGAATTACAAACTGTTGTCTGTTAATAACTTCTTGTTCCTCCTGCCTCTCCTTGAGCTGTGCAGGTAGGAAGCAGCTCTATTGAAAGTAGACACTTGCAATTTCATTCATGGAGAATTCCCCTGTTAGGTACAAATAACCAGGTTCTCATGTTCCACTGTGCTTGGTCATTGGCTGGAACTGCCCGGGGTAACACCATCCTCTCCTGTCTCCTGGGAGGCTGGGGCAGACCTGGGGGTGGCTGCGGCTGGAGGCTCCCTGCCAAGGCTCGCCTGTTGCTGAGGTGCACTCTGGTAGCAGATGTGAGCAACACACCTCCCGTCTGCCACACAGTCTGCAATGCAGCCAGAGAGAGGATCTGCCTTCATTTCTACTGATTCGTAAACAGAAGAGGCCAGGAAAGAAGCTTTGGCTATTTCAGCTCCTTTCCAGAGTCAGAGGTTTTTTTCCACAAGACTCATCGTGTAGATATTCTTAAAGATTATCAATGACCAGGTCAGTCAGTCAGTCAGACAAAAATAGTGTCTCTACAACTTTTGTGAAATTCATTTTGGAAAGCATAAAGCATCTCAAATAACCTGTAGTTTTACTCCAAAAATGGACCAGAAGAAATACGTATTACCGCTGATCCAGAAAAAAATACTCAGCATGGATCAAGATTCTGTAAATAGAGAAAAGTATGTTTTCACTGTCAAAGACCTCAAAACCAGACATGAAATTGCAAGTGTCTATTTTCAGTAGAATATATAGACACACACACACACACACACACACACACACACAATGGAATATTATTTAGTCTTAAAAATAAGAAATTTTTGCCATTTGCAACAATGCGGTTGAAGTTGGAGGACATGATGCTAAGTGAAGTAAGCCAGGTGCAGAAAGCCAAATCTCATTCATTAAGCCAAATCTGCATGATCTCATTTGTATGTGGAATCTAAAAGAGTCAAACTCATAGAAATAGAGAGTAAAAGAGTGGTTACCAGGACCTGGGGTGGGGTGGGGGAACATGGGGAGGTATTGTTTGAAGGATGCAAACTTTAGTCCTAAGTAAGTCCTGCAGATCTAACGTACAGCATTGTGACTGAAGTTAACGCCGCTGTCTAGAATTCTTGACGTTTGTCAGGAAGGTGACACACACACACGGATAACTATGTGAGGTCATGGATCTAATGATTAGCTTGGTGATTGTTTCACAACCCATTCCAACTCAGCAAGTTGTGCAACTTAAATAAATGTAAATTTTATTTGCCAATTACACCTCAATAAAGCTGAAAAGTAGAAAAAGAGCCTTAAAGAATTACAAACAAAACACACTAGGTGAGATTCGGGGCATTAGTGGAGAATTAAGGGTCTCCGTCGATGTTGCAAGAAAGCATCCAGGTAGGAGAAATGCATGCGGGCGGCGTCTCCCGGCTTGATAGAAGGCCATGAGCGAGGAACGCGGGCAGTGTCTCCAAACTGAGAATGGTGGCCAGCCAACAGTCAGTGAAGAATTAAGAACCTCAGTCGTGCAACCGGAATTTGCAGTGGAAGCCAATTCTGCCAACAAATGGAATGAGACTGAAAAAGATTCAGCGTCAACACCTCCAGAAAGGAACATCACCCTCTTAATACCTTTATCTTTGGTTTCTGAAACTCTAAACACAGAACTCTAAACTCCAAACAAAGATTTTGAGGGAGCTAGAGGGACCCTCAGAGCCCTAACCGGCTGGTTTGATGAGCACAGCCGCAGATGGGAGGAAGGAAGCAGAGTCCAGACAACTACAGTGCCAGTGGCACATCTCCACGAGGGAGAAACCTGGATCCCTGCTACTCTGTTCAGGGAGTCAATGAAAATCACTAAGGTTTGAACATGTAAGAAAGGTGAATTACTTCTGTATCTTGAACTGAAGTGGGCATTCGACTGTGTAATCCTATATGTACACACATATATAGCTGACATGACAATTTCTTCAAATAGTATTGAAAAATCCATATACATTGCCTCCAAAAAAGTTTCTTATGATGCTTTCACAGCTCTATTTTGATGGTGGTGTTTTAGTTCTGACCTTTTATTACTCAGAGAAACTTCTAAAGAGACGTGACACTAATTATAAAAATTTACAATTGCTTAAATATGTTGTTTCACTGCCTCTTTGTCTCCCTGCAAACATACTGTGTATTGTGTGCCCCTGAATGTGTCTTTGGTGTAATTCTGCACACCGAGCCTTCCACAAGCTCTCTTTCCCAGCTGTGTGTGCTCATGTTCTTTCGGGGTAATAACCATGACATTCTCAATATTGTCAATCACCATGCATCACTGGCAAACTGAGAAGAATGAGGCCGCATGGGGCCTCAGGTTTGGTTAAAACTTGCCCTGGTGCCTTCATAATGTAGCATGTGAAATGTGTATTTTTTATGCCCTTTCTCTCTGCAAGTGCTTGGGGGAACTTACGTAATCTTCTGCTTGACTGGGTAGGAACCAGCAAAGCAGGATTCCTTGTCTCACCATGTCATGCTCTTCAGTTCAAAATTTTGAGATGGCCACTGACATATTCCTGGTTTTGTTTTAAGATTTGCCCAAGGTAAAAAAAGGATTTAGCCGTCTTCTTCAACTAAAAGCATGTATCTATCAAATTTATTAGAGGTTCAGGCAATTATCATTTTTATTAAAATTTGTATAAATATAAATTTCTTATGACATTCTCAAATTTCAGTTATGGAAACAAAAATATATTCTTGATTCTTTCTACAAAATGACTTCCTGAAAACCTAGAAACTTACTAAAATCCTTTGAGAACTGTGTGCTGGTAATATCTTCAAGAGGCCACCAGAGGGGGCTAATTAATTTCACATGGACCATTATCTCAGAAAAGATTAAGGGAAGTTTATAAACATGGAGGTTATAAAATGTGATTGCTGGATCTCATCCAGTGAACTCACATTTTAAAATGATGTATTGATTTTTATCAAAATGTGATTAAAGTCTTAAAGTAAAATTATTTTTGCCAAAGCTTGCCCCTTCTCTTTTTCTGCTTCCAGAAGCAAGAGGGTAGAGTAAGGATGGTACAGGTTGAAGGGAAATCACCCAGACACTTGCACATGCAAATAAATGCTTTCAGTTTCCACAGTCCACTCACACTCGCCTCCAGATATTGATCAGAAATAAAATAAAATGCAATGTTAATTGCAAAACACATCTTGATGTCCTGTTTTCAAATCAGATTAAAAATTTTTGCTTAGCTTCTAGTTTGTTGATGCATTAACTTCTTGTTATTAGGAAAAATTCTATTAGCAATTGACTTGTCTTTTTGAGGGTAGGTGATTTAAAGAAGACTATTGAGGAGAGATTCTGAACTGTTTTATGTTCCTCTTTATGCGATCCTGCGTTTATTGTGCAGATGAGGGACACCCAGGAATGTGTATTTGTGTAGGTATGAGAGGCGATGTCTACTTTCCTAGCTTTGGGGCCTCTGTTCCTGTGTGTATTTATATAGTAGGCATGGTCTTTGGAATGTGAGCTTAGTTTTGGCTTCTCGGAAAAGTTTAAGGCAATAATTATTTAAGAAGTTAACTGGAGTTAATGGAGGTGTTCTCATAATGGATTTTCATTTCACCTAGATTGCTTCTTTTGTTTATTTATTTTGTCTCTTAGATAGAATGATACCAACCCACAATCTAGTGCTGCTCCCGACTTACTGAGTATTCTGTAATTTCTGCTTCTTATGGCTAACTTGTATGTTTACCAAGACTTGGTGTTATTTCTTCAAAGTTCCATTTGTAATGACTGAGTTTATTATTTAAATTATATAATATAATCAAATATCATCTAAATAGATCAAATGTGAAGGCAAATCTAGAGGTGGTTGTTTTTATTCCTGTAAAGACTATGTGGAATGGATGTGAAAAACTGGATACGTGTGGGGAAAAAAATCACTGTTTACATATAAGTAGAAATTTAAAAGATCTTTAAAAAAATGTAAAAATGTTAAATTCTGAATCTGAAATCAGACTGCTTCACAAGTCTTCAGATTCCTGCTCCCGCTCAATTAAATGAAGCCAGAAATCATAGAAGATGACTTAGGGCTGTAATTTACTCATGATAGATGAGATCAAACTTCAAGATCTAAACTCAAACTAGGAGAAGAATTCTGGCTCCATATCAAGAGATTAGCAAATGAATATCAATGTTTGCTTCATTGTCACATCTGATGTTTAACATATGTAAGTATCATTCTTTTTATTTCCCAATATAAATTGCTGTTTTGATTAACTGATCAATTCTCAGACCCTTTTGGACTAAAAGATCTAAAACCGTTGTCAATTTTATTTATTTCAAATTCCCTGAGAAGTGAATGCCAATAATTAACACAGACAAATGTCTTAAATAAAGCAAGCATTTGTTTGAGAAAACTGAAAAATACGTAATGACTCATGTTAAAAAAAAATCTACTAACAATTCTACTGGAATAGACAATCAGTAGATTGGTCTAAAATAAATGTGGTGTACTTGTTCTTGTGGGACACACTGACCATCATGTTATCCAAAAGTGATATAACAGAATAATTCATTCCATTAATGACAGTTTTTTTGAACATGCCAAAATATTAACACAAATATAAAAACGCTTCTTCTTATAGAAACCAATGTAAAGTCCTCCCCAGCCAGCCATTTGGGTCTGTGTATTGCACCAGTTATGTCCTCCTGCCTTTCCCTGGCCAGCCCCAGACCTGCCCCTCTTCCTGTCATCCTTTAATTTTGCTCAGATAGCAAGTCTTCAGGGTACTCACCCCTAAGTCACATCAGTCCTGGTCATATTGACTTTATTTAGCCTTTTTGGGCAGTCTCATCATTACCTATAAGTTTACACTTTATTTCCCCAAATTATTATATATGTTTCCACAACATTTTTTTCCTGGGTTTGTGAATCCTCATTTGGGACCTTTAAAACAAAGGTATATTTTTAATGTTAGTATTAATTTACAAAACATAATTATATATACATTTATGGGGTACAACACAGTGTTTTGGTCTAGGTATACAAGGGAATGATTAAATCAAGCTAATTAATATGATCATCACCTTGCTTACCTGTCATTTTTTGTAGAGAGACATTTGAAATTCACCCTTAGTTATATTTAAGTATGCAATGCATTTTTATTGACTATATAGTCACTCTGCTGTGGAATAGATTGCAAAACTTATTCTTCCTGTCTTCCTGAAATGTTTTATCCTTTGACCAACTCCTAATTCCTACCCTTCCCACCCCACCCTCTAGCTCCGGGTAACCACCATTCTACTCTCTGCTTCTAAGAGCTGGAGCTTGTTAGATTCCATTTTCCACACAAGTGAGATCATATGGTATTTCTTTTTCTGTGCCTGGCTTATTTCACTTAACGTAATAGGACAGAGTTATTGTAAAAAGAATTCTTCCTTCAGACTAACTTAAAAATGGGGGAAAAAATCTACATTTACTTTACTTACTGAATCAATTCAGAGTAAACAAAAATCTTGTTTTGGCAGTTAGGACTCACCCAATGCAACAGAATCATAAAAATAACATATGAGCAGAGAAACAAGTATTGACAGTGTGTGCCCGCTTGGATAAATTGAGAAGGCAGGTAGGCAGGAAGGGACAGGACTTAGAGGATTTAGGCTTCATTTCTTACCATATTGAACTCTGGCTACGCTTACATGTATACCTTGATTTCATGGTTTCTCGAAGTTAGGCAAATCACTGTAGTACCTACCTCACAGCCTTAATGGGTGGATTGCATAGAATATTACCCAGCAAATCATTAGGATGGGTGCTTGGCACACAGTAATCACTTGCCAAATTTGACTGGTAATTATTAATTGTACATGTTAACAAGTGTTTGCTTATCTGTACATATAACTTGTGTTCATAGATGGACATATATAATTTGTTGCTACAAAGATATTGTATCTCAATTTCAGATGAACACAACCTACCTCAGAACTATTAAACTGTGTGTGTGTCTGCAATCTGTAGTGTGTATATGTGTACATACAAGGGAATGATTAAATCAGGCTAATTAATATGGTCATCATCTTGCTTACCTGTCATTTTGTAGAGAGAGACATTTGAAATTCACCCTTAGTTATATTTAAGTAGGCAATGCATTTTTATTGACTATGTGTACATACATATATACACAGGTTGCAGACATATACGTATGTACATGCATATACATATATACATACACTACAGACTTCACACACTACACGAATGCCCCACGCACAACTTATGTACCACATTTCTGGTTGGAACATTAATTAAACAAAATACCTTTGTTTTAAAGTTCCAGAATAAGGATTCACACACCCAGGAAAAAAATCTGGTTAGAACATTAATTACCACAAATTATTATGGGAGGTGCAGCTGTTATAACAAAATACTGTAGATTTGCTATCTTATAAACAACAGAAATGTTTTTCTCACATAGAAATGTGAGAGGCTCAGAAGTCCAAGATCAAGGTGCTGGTAGTCAGTGTGGTGACGGCCTACTTCGTTGCTATAAATCGCAGCTTCTCGTTGTTTCTTCACATGATAGAAAGGTTGAGGAAATTCTCTGGGGTCTTTTTTATAAGGGCATTAATCCCATCTCCAGGGCTCTGCACTCATGACCTAATTATTTCTCAAGAGCCCACCTCCAAACATTATCACATTGGGAATTAGGTTTTAACATATGAGTTAATAGAAGGATGCAAACATTTAGTTCATAGCATTCCACACCTGGCCTCCCAAAACTTAGGTCCTTTTCACATGCCAAATGCACTCATTCAATCTCAACAACCCCAAAATGTTAACTTGTTCCAGCATCAACTCAAAAGTCTAAGTCCAAAGTTTCATCTAAATGTCATCTAAATCAGATAATGGATAAGGCTCAATGTACAATTAATTCCAAGGACAATTCCTCTCCAGCTATGAGCCTGTGAATCAAAGCAATCATGTACTTTCAAAATACACTGGTGGGACAGGCTTAGGACAGGCACATCCATTTCAAAAGGGGGAAAAGGAAAGAAAGGAGTTACGGGTCTCAAACAAGTCCAAAACCCGGCAGAACAAACAATAAACCTTAACACTCACGAATAATCTTTGACTTGATGCTCTGCTCCTTAGGCCCACTGGGGTGGAGGTCCTGCCTTCTGGACAGACTGCATGGGGTCCCACCTCCTGGACTCATGTTGTCAGGGGTCCTGCCTTCTCTGGAATCACTGGAATGGCGATTCTGCCCCTGTAGCTTTGCTGAGCGTGGGTTGGGCCCCCATGGCTTTGGGGAGCTGCATTCTCACAATCTGGCTTACAGCAGGTCTGTGCCTGGGCCCCATGGCTCTCTGAGGCTGGGATATCAAGCCTACAGCTTTGTCCTTTGAAATGTTGGTGGATGCAGCTGTGCTCCCATGGCTCTGCTGGGGACCAGGGCCCATCAGAGTGGTACCTGGGGTAGCTGAGGAGTGCAGCACAGGAGTCAGGGATTACAGCCTTCTATGTGAGGTACAGGTGGTCAGGAGATGCTAAAGTCCCACAGGCACCACTGGCCCTCATTTACGTTCTTCTGTTGTCTTAGATGATGTCTTAAACAATGGAAGAACTGAATGAGGGACCATTGGTGCCTGTGCGACCTAGCCTCTGACTTCTGCTGAGGTGGCTGACTAATCTTATCTAACTGTCTGTTGGTCACACCTTTCACCTTAACATCCTTTCTCAGTCTTTACAATATGAATAGACTGAAAATATACCAAATCTTTTAAGTTCTGCTTCCCTCTCTCTTCACTTTTACTATAGGTGGTCAAGAGAAACTAGCCCACCCATTCAAGGCTTTGCTTAGGTCTTTCCGCAGCCAAATATCCCATTTCATCCTTCACGAGTTCTAGCTTCCACAAAATACTAGGACATGAACAGAGTACAGCCGAGGATATTTAGCCTCTCTCTATTATCCAGGAACACAGTCTGCATTTGCCCTGGATACTTTATCACAGCAGCTTTTCTCATTCATATTTCTAACAGCATTCTGTTCACAACCAGTTAGGTTTTCTTTAAGAAGACTGAGGCTTTCTCTGCAACTCTCTTTTCCTCTTCCGAGTCCTCACCAGAATCACACTTAGTGGTTTGTTGGCAGCAGTGTAGGACCGTGGCCTTGCAAACTCTTCCAGCCTCTACCCAGTTCCATGGCCACTTTCACATTTGTAGGTATTTGTTACAACACCTTACTTGTCAGTACCAAGTCTTATCAGTCTGTTTGATTCACTGTAATGGGATATTATAGGCTAGGTGACTTAATAACCACAGACAATTATTTCTCACAGTTCTGGACGCTGGGCTGGCCAAGATCAAGATGCTGGCAGCTTCAGCGTCTGGTGAGGTCCACTTCTTGGTTCATTGATGGCTCCTGCTTGCTGCATCCTCACATGGTAGACAGAGAGAGGCAGCCCTCTGGTGCCTCTCTCACAAGACACCCATTCAATTATAAAGTCTCTGCCCTCATGACTTAATCACATCTCCAAATCCCCACCTTCTAATTCTGTCACATGAGAGATTCAGTTTCAACATCTTTTCGGGAGAACAAACATTCAATCCAAAGCAAGAGGATAGCAGGATCACTCTGCTGCTAGTGCTCTTAGAGAAAAGACTGAATGAGGAACTGTGGGCTTTGGACCAAGTGATTAAGGAACTGAGTTATGCAGATTGTCTCTCTCAAAGGGAGATTTAAGCGGAGGGTTGGAGTGAGGAATAGCATACTAAGGTGTCTCATAAGAACAGGTTTTGAATCGGATGCCAAACCAAACTGGATTTATATCTTAACTTCATCACTATCTCTTTTGTGACTTTGGAGATTGACTTGCCTCTTCTGAGCTTCAGTTTTACAATATATAAAATAAGAAGGAGTGAGATCCCATAGCTACAGAACAGTAAGAACAACAACAACAACAAAAAATTAGCTGAGCATGGTGGCTTGTGCCTGTAGTCCCAGCTGCTCAGGGGGCTGATTTAGGAGGATTGCTTGAGCCTGGAAGATTGAGGCTCTAGTGAGCCATGATCTTGCACTCCAGCCTGGGCAAGAGCGGGAGACCCTGTTTCAAAAAAATAAAATAAAAAATAAAATAAAATAAAATAAAGAAAGAAAGAAACGGAGAGAAGAATAATATACTTTAAAAAAGAATTTTCACATTAAAAAAACTCATATTGTTCCTGTGTCCCTGACACATAATAGGTGCTTAATAATTTGCAGATAGTAGCTGCCTGAAACTTTCCTGGGATCTGGATCAAAAGGAGCTATTCCAAAACAAAAACAAAAACAAACAAAAAACCAAAAAACAAAAATCACCTTTTGTCTCATCCTCTTTGAAACTGCCCTAAATTTCTCGGGAGGGGTGACAAAGATATGTCATACATAAAACAAAGAATTCAAACTAGTCTGCAGGGGGAAGTAAAAGGAAATGCATTGAGGGATGATTGGACACACTCATGAATTGACAGCAGAGGGAAAAGACAATGACAGACCGGAGTCCCCGGAAGATCCCGACGTCATTCCCAGAGGACTCTTCTTCATATCTCTCTTCTGAATCTCTCCGTGTGATGTTTCTCATTGGGACTGCATTTCTTACACTGTGGAAACACTACCAATAACTCCTAACGTCTACATCTTAGAGATTCAGCTCCCAAAGAGACTTTACCCATCTCTCCATGTACAAAGTAATGATAGTAATAATAATAATAATAATAATAATAATAATAATAATAATAAACCTCAAGAAAGGTTCCCAATGTCCAGCCCTGCAAATGGACCAGGAAAATGTGAATTATGGGTAATATAGCATCTGTTTGACAGCCATGTGAACTGGCAGTAGAGGTGGGGGCTCCTGGCAGAAAAAAATTGACAATATTCATAATTCTGGAAAGCAATAAAAGCGATATGACTCGAGAGAGCAGAAGCAGTGACTGATAAAAGCAAACACTGAATACATTATGCCTTAACCTCCCCACTTCACCCACCAGATGCTGATAATAAAGAACAGCACTGACTTTTACATTTCGCTACTGGAGAGGAAGACATCTGTGTGAGCCATTTAGGTTAAGGATGTAGAAATACTTTATGTATTAGAACAACAATGGAGGAGGAAAATGATTAGTGTATATTGCATAAAAGGTTTATGGTTTAGTGAGGTTTATTTGCTATGAGTTACCAAAAAAAAAAAAATGAGTAAACCCTTCTATATTTTAAAATACAATATCCCTCACTAGAGTCCTAGAATATTTTTCTTCCGTCTATTGACAGTATAGAAGAATTCCTCCCAAAATTTCCAATAAATAGCTTTAGATTTGCATAGAAATATGTATTGCATAGACCATCGTACTGAAGCAAACAAGTGTATTCAGTGAGGATGCACAATTTAAATGTAAGACTACAATGAATGTAGGACATATAAATCATATGTGCTAGTATCCAGCAAATACCCATCCATATTGCTCTATACTTAGGAAAAAACTATCAGGCAAACCTATTGCATTTCCAATCTATGTTCCTTAAGATGCTCCTGAATGGTGTATTCATTTTCTGAACCCATCAATGGGAGAAAGTGAAATGGATTAGCTACAAATTTCCACATATAGAGGGAATGATCACCTACTAAGTAACTAGTGATAAAAGTGGGCAGTCAAGGTGGGAACTTCCTACCAGGGCATGGGGTTGAACTTCAGAAAGAGTAATTTCATGTGCTAATTTAACAGCAAACTTAGACATTACCTAATATCTGAGCATGCTGGGAAAACATTAACTCACATTTGGCAGCGCACCCATTACTTCATTACACTTAGTAGAATCCTCACCTCTTCATAGGGTTTGGTTTGTCCCCACCCAAATCTCATCTTGAACTCTAGCTCCCATGATTCCCTTCTGTTTTGGAAGTGACCCAGTGGGAGATAATTGAATCATGGGGGTGGTTCCCCCATACTGTTCTCATGGTAGTGAATAAGACTCATGAGAGCTGATGGTTTTATAACAGGCTCCCCCTTACTCTTGCTCTCATTCTCTCTTGCCTACTGCCATGTAAGATGTGCCTTTTGCCTTCCACCATGATTGTGAGGCCTTCCCAGCCATGTGGAACTGTGAGTCCATTAAACCTTTTTTCTTATAAATTACCCAGTCTCGGGTATATCTTTATCAGCAGCATGAAGATGAACTAATACACTACTTTTTCTTGGTTTTCTTTTTCTCCTTGAAACCACTCACTACAATTGCCATCTATAGAGTATTAGCCAGAGTATTAGCTATGATAACCCTACCTAATGGTTGTATAAAATTAAGGAAATGTATACTTACATTAGTGGTTTCTTTAAGGTCTTTCAATCAAGTGAGCAAACTATCCTTAAAAAGGAATTATTTTGTGCCTAGCCATGGAATTCAATAAATAGGCCTACAAAAATCAAAGCACCAAAACTAATCTGCAAAAGAGTTTGTGGTTTTCTAAGAACATTTCTGTCACCTGTGGGGCAAACAGCACGATGAGAGCAAATGTTAATAACGCCCAGGGATAATTGAGGTGGTTTCCTTCTCTTTTAAGACTTAAAAGGTTTCTCTTCTTTCTTCTTAAAGCAGAGGACATAGTTTTCACTGAGAAAAGACAAAATTCTTCATGGGAGTTAGGGACAAAAAAAGAGTTGTTTTGTTTGTCTATTACTGCTCAGTGGGTTGAGTTTTCTAAAGATAGTTTGGAAGAATTCAGACTTGTGCAGGCTTGAGTGCTAAAAGAATTAAGTTCACAGACTGAATTGTACTCGTATCACCCCTATTGACCTGCTGGTCAGAGGTACCAGCCAAATATCCTAGCATCTCAATATCAGACACCGCTAGACCCAGTGAGAAAAGCAGTGCAGCCACCACTTCCTCAGTTCCTGTCCTTCCACCCCACGGACAGTCAGTATGCTTTCCACTTTTATGTGTCCAGTTGAGGGGTCACAGGGATCCCAGATATGCAATAAGCATTATTTTGCATGTTTCCATGTGGGTGTTCATGGATGGTATTTTTAAATTTTGCTTTGTGTTGCATAGCGCAGCATTGTATTATGTTGTGTTGTGTTGAATTTTTTTGAGACAGAATCTCACTGTGTCACCCAGGCTGCAGTGCCGTTGTGCGATCTTGGCTCACTGCAACCTCCGCCTCCTGGGTTCAAGTGATTCTCCTGCCTCAGCCTCCCGAGGAGCAGGGATTACAGGCATGCACTCATGGATGATATTTACATTTAAATGAGTAGATGGCGTAAAGCAGGCTATTCTCCCCAATGTGAATGGGCCTCATCCAATCAGTTAAAAGTCCAGATAGGACAAAAGTCTGACCCTCTAATAAATAAAAAGGAATTTCTCTTACCTGACTGACAAAAACTGGTACATACATCAGTTATTTTCTGCTTTATGACGGGAACCGAAACACATTGGTTCACCTGGGTCTCCAACTTGCCAAATGCAGAGCGTGGGACTTTTCAGCCTCCATAATAAACCTATTTTTCTTTCTTTCTCTGTCTGTGTCTTTCTGGTTCCGTTTCTCTGGAGAACTGTACCTAAGAGAGTGAACAAGTGACTCAAGGGGCTGCTGTTCTTTTCTCTTCTCTTAGTTGCTTTATTTTAATTTTGTATAAATTCCCTGCTTGGATTTAAATTTGTTGACTAGTGAATGAGCAATATAGACACCCTTCTCTTCTCATAAACTGACAAAAAGACTTAATTTTTGCATTGTCTCCAGAATAATAAATTGTCATTATTAGTAGCAAGGATATGCATAACTTACCCTTATCATAGCTTAGCAAGAGCTAAATTATTTTGTGTATTTCTTTTCTCTCCCTCCTTCATTCCTTCCCTCCTTCCTTTCTTTTTTTTAGACAGATTCTCATTCTGTCACCCAGGCTGGAGTGCAGTGGCATGATCTCAGCTCACTGCAACCTCTGCCTCCTGGGTTCAAGTGATTCTCCTGCCTCAGTCTCCCAAGTAGCTAAGATCTTAGGATCTGGGACCACAGGCATGAGCCACCACGCCCGGCAATTTTTTTTTGTATTTTTAATAGAGATGGGTTTTCACCATGTTAGCCAGGATGGTCTCAATCTCCTGACATCATGATCCACCCGCCCCGGCTTTCCAAAATGCTGGGATTACAGGCCTGAACCCCCGTGTCCGGCCTATTTTGTGTATTTTTTAAACATAGTAATTCTATTTCAAATTGTTCTGTAGAACACTGTGGCGGGAATAAATGTCCCCCAACAGCTTAAAAGGCAACAGGAGGTGATTCTAGTTCTAGTTAAGGATGACTTTTCATTTTGCTCAAATTATCTCCATGCAGATGGACACGATTTTAGAAAGGAATGTGGGGAAGAGATTGGAGTTGGTGTGGTTACTGAACAGTCAAACAGTTGGAGAGAGGGAGAAAGAAGAATGTGGTGTCTGCTGAGGGAGGAGAAATCCTAAGGGGGAAAAATTAAAGGGGGTATTTAGGAGAATTTGCCCATCAGTGGATGCTGTAAGTACCTTCTTCTATATCTCTAAGTAGGAATGTATAAAATTGAGGTATACTGTGTGTTGCATTTGGGTTCAGACTTAATTTTCTCCTAAACATTATTTGAGAGATCTGAGAGCCACAGATAATCTTTAAATGAAGACAGAATCACTTGAACTAAATCCTGAAGATCATTAAAATATAACTGTAAACAAGATTAGTTCCGTTACTTAAGAGAGGTAGAGCTGAGCATTGGCACACCTATATTCCCAGCTACTCCAGAGGCTGAGGTAAGAGGATTCCCTTGTATCCAGGAGTTTGAGGACACTTTGAGCAATATGACATCCATCTGCCAAAAAAAAAAAAAAAAAAAAAGGAAAAGAAAAGAAATAAGAGAGAACCCTTCACTTCCTGTTTAAAGTGATAATAATGCTACTCATGTCAAGGCCAAGACCTTGGCCTTCTCCGTTAAAAAAAAATCAATTATTGTTTACCGTACACTAAAAAATAATATTCAGTCCTTTTATGTATCATCCATCTTATCGTCACATTGGTACTAGTCTCCTGGAAATGTTGCCACCAAAACCAGGTGAGGAGTTACTTATTCTTTAATTTTAGGTTTTCAAGTAGAGAACAAACTTTGTCTTTCCAATAAGTTCCTATTTTATTTTTGAAGTATATTTCATGAACAGGCTTCTGGCAATTTAGAGACAAAAGTAGAAATGTGTGCCATCTAGATGCTCAAACTGTGTTAGCATTTTTTGTCCTATGAATTTCTTATCAGTTTGAAGAAGAAAGTATATATGCAAATAATTTTTGGAAATTAGTTTTATATTTTATTAAAGTGCATGATTTCAAAATTATTTTTAAAAGTTTAGAAAAATTTTGTAGAAGTAATACAATACCTATAAATAATCATCAGCCACAAAAGCTGTTGAAGATCTCCTAGATTTAGTGAAAAGCAAGTATTCAATGTTAATTCAGCCTGACAGCATGTGGTAGTATGTTGCAGAGATACAGCAAGTCAAAGACCATTGAAGACAATCATTTATTCAATAGTAATTGGACGTGGGCTTGAAATCGGGTTTCAGCGCAGATACAGAATCATGAGACTGTCAGAGAAGCACTGATAGGTAGATAGGTATTACATTCAAAATATACATATAATATTTTAATGATTTTTTGTCTTTATTTTTAAAAGATGAAATTAGCTTCCTGGGAGGTTCCTATTTTTACAATATTGCAAAACATTTTTCACTTTATTATTATTATTATTTGAGAATTCATAGCCCGTTTCAAGTTACTTAGCCATTTTATGACTTAGGTTCAGATAAGGAAAGTTTTAACTTTTCTGTCATGGCTTCTCTCCCCTCTCAGATTTCTCCCTTTCCCCTTTTCTCTCCTGAGGTGAATCTATGGGCAAGGCTGATCAAGCCTCTAGACATCAGGAGAAGGGCATCCGATATGGTTAGGCTTCGTGTCCCCACCCAAATCTCATCTTGAATTGTAATCCTCATAATCTCCATGTGTCAAGGGAGAGACCAGGTGGAAGTAATTCAATTATAGGGGCGGTTTCCTCCATTCTATTCTTGTGATAGGGAGATCTCACAAGATCTGGTGGTTTTATAAGGGACTCTTACCCCTTCACTTGGTGCTTTTCCTTCCTGCTGCCTTGTGAGGAAGGTGCCTTGCTTCCCCCTTGCCTTCTGCCATAATTGTAAGTTTCCTGAGGTTTCCCCAGCCATTCTGAACTGTGACTCAATTATACATTTTTCCTTTATAAATTACTCAGTCTCGAGCAGTTCTTTACAGCAAGATGAAAATGGACTAATATAGCATCTTATTTGAGTCTCTCCAGGTATTTCAATTTGTGATCTCTTGGGACTGTTAAGCAGGAGCAGCTCATATTCAGACATGGAATTCATGATCAGCATTCACTGAGACTCGGTTACCTCCTCCTCTATCCATCCCTGAGTGCTTTGGGCACTGCTCCACAGCCTCAGCTATGGGAAATCCTCATGTTTCACCTGGGTGAACCCCATGGGAGGCACACGGTGACTTTAATTCCTTCTCATCCTGATGCCCAACTGGAGTCATGATCATTAACAGATTATACAGGGTCCTAGAGACAGTGATGCATTTGCTGGAGGAAGCTAGGAGTCTTATCTTAACTTCGATGCTAAGCTATGGTTTGTTTAGGATTGTAAGCCACCCTTTGTCACTTAATGTGGAACAGAGTATAGGACCTCCTGATCCACCTGCCTTGGCCTCCCAAAGTGCTGGGATTACAGGTGTGAGCCACCGTGCCCAGCCAGCGGAACTCATTTTAATCATGACTCCACTCCGGAGAAAGCTCACAGCCCTCATGGCCTAATCACCTCTTGAAAGCGCCGCCTCTTAATACTGTTGAATTAGTGATTAAGTTTCCCAGCATATGAAATTTTGGGGGACACAGTCCACGTTCAAACAATAGCAGGCAGGAAGTTAGGGTTAGATTATACACTGAAGTATCCTAAACAATAACTTATGTTATTAAAATTATTGCTTTAGATGCTCTCTCTATGTCTCTCTCTCTGTACAGTTCTGTCTCTCTGTCTCTCTCTCTCTCTCTCTCTTTTTCATATACAATTCTCTCTACCCCTCCCAATAGAAGTACAGGCTTTGAATGGCTATCCCCTCTATTATAAATTTTGAAACACATCATTTGAAAGTCAAAGGTTAGTAGCAATAGATTCTTTAGGTAAGTGGCGTCTACTTTTCCTTTAAAACAAGGCATATCTCATCCTCAATAGGTGGAGAGAATAAAAACAACAATATACATGGCAATTTAGAAATTCTGAAAAATAATTCAAAGAATTATTTTTGCCACATAAAAATCAAGGATTGAAAAGGGAGTATCTTGATAGTGACATGAAACCATAGGAAACAGAGAGAAGAAAAAATCAGTTGTGTTTTCATCTTTTTACTCTTTCGAGTTGAAAAAATGAGGCCAACGTGATAAGAACTAGGAAAAATATAAGTCAAATAACTCTTGATATTTGTGTTAGTGTGTGTGTGTGTATATATATACACACATATACACAGTATATATATAGTTTATTCAGTATATATAGTATATATATAGTTTATATATAAAGGGGAGTTTATTGGGAGAATAAACTTTTATATATATATGTATGTATGTATATAAAGGGGAGTTTATTGGGAGAATAGACTCACATGATCACAAGGTAAAGTCCCACAATAGGCCACCTGCAAGCTGAAGAGCTAGGAAGTCAGTCCAAGCCCTAAAACCTCAAAAGTAGGGAGGCCGACAGTGCAGCCTTCAGTTTGTGGCTGAAGGCCCAAGAGCCCCTGGGAAACCACTGGTGTAAATCCAAAAGCTGAAGAATTTGGAGTCCGATGTTGGAGGGCAGGAAGCATCCAGCACGGGAGAAAGATGGAGGCCAGACGACTCAGGTAGTCTAGCTTTCCACATTCGTCTGCCTGCTTTTATCCTAGCCGCACTGGCAGCTGATTAGACGGTGCCCACCCAGATTGAGGCTGGGTCTGAATCTCCCAGTTCACTGACTCAAATATTAATCTCCTTTGACAACACCCTCACAGACACACCCAGGAACAATACTTTGCATCCCCCAATCCGATCAAGTTGACACTTAAAGTTAACCATCACAATATTGAAAAATGGTTTTTGTTTGTTTTTACTTTCAAACTAAAGTGTTTTCGAGAAGAGAGGACAGAAGTTTCTCTCTCTGAAAGCAGGAGGCTGAGAGAAGCAAAATAAGCCCAGAATTATGGATGCTTCATGGTAGTTTTGAGTTGTTCTGCTTATTCTGTCTGTGCTATGGTTTTTAGATCCATGTAAACATAGTCCTTTGGAAGTGAGTATTAATCAGGGAAGATAAAAAAAGGAGGGAGAAAGGGCCCTCACGTGATAGAGAGGACTCCCATATAAATACTTGGCTTGACTTTCCTTTAAATTTCTTCCTTATGCCATTTTAATTTTCTAAAATGTTGGTGTTTGATTCATAGCATACTTGACGGTTTAGTAGTTCTTCTGCATTTCACACTGTGTAATTCATACTCTTCTAGATATTGGGGGTGCATATTCTAAAACAAAATAGAGATGCCATCCCTTGAGGATCTTACATTCTTACTCATCATAATAGTAATTATAATTAATGAGTAAATCACACAGTAATTCAGAGACTGATCAATGTTTTGAAAAAATCAAATGCAGAGTAAAGAGGATTTGGGGAGAGGGTTGCAATTTTCAAAATCGTGGGGAAAGCAGGCCTTATGAAGTTGTAGAAACTGGAAGGAATTGACCAACGGGACACTGGAGGAGTGAGCATTTCATTCAGAGAAACAGAGGATGCTGAAGCCCTAGGGTGGGAATTTTCCTGTAGTTCTCTGTGAATGGCAAGAGTACTGTAGTGTAGGAGCCATGGGTGAGGACTGGAGTAGCCAGCAAGGCCAGAGCCAGGTTATGGGCATTCTAATAGTGTATTAGTCCCTTTTCATGCTGCTGATAAAGAGCGTACCTGAGACTGAACAATTTACAAAAGAGGTTTAATTGGACTTACAATCCCACATGGCTGGAAAAGTCTCTTGGTGGAAGGCAAGGAGGAGCAAGTCATGTCTTACATGGATGGCAGCAGGCAAAGAGATAGCGATTGTGCAGGGGAACTCCTCTTTTTAAAATCACCAGATCTCGTGAGACTTATTCAGTATCATGAGAAAGACTTTGCCACCATGATTCAATTACCTCTCACTGGGTCCCTCCCATAACATGTGGGAATTCAAGATGAGATTTGGGTGGGGACACAGCTAAACCATATCAAATAGCACCCTGTGAAGAGCATGACTTTTGAATAGAGTCGGAGGCAATGATGTGACATAATGCAATATTTAAAAGGATTATTTTGACTATTATTTTAAGAATAGACAAAAGAGAGCAGAGGAACAGAGCTTCTAGAAGACTTTTGCAGTAATCTAAGCAGGCGATAATGCTGGCTTGGAACAGTATACTACTTTGAGTGTAGTAAGAAATTATTGGACTCTGGATACATTTCAAAGAGCCAAAAGGAATTTCTACTTTTTAATGGGCAGAGCAACAATGTTGTCAGGATTTTCTAACCATTTCATTAGATATAAAGTATAAGAGAATGAGGGCAGTAAAAGAAGCCTCCAAGGACTTTGGCTTGAGCAAATGAAAGCAAGAATTTGACATTAACAAAGTTGAGAAAGCCAATATAGAGCAGGTTTATTGAAACGTGTAGGGGCTAAGTGTGCATATGTTGTACTTGGAATATCTATTAGACATCAAAGGTGATATATCATGTTTTCAGTGGACATATGAGTCTAGATTTTAGGAGAAGGACTGAGGCTTAAGATGCATTTAAATAAAATCCAGACATAGAGATGATATAAGCCCATGGGAAGATTGGTTCACCAAGGGAGTCAGTAAGGGTAGAGGAAAGAACCCAAAACTGAATTCTTGACCCTCGATTTTAAAAGATTGGGACAAAGGAGTAGAATCCACAAAAGGGTTTCTAAGAAGGAAAATCAGTGAAGGAGAAGGAAAACCAGAAGAAAACAGTGTCCTAGAACCAAATCCTGAAAGTATGGCAAGGAGGAAGAAGAAAGCATCTCTGCTAAATATTGCTGACGGGTCACAGACATGAGGATGAAATCTTGCCCTGGAATTAGCAATGTGGGGAGTCACTGGGACTACAGAAAAGGCCAGAGCCCTGTCCGGTTTTTCATGTATAATGCTATGAAATCAAAAACTTACTTTGGTGTTCTCATTTTGGAAAGGACGAGATGCTAATTTATTTCATATGGTGTTAATAAGTCTAGAAATCCCTGATCATCTTTCCAGCTGAGAGATGCATCGTTTTCATCCTTTAGGCTGTTTCCTTAACCAATTTTAGATTAGTTTATTTTGATTGTGGCTTAAGAGCATCCTTGATTTCTTCAAATTGTTTGTTTTCCTCTAGTGAGGCAATTTGAGACTATATTCTCAAGGTAGATGGCTCCTTCTTGAATATTGCCTACACAGAGAGAGAAAGAACAGAAGAAGGATTAGAAGTGAAATAACCTCACTTTAATTCATCATAATATTTGAGTAATAATTATGCATCTACACTTTACAGTATGTTTGCTTTGACTAGGTATTTCTAGAAACGTAGTTTAGTATACCTGGACATGCCAGACAATGTGGCGTATCATGGAGGAAAGAATCAGAGCGGCCGAGAACGGTGGCTCATGCCTGTAATCCCAGCACTTTGGGAGGTGAAGGTGGGCAGATCACCTGATGTTAGGAGTTCAAGACCAGCCTGGCCAACATGGTGAAACCCAATCTCCACCAAAAATACAAAAGTTAGTCGGGCATGGTGGTGCATGTTTGTAATCCCAGCTACTGGGGAGGCTGAGGCAGGAGAATCATTTGAGCCCAGGAAATGGAGGTTGCAGTGAGCCAAGACTTCACCATTGCACTCCAGCCTGGGCAACAGGGCAAGACTCCATCAAAGAATCAGAGTGCTATAGAACAAACGCTGGCATAAAGAGATACTCAGTGGATGATATTAGTAGAAATTTGTGTTGGAAACAATAATAAAATTTTCATTATTGTCCTTTTACTATAAACCTTAGGTAAATAGATAGCCAAAGTAACTGTATTCTACTAGGATCTAACCCAAATCTTAGCGGGTTGAGATTAAACAATTCCATTGTATTCAGTCATTCAAATGTCATAATTTAATTTGCTAAAGAAGTAATCCTGTGGATAGATACTTCCTATCTATGTATATATCTGTAACGCCAATCTCTGATAATTTGCTGTTCAGATAATGCATGCACTAACTTATTTCCTACTGTGAATGTTTTCTGGCTTTAGATATAAGTTATCCATGAATTCTAGAAAGAAACAGCAACAAAGAAAGGATAATATAGCCAGAGATGTTCAAAATCATAGAGTATGGATCTAACATCCCTTAATTTCTGACTCCAGCTGGCCTTTGTGCTCAACAGTATCTGTCAAACTGCTGCTGTTTGTGCATCCCTTAAAGTGGGAAATATTCTTCTTTGCTTCCCAATTTGCTTTGCATGCCTTCAGCATGATACGGGTGCTTATGAATTATGCAAACAGCAAGCCTATATTGCCTTAGGAAACACTGTATTAAATGTGCAAAAAAAAAAAAAAAAAAAAGTGTGTGTGCAGCTATCAAAACCATTAGGCCTCTGACACTCACATGGTATCTTGTGATTTAGAGCCCACTGCAGGAGCCCTGTGGAGTGACAAAGACAAGATGCTTGTATGAGACTGATTGTCCTGTGCCTCTCTCAGCTTCATCTCTTAAGTTCATTCCGAGGAAATTTTGATGCCAAATTATCCCAGGATCTGAGGGCCAGAAGAGAAAACTTTAATTGTTTCCTCAAAGTGAGAAGCCACTTAAATGGCAGAATCAATTCCAAAGTAATTGCTGTTCCTCGGGTTCCCCCTTAAAGTTTATCCAGTGTAGAAAAAATACACAATCTTTGAACTTTAGGTGGAGCACGTGAATTGGAGTCCAGAGTCAAAACAATGCTGTATTCTCTAAGCAGCTGCGGGCTGTCTCCCTGGGAAAGCTGAGCTTCAAGTAGAAAAACAGAATTATTTGCATTTTTCACAGTTCATTCCAGTGTGTTTGTGTGGCACCTTGCGTATTGTGTCATACTGTTAGGGTAGAAGGAAAAAGATGGTGAGATAGACAGGAGAGGGTCATTTGAAATGTCATCTTCATGTTTGATTCTGAGTGAAATTAAGCCTTCATTTGCTTGACTGAGGTTTCCTAAGAATTTAAAACTAAATCAGTGCTATGTATGATTACATGATTAAACTGCTATATGTTCACCAAAGCTCATTGTCATTTTCCAGAAACTTATAAAGAGCCAATGCTCAGCCAGAATTTAATGCAGACTTCAGAAACTTATAGAGAAAAGGCAGCAGTCACTTTATTTTGGTAATTTTCTGTGCTCGTTCCCCATCCCTGCTAAGACAACTCTATGCAACCCCATTTCCTTACCTACCACCTGACACAATTGCAGAAGGCCATGAGGAGAAAAGTGGAGAGAGGGAGGAAAACAAATCTGTATTATTGCCAACAAATTTCATCTGACAAACTTCTTTAAAACCAAAACCATTTTCCTCACCCTGTGGGCTGGGTCTCTTAATGTACAACGGGGATAGTAAAGGGCAGTCAACAGAAGGAAGAATAAGAGTGAAAATGGAAGGAAACGAACGGTGAAGGCGGTCCTTTCTGCTACCCTTGCTACAGGAACTCTTTCTTCCCTGAGACCTTGTTCTAATCGTCATTTCAGAGACCGTGCCCAGAGTCTTTTTGCTAAAACCTTTGGAATCTCTACCTTTACCCATCCTCCTGCAGCCTAGACCAGAGGAGCCTCGACGGGTGATCTATGTAGAAGTTCAGAGAGAATTTGGGAGGCCGAGGCTGGCAGATCATGAGGTCAGGAGATCGAGACCATCCTGCCTAACACGGTGAAACCCCGTCTCTACTAAAAATACAAAAAACTAGCCGGGCGTGGTGGCAGGCGCCTGTAGTCTCAGCTACTCGGGAGGCTGAGGCAGGAGAATGGTGTGAATTCGGGAGGCGGAGCTTGCAGTGAGCCCAGATCACACCACTGCACTCCAGCCTGGGTGACAGAATGAGACTCTGTCTCAAAAAAAAAAAAAAAAAAAAGTTCAGAGAGAAAGTGCAATACAAATTAAATTATGCTTGTATGTGACTTAGTTTTTAATGCATTGGTGATGTGTGATTCTATATTAATACGTGGGAAAATTAAGTCAAATTTCAAGCCCTTGGTTCATTAGGACCCGCCAGCCTAGGCTATCTCATCATCCAAATCACTAACATCTTTTGTAACTTTTTTGTTCTAATCTACCGTATATTGAAAAGAACTGCCTCTGTGATTATTATATGAGAACTAAATTTCCAGATCTTTTCATGATTAGTAAAGATCAGTTCTTATATTTCATTGTTTTCTATTTCTCAGCAGCACTTGACAGTGTTGCTACTTCTCTTTCCTGAGGCTGTTACTTCTTCTTTTTGTTTTCTTGTGACATGGCACTGGCCTGGCATTTTTCCTTGCACCTCCTGAGTGTCTCTCCCTGATGTATTTCCTCTTCCTACCTCTGCATACTATGGAGTCCCAGGGCTCAAGAGTCCATCAGTTCTCCTCTCCCCAGGTTAACACATCTTGTCCCTGGCTGTAGAGACCAGCAATGAAGTCCACAGTGCTTTCCAGGACTAGCCTTTCTCCCAAACCCCAGCATTGTATATCTCATAGCACACTGGACATTGCCACTTGGGTGACTAAAGGGCACCTCAAACTTAAATTGCCCAAAACTGTACTGTAATTTGTTTTATGCACAAATGTTCATGGGTCCTGCTCCCTTATTTTCTGCAGGCAAATGCTAAATATCTTCAGGGAACCCTTCTCTCTACACCCTAGCTAAAAACCACACCTTTGTCACCGTCAAATTTCCTTTATTTACGTTTATTCAGAGACTATATCAGTACCTGCCACATAATAAGTGCATCCATCTTTCTATTCATGATGTCTTTTCCTATAAAATATAAGTCCCATGAGGACAGGGGTTATGAGACCATATTTCCCTCTTGACTTCTAGGTCTGGAACAACGCCCACAACATAATTGGGATGGGTAAAATATTTTTGATTGAATAAGTAGAGATATAAAGCAATGAGTATGTGTAAAAATGAACACACGAATCAATCAATGCAAGTTCTGAGATTATTTTTACTTTACTTATAATAATCATGGTCTTTGTAACTCATATCTACACACACGTAACTCTACGGTACTATGTTTGGGGGCACAGAGAATCATAGCAAGAGGTGAGATATTTCTACACTTAATACTCATTCTTGCTGGGGCTTTCTTCACCAGTGAAAATATCTCTCTACATTTTTTTCTTTTCTATGACATCTTCTTTTTCATGAAGCATTTCTGATTGTCAGACACGATCATCACTGTCTCAGTATCCAGTACAAAACTTGAATGTTGTACTTATCCCTAAATTACAATGATTTGTCGATATCTTTTATCTCTACAAAGAAAATTTAAGTATTTAAAGATACTTACTTATTTTTGGAAATTATGTTATTTACTTTTATCAGAAAGACTAGCAGAGTGTCTGTTATAAATGTCGAATTAACCTCATTCTTCCAAGTCCCCGCATCCATGGTCTCCTAGGTGGGGAGGTTCATGCCAAGGATTGCATAAAATCATACATCGGATTTGGGGAAAGTATTAGCACTTTTCTCAACATTTTGTTCCACCTCATCATTTTTACAATTTCCATTTTGTGTGTAATCTTTCATATATAAATACATCACTACAGTAGTAGATGCATTTCATTCATGCTTCATAAATGCATTTTGTGAGTAGTTGCTTGATCCTTCTTTTCTGATAGGGGTGTGAACATGATCAAAGCGTTTGGAGGCTGCTAGTATAGGTTCTTGCAATGACTATGCACAGGCTTCATTTCACACGTGTGAATATGGGATGGGGTCTTAATAAGTTCACTACCCAAACTGCATGAAATTGAGCTGTCTTTGGGGAGTATGACTTAGCCCCTCTTCTTTGCCTTTCAAAACGCCTCTCTTTTATTTTCCTGTGTGCCACTTGCTAAGGCCATCAGATACTCACATCCATATGTTTACCCTATGCCCACTTCACTGTCAGTAAAGATTTATCTTTCTTGCTCTGTTGCCCCTACGCTAGTGTTCCCTGAATATTGGGACCTACATTTTTTGGTCATGCTCATAGACTCCAGGAACTGTGCTAATATCCTCCTCATTAGAATGTCCAAAGGCCACAGTTCTCCAGGGAGTGAGATCAGTCCTGGGTGCTGTGTGGACATGCGGAGGCTGACCCTGGAGCGGAGACTGCCCAGCCTACATTCTCCATCACCTCCTTAACATCCTCTGGTTGTAAATGGGGGAAGATTGGATAAGCTAAGGGACATGTTCCCGATTCTCTTGCAACTAGATGTGGATGCTTAACTAAGTTTTAGCTAATGTAATTATGTTAAAGCATAGTTTATGACATGAGAAAACACATATTTAAGAGATGCTAAATCATTTGTGCTGCTTTCTGCCCAATACCTTTCTCATTTCTGGGGCTTGGAAAATAGATAAAACAGCTGGAAATCCAGCAGTCACTTTGTGCTATGAGCTGATCTGCGCAACGGAAACCAATGTGGTGGTGGTTAAACAGAACAATCACAGCCTGCTCCTTAATGACGCAGGGGAGCCTTCATACCAGCCAGGGATTGCTAACCTCTGGATTCATTTACATAGGAGGTAAACATTTCTCTTGTACTTTGCCACTTTATTCTATTTTACTTTTCTGTTAAGTGCAGCAGAACTTCAACCTTATAGGTGCTGGCCATCTCCCCTATACTTTGCGTACTGGGTGTAAAAAGGACAACATATACCGCTCTTAAGTAACTCTTCATAAATCTAGCCCATTCAACTTTTTAATGTGTTTTATTTTTTTGCAAGCCACCCCACCTGCTTCGTCTTATTCACCACATCCCTACCAGAGATACCCAGGTCCACAAAAATGAGAAATAATTAGAGCTCAATTTTTATATTGCTCAGGGACAAAGTCTCTGGGAGCCAGCTCTGATGAAAAAAAAAAAAAAAAAAGAAAAGAAAAGAAAAAGAAACATAGAACAACTTACTTTAACTGAATTAAAAGGTGTGTGTGTGTGTTTGTGTGCGTGTGTTAAAATTTCCATCTCTAGTTAAATAAAATGCTAGCAATCAAGACACTTAAAAAGCAAAGCAAAGCAAACAAACAAAGTACATAGTAGTGAAAGTTTTATTAGGTTCTCATTCTTTGGTTTTTGATGTTGGTTTTGGTTTTTCATTTGGTTGGTTTGGTGTAAGTTTGTGTTGTAGCAGTTCCTCTCATCAAGTTTCCTAAAGCTTACTGCAGGGTATTAGGCGGTCACTCTGCTATGATGTAACTCTGAGTACAGAGAAATTTCAGCTTGTACTTATTTTCCCCAAAAGGCAATGATAAAATTGAAGAGAGAAACAGATATTTTTAACTTCCACATCAGTGCTCTTTGTGTTAAATTTTACAAAATGTGTATTTTGATTCCACTGCATTATGAAGACTGAATTGGTAAAATGAATCCAACCAGTGAATGAAGAAAAAACATGTTTTAGGGAAGAAATGGAAGTCCTTCCTTAGACAGTAAACACCAGAGGGGCTTGAATGGGTGCCCCACCAACAAGCTGGGAAAGCTGCCCTGTTGGAGAGTAGAGAAGAGAGATGTTCGCACTTCTAAAGTGTTAAAGCGAGAGTGGGTTTTATACATTTTTAACAGTGCATCTCTTTAAAATGCTGCAAGATGTAGCCAAAAAGTGGAACCTATCCAGATCCAACAACTGATGAATGAATTTAAAAATGTGGTATATCCATACAATGGTACTTTTCTTTTGCAATAAATTAAATGAAAAACGGATTCATTCTACAATTTAGGTGAACTCTGAAGACATTATGCTGCGAGAAGGATGCAAAGCAAAAGAGAGACTGAATAGGGTGTGATTCCATTGATCTGAAGTGTCCAAGATAGGCAATCTTTGGAGACTAGGTGGAGGAGCTACAAAGTTGTGTAGGGCTGGGGGTTAGGAAACACGGGGAGCGACAGCCACTAGGTACAGGGTTTCATTATGGAGTAATGAAGATGTTTCAAACTCGGACTGTGTTGAAGGTTGCACACTGCGGAGTATACTAAAGAACATGGAACTGCATGTTGTTAAATGGGTGTATTTTATGGTCTGTGAATTATTTCTCAATTAAGACATTAAAATTAGGAGAATGTAGACAGGAAATATTTTTAAACATCACAAGACTAACTTTGTAATAAACATCATCTTTTTCTTCCCATGTCAACAATGAATTGACTCTAATTTATTGTATGAAGCTTATGTAAGATGACTGTAAAGCAGTGATATTGTTGACCACATTTAACCATAGATGTTATGCAAACTAGCTAGATGTGTGATCGCAAGATGACATGACAAATCTTTTCTTAAGGAATAACAAGTCCATTTTAAAATAACACATTTATGATTAATTTGAGGGGTGTCTTTTTAAGGGTTAAGGACCAAAACTCAAGTTAGCCTAAATGTGCATGAGGTAGCACAAATAGAAACATATTTATGTAAGCTATGTATGAATTATTCAGTGTTCAGACACCAATCTGATTTTGCATTAAATTACATTGATAGAGGCTACCCGATCCAGACACAAATTAAACATTTGCAGAGTTCGACCCTCTCTTCCTTCCCTGTCCTGAATGTGTACTGGGGGGTGACCTTCATTATGCACAGACATTCTTTCAATTTTTCCAAAAACTGACAGGTACTAAACTCTGCCTCATGCTATTACTTTAAAGAAAATCAATGAAATATTATTATGTATATTTGTAAGACAGTTTTCTGGTCAGTGTGGGGAATACAAACAAGTCAAAATCCCCTACTCTCAAAGACCTTAACTGCTGGTTGGAGAGAGGCTATTGACCAATAAGAAGTTAATAAAACGCTAATCAGGAGACAACCCCTTAGATGACAACCATGTTAATCTATAAGGCAGCTTGATGTTTATTCTATTATTTATTATATAATTTTAACTGAAAATATATAAAAGGAGTTAAGCATGAGGATTCTGTAAGATAGAAAAACAATCAAATTATTCGCATGTATAAAGGCATTGACATTTGCAATTTGGCATGTCTGCTGTTTTTCTTGCTACATCAGTACATTTTTTAAAAAGTCTGTGTGGCTTCTACCTAGAACCCAAGGAATGGAAACAGCATTTTGGAGAATAATTTCCACTTTTCTTCAGCTCTCCAATTCTTCCTGTCATTAGACTCCTTGTCATAGCGTTGATCTCACAAATAATAATTTATAGGACACTGGTCAGATAGTCTAGCCTAAACTCGGATTTTGGCTCAAATCTATATTAGTGTACACGTTTCCACACCAGGGTATCCTGTTCTCTCTCTCTCTCTCTTTTATTCTCCTTCTGATCATAAACACAAACTTTCTAGTTGTTTCTCCTTGGGTCTCTGCTCACTTGTCCTGTTTTCTTATACCCTTTTTGGGGAGGGGAGTGTCCTCACTTTCTCAAGCCTCCTTCTTTATACAATTACCATTCTTCCCATCAGACCGACCTAGGAAATGCTCCATATTTTCCTCTCTTCCTCCTTTCTCCCCGTCATAACAATTGACACTCTGTTATATCCATTTTGGTTTCAAAGATTATACAAAATTATCCATACGTAAAAATCCTCCCTGATATTTATTGCAACTTTGAACGCACACGTCAAGTCAATTGGGTGAAGCCTGAGCTTATTAGCCACGTCAAAAATCCTGTAACGTCAAGGTAGCCCAGAAACCCAGTACTGTGAGGAACGAAATGCAAAAAGTCATTGTGATTTATAAATCAATACGGCACAGCAAACAGGATGAAACCAGGATCATGGATTAAGTCTGATGCTGTGGTTGGTGTGGCCCCTGCAGCCTCTGAAAAAGAATCAAAACCTCTCGACTAGGTGCACAATTCTTTACTTTGCTTCAGAGGCTTGAGGATAGCTCAGGCCCTAGCACAAAGAAGCTAGGGCTTCACTTGGACCAACACACAGCTTCAGCACATCCAACCCTGTGAGTTTTACTGTTGGAAATCACTGAGAGTGAACAAAAGTGGGAGAAACTTATCCGAATGATCATTTTTGCCTGTTTTTCAAACGTCCATCAGCCTTTGACATTTTTGCCCCATTCAGCGACCAATAGGGTCCCTTTACCTGAAAATTAAGAACAATCCTGTCTGATTTTTTTTTTTTTTTAAAGGGAGAGGAGGGGTGTTTGGAACTGGTGACTAGATCCCTAGAAAGGAAAGGTCTATGATGTGAGGAGAGTAGTCTATGGACATAATATACACAGAGAGCTAGGACTCTTCTTTGAGTTTAGAGAATGCTGAAAATATTTCCAGGCTTTTAGACACCAGGCTGGCTTCAGGACTGGAAAGGTGGTGTTACACTGATCAGTCCTAACTCAGTCTGTGATTAACATAAAATAAGATGAAGACTTCCTTAACGAGAGTGAAAAAGATATTAACAACTTTGAAGTTAAATCAGCTAGAATCCAGGCAGGAGACACTGGGAAGCTCAGCCTTGCATTTGCAGCTGTGAGGACTTCCGGCTCAGTGATCAAGGAAGCGAGGAGATGACAGCAAAAGCAAAGGAGTGGAGCTGGTGGGCAGGAGGCCGGGAGTCAGCTGCCAACAGCGGCAGCACCTGAACCTCCGAGCCGTAGAGAGCGATAGCCCAGGGACAGTGCTCACCCATGCTCATTGCCACATCAAGTATCTAAGATGCGGAGCATTTGGTCATGTGAAACTGGAAGGCTTGTCTGGTGTTCTACCTAAACACTTCTTGGTGTTGATTACTCTTAAAACATATTTACCCTTGGAATATTCTGAAATTCTCTGCATTTGCAAAATCCTGTAAGGACCAACTTCATACATATGTATTGACTCTAGCCTGTATGTAAGACATTTATAGCATGTTGTCATGTAGATATAATCATACCAGTGTCAAAAGTCTACTTCCATTAAGATGTACAAAGGAACTACAGTATACATTTTTATAGTCTACATTTTATCAGGTTGACATCCCCAGCCCACTGCATCCTGGGAAAATTAAGGCAGCTTCTCTGTCTCCTCTTGTTTTAACTGTTTCCTTTCCATAAATGATTCGCAACTGTTTGAAGCTTAGTTTCTGTCCCAAACTGATGTAAGTCCTATGACCTGGTTGCTCAGTAAATCATCAGTCTTTGAGAGTGCTTTCTTCCTTCTCCTGAAAATGAGTCTGAGTAAAAACATGGGTGTTATTGGGCACTCATGATACTTGTTGTTGCATCCCTGGGATGAGATTCACTAAGCGGTTCCTCTGAGACCTTAGTTCTGCAGGTGTCCTCTGGTGAAGACCAGAATGCAATCAGGATCTATTTGCACTGACCTTGTCAGGGCCTACTGGTCCTTCTTCTTGTCTTGTCCCCACCCTTATCTCTTACAGGTGAGGACGTGTGGTTACAGGTGTCATTTGATCTCTGGCCTGCGGGCAGCCTGGCAGCCCTTTCTTTCTTTCTCTTGGGCTACTTGCTGTATCAATGCAAGGCTGTGGAAACTTCAGAATCCTTTCTGTCCTGCATGGAACTGGATAGGGTTCAGGAGTGCTTTTTATCTGCCCAGCCAGGCTGCACTGTCATTTTTTATACTGTCATTTTATACATTTGTATGCACTGTATACATTTATACAGATGCAGCTTCATCTTCATCCTCATCAGTGCAAATTCTACCTGGGATGGTGTCTCCTGCAAGGTTCCCACGTGCGCAGTGGTCTGAGGGTGTTTCTCTATTTTCGCATTTTCATTCAAACTACATAACATGTCGTGGTAGTTTTAAGGGAGATCTGCAGATTCTTTGACACTCCTTCACAAACCATGGTGTTATACTTCCTCCCACTGAATATGACCTATCTCCAGTGACTTGTTTCTAATGAGTTGATGAAGCCACGCATTAATTTTCAGGCTAGCCAGGCCAAGAGGCAGCTGTTTCCATACAGTCTGTGTCTCTCATCTGGTCTCTAAGTGGTGAGCCACCATGTGAGAAGTGCGGCTACCTTGATTTATCAGCTTGAGGGACAAGGGGAAGAGGTCACACAGAGTTAGAGACATTCCTGAGGAGGCTCCCCTGCCCCTTCCCCAGATGGCAGAGATGCCAGTGTCTTCCTAGCCTGGGTGCCAAGCCTGTGAACGAATGAGTGAGGGAACCTTCTGATGATTTCAACTCCCGTTGACAGTAGCCCTGGGTGACGGTGTGCAGCAGAGCCTGCCCAGGCTACAGATTCAAGCTCTTCTAAGGCACACATTATATTAAAAAGCCATAGTAACTGGAACACACCTTTTGCCTTCCCTCTAAGATGTGATCTGGAGAGGGGAGGGCAGGATCTCGGTGTTCCAATCCTGCTCCTTCTTGATCAGTTTGTCATTCTCAACCACCAAGGATCTGAAGGTCTAGGCTTTCCATCTCCTTCCCATGTCTGGTTGAAGTTTTTCCTTCTTAAAGTCTGTGATGAAGTTAGCATAACCTGCATCTTGATATTTAAAAGGGGAGCTAAAGAACATGAGACCAACGGGTAGTTTCATCCCAGCAAAGCTGGGCTTTCGAGATTATTATTGGCCTTAGAATTCAAGGCAGTCCTCTTTGAGGTTCAAAGCTGATCTGGGTCTCATTCTTTTGGTCAGGGTCTGTGTTCTCTTTTCGTATAATCTTCTGCCTCTTTGCTTAGCCAAGGAGAGAGAAGGCTGCAAGGAGAGGCAACCTAAGGATGAAATGGCGATGTGTCATTTTGTCATACTTAAAATAGTTTCTTCATTATACAAGGAAGCGTAAAATATGTTCCTTGTCCTTGAGAAGCTATTTGTAGAGGCAAGAAACAAATACAAAGAACACACTGAAAACTCCCTGCATTGTTAGCTTCCAAATGAGTGATGCCAGCAGTGCTTGCATATTTCATGACATCATTTGGGATTAGAGCTATTAAAGACAGCTTCAGGAGGGTGGTAGGACTTGGCATAGCCCTAATGACAGAGAGAGTAAAGAAGTAGGGAGGGTGTCTAGGTAGGACAAGTGGCATGGGCAGAGGCATGGCAACAGGAGAGCAAGGAGGATGTGCAGGAAGGTGCATGGCGCCAACTGCGACAAGCACTGTGTCCAAGGGGTGAAAAGAAGATGGGAGCAGTGCGGAGCAGTGGATCAAATTAGCACCTGAGCAATTTCAGCATTATCCTTTGGGGTGTAATTAGAATCCAGGAAAATATTTTTGGGCAGGGAGATGACACAATGAGAACAGTGATTTAGTACTGTGATTCTGTCCATAGTACATATGAGGAGTTTGAGCTATCACAATGCAATGAGAATCCAGGGAAGGAGGCTATGTTGCAATACATATAAAGCTCTTAAGACATAGTGTGGCAGGTTGCCATTGTTCAATTATTATTAGCTCTCACTATGGATATCATTTTTATCCTGTCTGAGGGTGATGAAGAGAGAAGTTGTGTTCTTGAAGATAGTGGCAGTGAATCTCAATTTAAAATAATAAGTAGAACTAGGTAAGTAGACATCTAGAGTTGAAATTCTAAAAATGGAATAACAAGACAGAAATGGAAACAGGAAAGTGAAATGATTATTGAGAATCTATGTGTGGGTCAGTTAGGTGAAAACATCGATCGAGAGTTTGGAGACAAATTACCCTCAATATTCCGCTAAAGAATATATATAATAGTAATAGCTTAATATGCTCTGTGTACACTAAACTCTCACATTTGTTTTTCCAGTGTAATCCTCACAACCACCAAGGGACAAGTAACACACTTCACCAGTATTACAGAGGAGGAAATCCAGTCCAGTCACACATTTAACAGGTGGCATTGGTTAGATAAAAACCCAGCTTGGTGTGATTGAGCCTGAGTTTTAATTATTCTCTTTATATGGCTTAGGTTTTAGTAAGTCCAAGGGGAGCCAGTAAAGGCTTCAGTGTAGGAGAGTAATATAAATAGGACTGTATTTTAGGATGATTCTGCTAGCTGTAGTGCATTGGATAGATTTATTAGAGATAATCAGAAACTGGAGCACAATGAAGAGGTTATTGCAAGTATTGGAAATTTGAACCATGATGGATGTCCTGGGATTAGAAATATTTCCAAGGTAGATACACACAAGAGGTGGATATTGAGTTAGTGAGAAATCAAAGACAATGGTGATATTTCAGAGCGTGTAGGATGTTGATATCGATATCCAATAGGAAATAATGTAGGCAAATCTATATTGCTAAGGGCCTGGAAAGGAAGGGGTTGAGAAGACAGGGAGTGGTGACGAACTTGACCTTAAATGTGTCTTAAAGTTGTTAGTTATGAAAATGTAACAGAAATGTTCTACAAGTTTTTTTTTTTTTTTTTTTTTTTTTAAACTTGAACTAAAAAGACAGGAAAAAACTAGAGAATATTCTACGTAGAGCCTGTGAGAAATAAATGTCCAGCAGCATTTGAGGTAAAGTGAAAAACCATAACTTCAGACTAATAAAAATCAACACAAGCTGAATGATGTGAGCTACTTGCAGAATCGTTCCCAAAAATAACCCATTGTAAAAGTGATCACTGAGTGTTCTGGTGATAGAACTAGGTCGTTTTCTGCATCTGAGTGGAAAGTCAGAGGTCTGTTGTAACAGAAGTGCATCTCAAATCCAAATGTGACTAAAGTGACATAAGGCGGTGGTGTTGATGACAAACCTAGCACAGGGAAGTATTAAAATGATGGACACCTACCAGGTGGCTGTAGGAAACTCTGCATTAGGAGACTGGAGAGTGAGGGTGTCAGTGTCGTTCTTGTACTATCTGGCAGAGAGAATTCTCTGATGCTAATAACTACTCCTGATTATCCAGATAAAAATCACCATCAAAGAGAGGAATGCAATTCATCCAGCCACCATGGCTTGATCAAAATTTCACCGAGAAAATGTTTAACTCTTTTTTTCTTTTCTCTGACAGCAACCTCCTGGTCATTATTTTGTTTCCAGCAGGAGGAAGGGGCCTTTGCCAGTCACTCAGCAATCAAACATCTCATGAGCTCACAAGGAAGGTTTCTTTGTTGGGGTGTCTTTATCACTGAGAAGTAGATAAAAACAAGTTTAAGAAATACCAATATAGCAGAGAAGCTACTGGATTTAGAGTGGCTACATCAAAAAGCAGGTGTCCCTTAAGGAAAATCCTAAAAAAAAAAATCGTTCTTTCTTCTTCTTATGGCTCTTCTTTAAACATAACAAAGATAGGATAGAGTTAAATTCCTGGAGTATGGGATTGCCAGGGGGGTGGGGTGGGAAGTATGAAGATAAGAGACAGAGCCAGAGGCGGAGAGAAAGAGAGACAGAGAATGGAGTTTAAATGTAGAACCTTAGAAAACACTGGTAATGGAGTATTAAGAGGTGGAAATGGGAAAGGATGTGTTAAAGGGTAGAGAGAAGGAACAATCGTGGAGGGCAAGAAAACTACCACATCCTAGCAGCCAAGGAGAGAAATGGTTTGCCCAGAGGCCAGGCATGGTGGCTCCTGACTATAATCCCAGTACTTTGGGAGGCTGAGTTGGGAGAATTGCTTGAGGCTAGGAGTTTGAGAACAGCCTGGACCACATAGCAAGACCCTGTCTCAATAAAATAAAATAAAAATTATCCAGACATGGTGACTCACACCTGTAGTTCTAGCTACTCAGAAGGCTGAGGCAGGAAGATCACTTGAGTTAGGAGTTCAAGATCCTGTCTCAAAAAAAAAAATGAGTTTGGTGGGCAAATGCAGAAGATAGTGTTAGATATGTGAAAATAAGTTCACTGAATTCAGTGAATGGACACCTGAGAAAATCATATAGAATTGTTTGGGTGGGGGTCAGAGGCATAAGTCAGATTGGAAAGGCAAGTAGTGGGGCAAGGACATGAAGAATGGTGATGGCAGCCAGTTGTTTTCAGAAGCTTGATGTTTAGACATAGATGAAAAATTAGACATTGGCTTGTGGCTTGAGACAGAGTTTTATACGCTTTTGTAGGAGGGGGGTTTGCATGGTGGAGGTGCACACGTACATGCATATCTCAGCAGGACTGGCTTGGAAAGTACAGATTGAGTCTCTTCCCCAGGGTGGACAGCCACAGTGCTTTCCCAAACAGTAACTGTGCTTTCCAACAGAGGCTGTTAAAGGAGATGTCCTTATTCTGGGACAATGCTTCTTGAAATTGCATTTTTAACAGTAGATATCTATACCATGTCATGACAACTTTTTGAATCAGTGTCACATTGTGAACTTTCATAGCCAGTGTTCATATTTCCACACTCTTCCCAATGCCAGGATATTGTATATTAGCAAATTCTTCATTGTGGTGAGAGGAGTGATAAACGTCAGTTTCTTAGCTATATTAGATGGGATTTTCCCCATATCTCTGTTGTGTTATAGATGATAACTGGAGTCATTAACTAGGGCTTATCAAGGAAGTACTGGATAGTTTGAGTGGCAGGTGAGGGTTTTACAAATAGCAGATAAATTCAAGTGCCTTTTTTTCAATCTTTGTTTTTCTTGACAGCTCTGCGTTATCTAATGCTCCTAATGGCTTTCTTCTTGCATGCCCTTGTCCCAGGAATTTTCCTTTCATACTGTGCTGACCTTATCTCTTTTTCCTGAATCAAATGCTCCTTTTTGTTTTTCTAAATTGTCTTTCCCCTTTGCTTCCTCATTCATTTGGGTTTATGCCAACTTTCATCGTATTTCCTCTTTCCTCTCAAGGTAGTTTTTCTCAATATCTCATCCAGTCTTATATCTATCTCATTCATATAATTTGTCCTTTCGCTGTGTCAGCACTTTTTTTGGGTGCAGCTTTCCAAATTTAATTGCAAAGTCCATAGTCCTTTCAACGTGTACATGCATAAAACTCAAATGTGTTATCTTTCCTGGTTTAAAAAAGGAGAAGAAAAAAGTTGTTTGACCATATAAAAATATTAAAATATCTATGGTTCAATGATATAAGCAAATGAGAAATTAACATAAAATATTTTTATTAAAAATGACCAGGAAAAAAATTCATTCTTAAGAAGCTTTTATAAAGTTTTTTTTTTCTTTTTTGATATGGAGTCTCGCTCTGTTGCCCAGGCTGGAATGCCGTGGCACGATCTCAGCTCACTACAAACTCCACCTCCTGGGTTCAAGCAATTCTCTGCCTCAGCCTCCTGAATACCTGGGATTACAGGAACCCGCCACCATATCCAGCTATTTTTTAAATTATTTTTTTAGTAGACATGGGGTTTCACCATTTGACCTGGCTGATCTTGAACTCCTGACCTCATGATCCACCCAACTCGGCTTCCCAAAGTGCTGGGATTACAGGTGTGAGCCACCATGCCCAGTCTTATAGACATATTTTTTAACCAACAACCCAGTAAAAAGAATGGACATGAGTTTACAATTTATAAAAGAAAACTATAAGTGGCATTACATGAATAAAAATTATCAATATTTTCATTAGTAAAAAGTGCATAATTTAAATGTAATAAAAATATTTACTTCAAATAAACAAGTATGAATAAGATAATACTTAATGTGACCAAAAATACAAAAGAACACTATTATTTAACATATATTAAAATTAGTGTAATTTTTTCCTAAAGAAAATAATTGTCAAGAGACTTAAAAATACTGATAATTATTGACTCAGTTTTTCTGTTTCTAGGTTTATATAGTTAAGTATAATCACATATATGCACGAAGGCATAGGCACAATAATTCCCACTTCAATAATAATACATCAGTGTGAACCATCCCTCCGAAAACATTTGCCATGATCTTACCATAAATGCTAAGTGGCCAAGTCTCACCCACCTGAACTGAGCTTGACAATTTCATCATCCGAATGATACTCATATACCTCAATATTAAAATATCTTAACACTGCTCCTATTGATTCCACAAGAGGCATAAACCTGGACAGTTCAAGGAGATGCGTGGTAACCCAACTAGTCCAAAGCGCTAAATTACGTGTGTGTTTGTACTGATTTGGGTGGATCCTCTACATCTATCCTAATCCAAGAGGTAGCTGACCTTGGACAAAGATACTGTATGATCATGACAGATATAGCTAAAAGTGTCTAGATGGTCTAAAAATGAAGAAACGACAATGAAAGTATGTAAATGTCTGATTATTCCAGACTATTT
The DNA here is from genome assembly GCF_002776525.5 of Piliocolobus tephrosceles. Lineage (NCBI taxonomy): Eukaryota > Metazoa > Chordata > Mammalia > Primates > Cercopithecidae > Piliocolobus > Piliocolobus tephrosceles. Next base: position 6,942,833 of record NC_045451.1, read on the forward strand.
TGTTTTGATGCCATGATTTTGAAATAGCAAGTCTCGTGTAGAGTCAGTAAGAGTCTATTCAATGGGTTTCCATCCTGTATGATCAGCAGAAAGCTGGACTAACAATGTCTTACTTGTTGATAGTCTTCAGCATACTTCATCCCGAATAGGCCATTCTTGTCGCCTACCTATCTGAAGACATACTTTGTTATACATACACGCACACACACACGAACAAAATAAACTAAAGATTACAAAAGCACTCGTTTGGACCCAAAATAGTATTTTTCTAAGTAAAACCACTCTACCTTAAGAAAAAAATTGTAAATTCATGATTTGCATACCATGATTCATTCCTGAAAACTTCAATTGCTTAAAACTAATTTGTTGACTACCCATTTCTGCAAAAAAAAAAAAAAAAAAAGAAAAGAAAAAAGAAACTGTGCCTGAAACTGAACCTTCAAAATAAGATGAGGTCTCTGGAAATTCTGGCAGTCTGATCTGAGAGCTTGGCCGTTTTCTAAGTGGTCTGATACTGTGGTGTCGACGCACAGGAGACTCGATGTGGCCAGGAAGCGTCAATCAGACAGTCTCACGTTGGGAAAAGTTGTCTGTTCTCTCTCAAATTCTCAAAATACGACTGGATTTGAGTTTCTGGCTCACAATACTGCTTGCTTTTGGGTGGTGTAATAGCCCATTGCCAAATATTGCACTGATAACTCTATTGATAGCAGTGGATGTGACTTTGACAGAGAAACTGCCCAGGATGTTCTGTTGTAGCGTGAGGAGCCATGTGGCATATGTCATTTGAAAAAAAGTACTGCTTGAACAATATATTTCATAACTGTTTTTCCCTTGGGAAGTCTAAAATAGATATGTGGGAAACAGCAGATGAATCACGGGCAGCTTGAAATTTAGTCATAAGCATAAATGTTCTAAGAGTGTACAACAGGACTTTGCGTCCATCAGTGAGGATAACAAGTCTGTCATTGGATAGATCCTAAGTGAAATTAGATATAAAAGAGAAATACCTTGAATTTACTGGACAACATTCTTCAGATCTGCTGGGACATATTTTCATTTTCTGTGAGTACTGGAACGGATTGGGACAAGGTGGGTGTCAAAACTTTAGGCTAGACAGAACGTAAGCATTTTATCCTAGCAAAGTTCAGCTCCCGAAGACTGCGGAATGAACAACAAGGAGACGTGATAAATAATTAAGGAATAAATGCAATGCAAAGTATTTACTTCTGTTTTCTTGATAATAGATATTCTTTTACAACTTACTGGAAGCCACAGGCTGTTTTGAAAACCAATTATTTCAGGGGCCGTTTCATTTTCTTACACGTATGATACATTCTGCAGGTAGAAATAGTAGGGCCCTCACTCTAAACCTGCGATTTCCACAACCCCTCCAAGCTTTCTTACCAGTCTTGGGATGCTCACTTCCTTGGTGTTCACATTCTGCTCCGTTGTATCCTTCAAGTCTCGTCGCTGCGGCTGGCTCCTCATCAGAGCTCCGCTGTCTTGTTCAACGCCTGCCAGTGACTGCCTTCTTGCCCCGTTGATTGTTTGCATTATTCATACCACGTACCACTCTTGGAAATTATCTTACTTATGGCTGTGATTTCTGCTGACTGCTTTTCTCCCCTGTTTCTCTCAGGGAATGAAAGACCCAGGCGAGGAGGGATGGGGGCTCCCCTGTCAATCTCTGGGAAATTGCAGTGCCTGTCAAGGGTAGACACTTAATAAATGTATTTTGATTTCACTGAATGAAGTCTTTACTTACCAGGTACCAATTTCCCTCCAGGGGAAAATAGCACATAACTTGGGTGCTCACAGAGCCACAGTGATTGTGTTGACAAGAAAAGTCTTCCTGTCATGGTAGCTGTTCACTCACATGTGACATGGGGCACACTGCTGTCGCTTTCTATTCACACCAGTTTCTGTGCCCAGAAAAACCACCAGCTGCTGGGGTGTCAGGGCTGTGGCTCTGCTCAGAAAATGTAATCAGAGTCTTAGAGGCTTGCCTTTGCTGTCACCAAGTTGACTGCTTCACAATCTGATTCTTTGCAGTTCGTTCTTCAGGGACTGGTCACTGGTAACTAGTTCATACCACGTAGATATGGACGAGGGCCATTGTTTTACTTGTTCTATGGCACAATCGCCCGACTTTGAGCTGTCTACAAGTATTTAAACTCATCAAGAATGATGTTTGTCTTTAATAAGATAGAAACATATGTGGAACATACAATACAATTGTTTCTCAGAGTTGCTAAGGTTCAAAATTCATGTAAGAGGAAAATAAAATTCCCCTTGCTTTCTATTCCCTACCTCATTGCTGCTTCAGCTGTTTTCTCATTGCAACTGGGGTTTTTTGCAGTTTTGTTTTTAATAAACGCTGATTATGATCATGATTGCTTGCCTAAATGGGATAAACATTTAAGATTTTTTTCATGTGTATTGAGCTTCTGCAGGACTGGAACTGAAATTTAAATGTGAGAATTCAAGGCCGATTTTGTTATCAATAGTCAGAATGACAGGAGCTCTAAAATTTCAAGTCATGAATTTTTCATACCAGGGTGTTACAAATGTATCTTTACTCCTTACAACAACCATACCGAGGAGAAACAATTTTCATTCTACATGTGAAAAACCCAGACTCATGGTAGGACTGTGCCATGAAATTTCTTCTAAATCTGTTTTATTGTATATAGTTTCTCAATCTAAATATAAAACCAGAGTTGTGTGTTATCCTTTGCTTTTGAAGGGAATGAGAAGATAAGTCATCTAAAAATTTTACATGTACCACAGGGAACAGGAGACTTCTGGGCGGTCATTGCCATGTGCATATCCTTGTATTGTGGACGCTTAGAAAATGCTTGTGCCCAGCTAGTGAAATGGCCCAAGTCTGATGAAGATACAACCATCCCTCACCCTGCACGCTTTTCATGCAGGGAAAGGTGTCCAAACCACTCTGCCATACAGAACAGAATCATCTGTTTGGCACTTAATAATTAATTTCGTTTATCATTCTATTGGCTGTGTTACATTAACTTACTGTGTTGTAACTTGCCAAATAATCACTTGTGCTGTGTTGTATAAGGTGTACTGAGTGAGGAAAATAAATGATTGCTTATGTAAAAATAAAATTAAATAATGTGAGGTCATGTTCAAGAGCTATGTAAAGTATTTGAATATTTTGAGTAAAGTGTTATTTAGATACGTTCCACTTTAGAAAGAAAATTAAATTTGAATTTGGATAATGTAAATGTCCAAAGATTAACACTATAAATATCACTGGGTATTTTTTGACATAGATTATTTATTTGGAAATTTCTAAAATAAAGAAAAGGGTGATTTTTCTTTTTAACTGTGAACATCAAACTTTAAAACTAAATAACATATTTGATTCAGGGTAAATTGATGTATCTCCCTCTATATTTATACCTTAAAAGAATTTGCAGGTAGGCAGATGTTGCAATCCTTTATAGAAACATTTGTACTGCTTTTATCTTTACTTCCCCATTGATGTGCATGAAGATAATGACATGTGATCCCTGACAGTTTATTTACCAATATGACAGAATTCAGTATGGTTTGAGAATTTCTCTTTTAAATGATAGGCTAGTGGATTCATTTTGCAATGAGCTATTTCTTTCTTTCTTTTTTTTTTTTTGAGACGGAGTCTCGCTCTGTTGCCCAGGCTGGAGTGCAGTGGCGCGATCTCAGCTCACTGCAAGCTCTGCCTCTCGGGTTCACGCCATTCTCCTGCCTCAGTCTCCCAACTAGCTGGGACTACAGGCGCCGCCACCACGCCCGGCTAATTTTTTTGTATTTTTAGTAGAGACGGGGTTTCACCGTGATCTGGATTTCCTGACCTTGTGATCCGCCCGCCTCGGCCTCCCAAAGTGCTGGGATTACATGCGTGAGCCACCGCGCCCGGCCGGCCTCAATGAGCTATTTCTATGACACCTAGTTGGACTTTTAAAGATAAAAATGTGAATCTCTCTTGAATTTTTGATAATTTTGGTGTTTTTGAACTCTCTAAATATTTTACTTGATTTTAAAATAACATTTTTTTCCTAAAAACTGATGCTTTTCTTAAAAGGTTAATGTGTTTTCTAAACATGTCTGCTCCACAGTCTTTTATAAAACATTATGATAAATCAGTTGACCTAAGGAAATAAGACAAAATACAATTATGGAAAAGAAAGCCAAAATGTGCTGAAGTCATAGATTTGCAATTTTACTTTGAAAGGCATTCTTCATAGCACTTAACACCCCCTAACATTCATTCTTGTGCTTGTTAACTCTAGCCTCCATCCTATAGAATATAAGAAAATAAAAACAAATTTCTGTGTCTTTTGTTTCATTTTGCATTCAGCACTTTGAGCAATTAGAACATTTTAGATGCTCAGTAAATTGTCAAATAAATATTTGCTGACCAAAGTTAGGGACCTTACTTTTCAAATACTAACAGTGAATAAACTGCATTAGGGAGGTTGAAACTGATTTTGTTTTGAGACTGAAATTAATGCTACTTGAGTCCGGTACTCAAGTAGCTTATTTAACTAATTTAATATTAATTGAGCTCAATTGAGGGTTTAACAGTTTTCCAAGTGGGAACTCTGTGCAGAAAAATGTGAGTCAAAGCATTGCCCAGACAACCCATGCCCTCAGAAAAGCACCAACACTAACAAATATAAGCCATGGAAGAAATGGGGAAACAGGAAGGAAACATGTCTTTGGTTAATTTGATCAAAGAAGAATGGGTTCATCCAGAAAACAAAAGCTGCGTGGTTCATTTTGCTTGTTTGACTACATTGGATTTTCCAAATCTCCAAAAGCAAATATGCTTGCAGAAGAGAAGTGTTAAAGAAGGGTGTTTATCTGGATGACTTGTCACTATTCTTATGCTTCAGTACTTGCAAAATCTGTATGAATAAGCTGTAAAATTTTATTTGAGCGTAAGTAAAGATGATTACTTTGTAGAAATATCTCCTGGCCACAGGAGGCCACTGTGGCTGCAATTATAAATCCCTGACACCAGCCTGCCATGCAGAATAGTGTAACTAATTTGTAATATGAATACCGCTTGTCTAACACTTAGCATGTTATGTTATAGAATACTTATCTGTGTGTCCATCACATCCTTTGTATTATAATTCCCTCAGGCCCTATGTGTTCCTACATTCCCAGCAAAGATACACTTTATACTATAATTTTAATAATTATGAGGGTCTTATCCAGTTTATCTAGGTCAACTTAGTATCATATGTATCACATAGATTATTTTATAAGGAATAAACCATATTTAATTTAATTAAATTATAACATTGGCCATAATAGAAAGGTTAGTAAATAGATTGAAAAAGAAAGGAGAAATATTAAATCTCCTTTAACATATTTGGGTAGAGTCATAGGCTTCTACAGTAATATCTTTCTACAAAATTACTGCTTACAGAACTTCTTAAAAACCCTTGTATATTCTGGAATCATGAACTTAAAGCATCTGTAAAATCAATTCTAAAATCACAAAGAGATACATTTCGTTTATGTCCAAATCTTTATTGTGCAAACCATATAAACATCTCCTTCTTTCAGATTATTAAATAATTGGTTATTGTTTTAAAAATTTTTAGTTTTTTTATTTAACATAAAGAGAAGTTTGTGTACTACAATAAACAAAAATTTCTCTAAAACAGGATTCATGAGTAATCTAGTTTGCCCCTAATGTAATTACTCTTTAATAGTTTTATTTGTATTTTTGAGCAGTCTGGATTATTTATTTTACTCTCATCAAAATTCATAAACAGTAGAACTATTGACTGATTTGATTGCTTTTATAATATTTATTAGTCAGTAAAGATTAATAAAGTAAAGAAGCAAAGAAGTAAAGAAGAGGCCAGATGCATGTTTATAAAATTCAATTTGCAGTTTAAATCTGCTTAATTAAAATGTTTCAGTACACAAGTTTAGAATATTTGGAAGTGTTCTGTGAAAGCTGAATCAACAAAACAGAGGATAAGGCACATTTAACACTGTTATCTTTACACAGTAACTGTTCTGATTACTTTTCAGTAGTTTATTATAGCAGAACGTTTAGAAATTATTTCAGTTGTGTATTCAGGAAAATACCTTTCTACCTACGCATGTCCTTCTTTGCTCTGTGAGTTCTCATGCTGCTCCAGCTCTTATAGATACAGTAATAAGCTGGTGATGTTTTAAGCTAGCTACTATCCTCTTACTAATGTGTTTTTGTATTCAACTAAAGTGGAGCGTTTCTTGTAAGTAACAAATGTAGCCTTGTGTTGGGAAAATGGTGAGTAACACAGGGCTCTGGTCCTAGGAACAGTCATAGCACAGTGGAGCAGAAATCCTATAAACGTAGACATGAAACACAATGTGTTAAAAACTGCATTAAAGGTATGCCCACAATGTTTTCACAACACAGATGCTGAATGAAGTAAGTCTGCTTTGCAAAATTCGAGCAACTCTTTGTAAAATAGGGTTGATTTCAGTAGATGGAGAGAAAAATTCTAAGGAGAGAAAAGGTGATAGTGAAATATCAATGACAAAAGTAACAATAGCCATTGATTTTTTGAATACTTAGTACGTACCCAACTTTTTATACTATTACTCAAAGTTAGGTAATGAAACAATCGGAGCGACTTTTTCATTTATCGAACAAGGAAATTGAGCTATAGTTACACTAAGTGAATTGTTTAAAATCACATTGCATTCATTGGTTCATGTGTTCATTAATGTATTCAAAATTTATGTCAAGCACTGCATTAATTACCAGGGATGTGGGACCTCCCTGCAAGGAGCTTTCTGTCCTGTAGATCCAGCTATAAAACAGCAGAACTGCTCTTGGGGGGTCATGTGGATACAGTCTATGCTCTTAATCTGCAAGGGCAAAGAGAGTTTGAAGTAAGCTAGTGGTCAAGTGTAGCTGAATCTGAATACCAGTCTGTAAATAATAGTGCCTAGAGGGTAACATTTGAAAGAGTTATCTGAGCTAAGTTTATTTCTGTCACGTTAGGGAGTTTGAACTTCACCTGGTAATCTGATACTGTAAGAAAATCTAAAGCAGGTGTGTGACATTATCAGATGGAGTCCTAAGAAGACAGTCATGGCCACATTGTAAACGAGTGATTAAATGGAGGGCAGCTGGGAGACAAAGTTCATAGCATGAAGGCAGAAAATGAAAACATAATCACAGAGGATTAAGTTATTTATAAAGCATATACGTACACCCAGCAGTGGAGTTTGAGGTATTTAACTTATTCCATGTTTGGAATGAAAGCTTGTTTGATTTATTTTTGACTTCAATTAAAAAATACTTTTAAATCACTAATTCTTTCCTGGGGCAGTCTTATATATTGAAAACAAACAAACAAGGTAAACCATTACCTTATCAAAAAACAGAGACCTCATTTAAAATTTTTAATCTGTCCTTTATAATTTGTATGAATGATGTTAAACCCTTCGGAGCTTCTCATATTGACTAATTACACACACCTTATGTATATAAATATTGAAAATGCTTAACAAAGAGTAAGCTCTAAATTATGATAGTTTTTGATCATTATTATTTTTCAACTATGAAAAATACTAATATAACTCTTGATTATTTTCATTTATAATATTAATTAAAAAATAGTTTCCAAATTAGAAATGGATTGAGATGAGAGAATAAGAAAAAAGCAAATAGCCTAAACTGGAGATAAGTCTAATTTTAATTCAAAAGGGCATATTTTAGTACTGTCAAAATCATCGATCAGATGATGATATTAAATTTCCTGTAAATTACATATGTCAATATTTGTAAGCTACTGATTGAGACGGCATCCCTGCTACATTGTGTAATGCCTAAATTTGTGCGTGTTTGAACTGTGTTTGTCAGCGTATTTCAGATTAATTTTTGCAGCTCTACTGCTAGTGAGGTGTTTTGAGAAAATTCGGTGTAAGACAGGAGTGTCAAGCTTTGTGAGGGTTGGGTTTTGGCAAATAATGGTCCCGAGTTCGAATTCCATGATGTCTATCCCCAGATTTGCCTGAGTCAGTTGAGATGTGACACTGTTATTTTCCATTTGCTAATTCCTTTAGAAACACGGATGTGTGGGAGATAAAGAGTCACCCCATGTTTTCCAAGCACCCAAATCCAGAAAATGTTTTGTGGATTTGGAATAGATTTTAAAATGAATAATTTTATTAGTTGAGATTAAGCAAAATAGGGAAAGATTTTTTTTTTTTAATACACAGTAGCCTTTTCCATTTAATAACTGTAGAGCACCTCTAGAATCAGGCTTCAATGTTGTAATTTGCAACCCCAAGAAAGTCAAATTGGGACCATGTAATTTGAACCAACAGTAGGGATCAAAACAGAATGAAACAAGCTTTACCACTTGTCTTCTTTCCAGAGCTTAACTGCCATAAATAGCACCTGAGTTGATTTATTCCCATAAGAAGGCCAGTATAGATTGCTTTAGAACGTTCCAGTTGCTAGGAGACAAAAATGCCCATTAAAAAGAAATGGAACAGTCTCTTTACTAAAAAAGTTTGTAAAGCATCTAATCTCCTTGTTTGTATGTTTGTGTCACTGAGGTCCTCCACAGGAAAGTGTATTCCACTGATTTTCTTAGAGAAACAAGTATCCTATTACTAGACAGGTGACAATTTTTCTTCATTACCATAAAGATTTTAGTTTTAAGGCAGAAACAATTTAATAATGGCTCTTACACTTCCATGCTTGAGAATTCAATAAGGCCTATTTTCACACAGCAGGCATATATGGCTTGTATTAATTTCAGAATAAGAATGGATCCATTATTATGTGTTTGAGTAAAGTAGCGAAAAAATTGTAGTGCAAGAGTGTTGGTGTCCTTCAGTAGTTCTACAGGAAGGGAAACAGCAAAGAATTCAACAGATATTAAAATGATTGCAGAGGAAGAAAGAGTACCTATGAAAGGACATTGGACTACAAATCAAGAGGTTTCATGTTATAATCATATCTGTCAACAGGCTAAGTGTCCTTGAATAGTCAGTTAAACAGCTTGGATCTCAATTTTCTGGTCTAAATACAGAAAGTCTCTCTCTCTCTCTCCCCCCCCCCCCCCGTGTGTGTGTGTGTGGGGTGGGGGGTGTGAGTGTTGTGCAGGATGTGTGTGTGTGCACGCGCCAAGGCAGTAGATATCACCAATTTAATAATCTCGTCTTTCCATAATTATTCATTGACAGTTTACTGTGCTAGAGAGATTAAACAAGTTCCTAACTTTAGGAAATCTGCAGTGTAATGAAAAAGATAGACAAATAGCCTATCAAAAGACAATTATAATGCTAAAAGTAAGGACAGGACTAATTACAATATTTCACTTGGATTTTCATGCATGAATCCTTTCTATGATGCACTTAAGCTTCCTGTCCACCTTTATACCCCCAGTGCTGCTACCTGGGGGTATAAAAACGAATGATAATTCATTTTGTGGCATAAACAATGATACCATGCTAGTAGATAGTCTTCCAGGGGATTGACAGTTTTATAGGTATAAAATCTATTGCCATGAAGCCATGGTAATAGAAGTCATACATTTTCAGCTAGTGTAGTTAGATACTTCCACTATATCTAAAATTATATAACATAATATTTTGTTTTCCCTTTTAAGCAATAACAATTTAGCTGCTAATTTTGTAACTTCCACTTTGGTATCTTTTGGTTAAGAGACAAGTGGGCTGGTTCAAATGGATTTCCAGTATCTCTAGAATATAAAAAATATAAATATAAAAATTGTGGTCTCAGAAATATTTAGAGATCTTTAGAATTGTTTATTTGAAATATTAAGAAGAATGAAAACATCTATACACAATTTTTTACATTGTCTGTTCTGTTCTTTAAATAAAGTTACCAGCCAGCATTTATGTAATCCTAAGGAAAAAGAAGTCAAGTTACTAGAGAAATATTGACATCTAGAATTTCAGAGGGTCCAAACATTATATTTGCAAATAATAAGATGTTTTGAGGGGCTTTCTATGTAAAAGAATTAGCAATAAACCCAGTCAATATAAATCATGAATTCAAATTAAAGTTAGATTTTTCTTCTTGCCCTACCCCAGCATCTCTGAAATGTTTTCACAAAACAGTTGTAATTTGTCTTCTTCTTCTTTCTACCTAGAAGTCACTAGGCCATTGCTTTTTATTTTTTTTTAAATTAATGAACTGCCTTTTTTCATCTTCTTTATTTTCTTTATCTTCATTCCTTTACACTTACAAAGGATACTAGTACTACACATAAGTTTGGGAGTTTTACTTTCTAGGACATGCTTTTACATTTTTGATTGTGTTTGTGTGCTTGTTCAATGTTCTCTCTGGTTTTATAAAGCAAACCAAAGTAGAAAAATTATCTTGCACTTCAAATTCTGTTACGTTGTTAGTGTAGTTGAAACATTTAAGCACTTGATTTTTTATTAATCAATAACAAAAATGGATTTCATTGTTCTTAAATGAAGACCAATGGACTCTTTAAAATTTGCTAGACTTTTTGAGCTCTACATGTAAATATAGCAGATGGTTGGGAAGCTCTCACTTCTTCGTCTGGGACTGCAACAGCTTAGTTTACTAAGGCAAATGGGGTCATTTTGTTTGGTCTACAAGGCATATTTAATAGGGTCAAGGTCATAGATTCAATTCCACTTCAATTAGCTTTGCCCCTTTTCATTCCCATGGGCTGAATTTCTAAGTATAGACATCCATCCAACAAATAAATCCACGTGCCAGCCAAAGAGGAAATAATGAGAATATGGGGATGGATCCATAAAAACGTGTCACAACTTAAGAAAAATAAAAACATCTTATAAGCCAGCAGCTCGGAAATGATTGAATAGTGACAAACTGGCTGATTCCTAATGCCAAGAGGATATTTGAAGATGACGCATAAGTACCTTCCAAAATCAAACATTTGTCCATAAATGTAGAAGACTGTAGGGGATGAAGAAATGTGTGGAACAGTTTCCCCTTCAATGAAGGACTGTTGTCTGAGATGATTCAAGTGCTGTTGACACGTCCCTTCGGCTCGCAGCCCTTTCAGAGACTGCCTCACCCCTTTCTCTTGCAGGAGCAGCCAAAATCCTTTACCTGATTCCTGTGGGGGAAGGAGAATAAAGGCCAGGCCATCTCGGTCCAATGCTGTACAATTCAGACAGGCCAGTCTAGCTCTTGAGCTCCCTAAGGGGTCAGCTGGGGCTGTAGTTGGTCCTGAATGAGAGCTCAGTTTCTCCCTCTGTCAATTTTTTTGTCCTTCCCATCCTTCCCATACATATGGATCCCAAGGGTCCTCCTTAATATAAACATCCTATGTACTAAACTCCAGTGCAGAGCCTGCCTCCTGGAAAACCTGACTGTTGCAAGTACTTTTTCAGTTTCTATTTAATGTCAGAACTGGCTTCATAATTTGCAGGTTCCAATGCAAAATGAACACACAGGGGATCTCTTAAAAAAACTGTAAGACTCTAGATGGTGTTGCAGAAAATTAAACCAAGTGTGGAGTCTTCTACAGGCAGGACCAATGCGATGACACTGATTGCATGCCCACCCTATTTAGGCAGAAATCACTGTTGTCATTAAGAATTCAGAGACTATATAATCATATTTCTGATTATTTACCACAGGAGATAATACAAAGACATGGGAAAATTCAAAGAATGGGACAGTTTTAGAGCCATGTGAATAAATTCCTGGTAATAAAATTTGGCCATAGGCATTTTATTAAACGCATTGACAAGAAACATAATTTTGTAAATTACTGCATGAAATTACAGCAATATCTGAAGCTATAAATATAAGAAATAGAACAACTTTTATTTAAACTTTTGAACTTTGAACACTTGTAGCACAAAAGACAGTGAAATTACTTAAAATTTTAGAAAGACTCTGATCTTATGTGAGCTAATGTCATGATCACTAATATGTGCAAACACCATTCAAAAGGTTTTAGGATTGTGCTTGCACATATTTTGATCACTCACTCTTAATCTAGTCTCTTGTTATAAATGCAGTGTCCTCAGTCAAATTATCCTCCCCTTGACTTCATGGCCCAGATGATTGTTACAAATAATTACTGGGATTTCTTGAAGCACAACTGACTGTGATGATCAAGATGCCAGTATTCAAAGCAGTAGACAGTATTCAGGGCAAGCAGAGCTCCCCATTTGAAGAGTATTTGAGCAAGGCATAGACCTATTAAGCCCCGCCACACAGCAACATCTTCTTACATAAATTATTATTATTATTATATTACTAACAAAAATAGCAATGCAATTATGAAACCCTCATATAGATTTAAAATGTTTTCTGACACATTTCCTTTTTAAAGAAACTCCTCGAATAACATATGTTCTGTACTGTGTGCTATGCTACATTTGCTAAAGAAAAGCAAACAGTCAAAATAGCATCCCAATTATATTTATTTATCCATCTGCTATTGATTGGCATTTGGGTAAATTTTAGTTTGTGTCTGTTAGTGATGCAATGCATATTTCTCCAAGTGGATATTCAATGGATATGCAATAGATACTCAATATTTTTGAATATTCTGTGTTTTTACACATAGAATATCCACAACAGTAAAAATAAATCAACTCCAACCTCCTGCCACAATATGGATGTCTCACAAAAATAATGTTGAGTAGAAAAGCCAACATGAAAGAGTACACACTGCATGTGTCCATTTATACAAAGTTCAAACACAGGCAAACCTGCAACATTAGAAACCACAGTATTGAAATGAGGTGAAAAATCCTTGAGTTCAGATTGAATCACATGAAAAGAGAGGCTGAGCAGAAGGCTGGATGAAAGCCACAATTCAGTTTCAAGACTTTCTGCTTGAGCCAGTGGTCATGAAATCAGACAGATACCCATTTGTTGCTTTGTCTTCCTTTTGGCTCCTCCTGGGTCATGAGCTGGACTTCTTTTTTTGTTTTTCTTTTTTTGAGAGTCTCGCTCTGTCGCCGAGGCTGGAGTATAGCGGCGCAATCTCAGCTCACTGCAACCTCCGTCTCCTGGATTCAAGCAATTCTCCTACCTCAGCCTCCCAAGTAGCTGGGACTACAGGCGCCTGCCACCACGCCTAGCTAATTTTTGCATTTTTAGCACAGACAGGGTTTTACCATGTTGGCCAGGCTGATCTCAAACTCCTGACCTCAGGTGATCTGCCTGCCTCGACTTCCCAAAGTGGACTTCTTTTTTACACATCAAGGATTGGTGACTATTTTTCAGGTGAGTGTGTGGCTAAGGGAATACTTTTCATTGATGTCACCAAAAGAACTTCAAACTAACTTGACTCTTATTTGAAATTCTACTAATACCAATATTGTAAAGAGTTGGATTTTTTAAGACATTGTCCCCACTGATTAAAAAAAAATACTCCTAGGGAAAGTAATGAATTACAACTTCTTCTTTAAGACAGAGATCGTTTCTTATTCTTCTTTGTAAGCTCAACGCCTTGTACCCATTTTTGACAAAAAATGAAAATGAAAAGTATTTGCCGAATGGGAGATAACTCTTCAGTCATTACATGCTGCCATGAATCAATCCCAGATTCTTTCCTCAGGGATATTTTCTGCTGTGGAGACGTTGCTGTCACTGGACCACAAGGCTGGGGAGTGATGGTCAGCTGGGAAGCTGTGATAAATGACTGGAAATAAACACTGAAAATATGAAAACAAATTGTGCTTTCTGCACAACTTTGCCAAGGAGTAGCCTCAATCACAACACATCCAAAATAGTATGAGAAAATCTTCAGCATTTGGTCTAACAGACAAGAGTGTGTGTGTATATATACATATATATATATGTATATATACTCTTCAGCATTTGGCATTTGGTCTAACAGACAAGAATATATATATATATACATATATAGTAATACTATATATATAATACTATAATAATTAATATAATACAATAATAATAGAGTAACACTATATATAGAGAAATACTATATATAGATTATATATAGTAATATATAGTATATAGTTATATACAGAGTAATATATATTAATATATAGAGAATACTACATATATTACTATATATAGTATTATATATAGTAGTACTATGTAATACTATATATAGTAGTACTATAAAATATTACTATATATTACTATATAGTATTACTCTCATATATATATAGTATTACTCTCAGATTCATTTACTTATACATTCATTCATTCATGTAACAAATAGTTGCTATGGTATGTTGCTGCAACTGATAAAAGAGTGAGCAGAAAAGAAATCATAGTTGATGCCCTCCTAGAACTTAAAATCTAGGGATACAGATAAAATTTTAAAAATCACACCAATAACGTAAAACTACAAGAGTGGTAAACATTAGGAAGGAACAAGGAGGGTCCCAATTTAGAGAGATGGGGAGGAGGAGGGAGAGAGAGGCTTGACTGTTTGTCCTCCTGAGTGTCTCCCGCAGCCCGAGTTACTTTCAGAGTTAACTGGACAGAGACATGAAACTTAGCGTTAAATACCCAAAGTAGGTATGGCTCAGCCGGCTGTTATTTTTCAGATTCTCAATGTGCCTCTCACGCTCTCTGACATTCAGACTCCTGGCTATTATTTTCCAGAAGATTTTGAGGTAATCTCTCCATATGAGTTAGAAAATATGCTTCCCAAATCACCATATCCTTAACAAAGGGTGGTCAAAACCTACCTGATGATAAGACTTTATGGAGAGAGGCTCACTAAAGCATCTTCACTTACTTGTAATAATTCTAAAGCTAGGAAAGGAAGCAATTTTGTTTTTTTCTTTACTTTTCCTAAATTTTTATTTTTTTCTAAAGCTGCTTCCAGTTATCATTTGCCCCATACATTGGTATAACAGGATTTAATACCAGCCTCATTTAGTATTTGACAACTTTTAACAACTTTTTATTAAAGTTTTCTTCTCCCCATATTTTAATAGTACGTAATGTAAAAAGAAATTGCAAGGTGCATTGAGCATTAGTTGTCAGACCAAATATTCAATGCAGATATACATATATACACACATATACATGTATATCTGCATTGAATATTTGTATTGTGTGTGTATATATATATGTATGTGTATATATACACACACACACACAATTATGTAAGGAAAACATAAGCTATCTTACAAAAATTAAGCATTTTTAATGATTATATGATGTGCCAAGGACAGGAATGAAAAAGATAATTAAGATGATAGGTTTTTGGTTTTCTTTTTGAGACAGTCTCGCTCTGTCGCCCAGGCTGGAGTGCAGTGGCACAATCTCAGCTCACTGCAAACTGCCTCCTGGGTTCAAGTGATTATTGTGCCTCAGTCTCCTGAGTAGCTGGGATTACGGGCATGCACCATCACACCCAGATAATTTTTGTATTTTTAGTAAAGATGGGGTTTCACCATGTTCGCAAAGCTGGTCTTGAACTCCCGACCTCGAGTGATCCGCCCTCGTTGGCTTCCCAAAATGCTATCATTACAGGAAGATAGCTTTAATTAGGGTAATTGCAATAGTAAGTGAAACATCTCAAAGAAGAGGGAAAAAACTTGAGGTTTTACAAAGGAAGGGTGTTAAGAGGGAGGGTGGAGATGGGTCTGGAGTATACAAGGGCACGATGGTTCTTTGTGGTAGCCATTTTCCTAAATTAAATTTACAAAAAGAGGCGGTTGGATTTCTTAACCCTCATTGATCTCTGAAAGTGCTAGACTTAGATAAATTCATCATTGTCAGTCTTCCTATGTGTCCACTGTGTGTCACTGAGCAATACTGAGCATGTCATAGACTTCCTGAATGAGATGAAGAGAGTTTAAGAAATCATCACTGAAAGGCTCTTGTTGAGGATGTTTCTAAAAAATTCAACCGGTTGGCAGAAACCTCTGGTGAAGATCTCAGGTGATTTAAGCTCCCAGAGAGCAAGTTATTTACATAAAGGAGGGATTCCTGAAATAAAAAGCAGAAGTATATATAAAGGCCATATTAAAGATCCAGGAGTTGAGCTCTGAGAGCGATCAGTCCAGTGAATTCTAGTAGACTGGTGTAAGCAAATCCCTTGTCATGCCACAGCACTTCTTGAGTTTCTTGAAGCTCTCAAGCTGGGATGCTGATGTCCTCTGTAATGTTGTTCACAATCCAGGTCCCCTCTCGTATGAGGGCATGCATGTCCTGAGCATTTCTTCAAACTACGTTAGTAGTTTATAGACAAGCAGCTTGTCCAGGGCGAACTCAGGCCAGTGGTGGTCTGCAGCATGATGAGGTCTCTGAGGTTTATACGGAGTCATCAGGCTTCAGCTCTTAGGGCTTCTTCAGATCCAGAGACAGCTTCCAGGCCACTAAGAGACCCAGTAAGGGATCTGGACAGCTCGATTTTAGTCCTCAGTGACTTCAAATCAAGTAAAAATGAGAAAAACTGGAAAAGGTCATTTAGAGAATAGTGACCCAATATTAAAGAAAATAGAGGAAAAGGGAGAATTTCATAAGGATTATCCGTTTGGGATTGGTAACATGTTCCAGCCCAATTTGCAGTTAAACACCAACTCCCTTTTTTTCCACAGGTAGGGCAGAAGTCAATTAAGTGTTCACCAGGTGATATGGTTTGGATTTGTGTCTCCACCCAAATCTCATGTCAAATTGTAATCCCCAGTGTTGAAGCAGGGGACTGGTGGGAAGTGATTGGATGATGGGGGTGAATTTCCCCCATGATGTTCTCATGATAGCGTTTGAGTTCTTACTAGATGTGGTTGTTTAAAAGTCTGTAGCACCTTCCCCTTCACTCTATTCCTCCTGCTCCTGTCATGTAAGACATGCCTCTGATCATGATTGTAAGTCTCCTGAGGCTTCCTCAGCCATGCCTGTGTAGTCTGTGGAACTGTGAATCAATTCAACCTCTTTTCTTTATAAATTACCCAGTCCCAGATCGTTTTTTTTTATAGCAACGCAAGAACAGATTAATACACCTGGCAAAATACAGTGTACATATCCATAAGTTCTGTTTAATTTACAAAGAAGTAGAACACAGCTCAAAGACGATGAGCAGGGATAAAATCTGATAACACAGAGCAGTGTACGGTATGCGATACACGGTTTTCCATTGAGACCTGTCATTTTTCGCTACAGCATTTTGATCAAAAGTAACCTCAAAGAAAGCACATTCTTAATCACAAAATAAGGCTGATCGCTTTAGATCTGGCCTGATTATGTACACAGGTACAGCAAGAATGGTAATTTAGCACATCGGCATTCTTATGTTTGCTGTGCTGGAAATCTTTATAAGGGATCTCAGATTGGATATTTGGGAAGCCTAGGAATCCAAGGCAACAATTCAGCACTAGAAATGTGAGCACATTTCTCTCCTTTCTAGTTTTCAAAATATCCTGATTTCTGGACCTACCAGTAAGTCACTTTTCTTACTCACTCATAAGGCTGAGAATCTTGTAAACTGAGTGTCAGGCCAGGTTTGTAAGAGGGCATTGTAAGCATTGGCCCCATAAAGTCAACCTTAGCTTGAAGTGTCTAGTTGCATCTGATTAAATGAGCATCATTCTCAAATATGACATTCCAAGCAAGATCTTGGTTGCATAAGCAATGTTTCTAATTGTGTTCTTTTGACAAGGACATGCAAATAACTGTATTATATAATGTGAATGTATGCACAGAACTATATTGCTATGAAAATAAGAACATTCAAGAGGTTCACAGTTTTGAAAGAGTTGGGCAAAGAGAAAAATATTTCATTTAAAAATGTTTCAGTTTACAAAAGCAAAGTCTACTGCATTGTTTTGAGTTACAGATAAAGAGTAAAGGCTTCCTTATATATCTATAAAAATAGAAAATCAAAGCACCAATAATGCCACAAACAAAACCCACAGCCATCTCTTTTCAGTGTCTTCAGTCCGACGTAATTAATATGTGTTCTACTCGATCTTGGGTTGACAGTCTCATGAATATGAATCTACCGGTCTCTCAGCTGTTTTCTCAACTGAAAAACTGTTTTTTTCCATCAGTTTTGGAAATCCTGGCTCACTCCATTGGTAGGTTCTCATTTAAGCAATGATACAATCAGAAACTTATTTCCAAACATACCTGACATAGTCCTATTTTACAGGGCTCTGAGAGAGTCTCCTTTGTTGAGGATGGAAAATTCTGAGATTAACAGAGCTTTCATGTAAGCTTCAGGGTAAAACAAACAATATCTGTAAATGACCAAAAACTTAAAATGCCTGTGGTTAATTTCTTACTTGTAAGGCTCAAAAGTGCAAGGTCTGATGGGATTTGTTTTAAAAAATAATTCAATAGGCAAAGAAATTTTGTTGTTTTTGTTGCTTACAACACAAGGTAATAAAGTAAATCCAAAAAGGTTTTAGACAGAATATTTATAAACATAACAATTAGTTATTGTCAAAAAGAGGAGATATTCTATGTAATCTTCACACAGAAAAAGTTCAGATATTACATATACTAATCTTGATACATAATATAACACAAATATATCAAGCTTATGGTTCTATCAAGAATATCAAGTAAAATATTACGGAAGTCTAGACTAGATCCTCAACACCTGAGTATTAGTAAAATGTCATAAGTAAGTCATGTAAATTCTTAGTCCAAAACCACTGGTCTAGAAGATATTAGGTTCGAATTAAAGAGGTAAAATTGTGACCAAGTCAATATTTAAAAGAAATACCTAAAATTACGAATGATAACACTATGGTGTTGTTGTCTAACCCAGGCAAAGTAGCACCAGACTCTAACAAAGAGAAACATATGAAAAGAAAGGGCACTGACAAATCTCTATTTAATTCCAATCCAGCATAGAGTTTCTGAGATATTTATATTAACAATATTTTACCCATACCAACTTCACCTAGGGAAAGCTTAGGATCTCTTCTAATTTTCAAGCACTTCCTACACACTTATCTATAGTAAAGTATCAAACAGATTTCATTATTTATAGCACTTTTCTTTTTATAATGTGAAAAAAACCCTTTATGTCTGGGGCCATCTGGGTGGTTTTTAAGACAGATTTCCTAGAGAAAATAACAATCCAATCTTGGGAAGGAAAAATATCAAAAGTCGTTGGAAGATCTGAACACTTGAACAAGTTCATATTGATATAATGATAGAGGCAGGAGGCAGAGAAATTCTAGGCAGACAAGGGTAGGTCCCTGGCAATACCCCACCTTCAAGTAGAAAATCCTGAAACCCATGGCCCAAGTGAGAACTTGCATCCGTCTTTTTCTGCTCCAATGTTGCCTTTTCCTATATACCCACAGCTTACTCTGCCCCCCCATCCTGTGCCTATAAAGATCCCAGACTCAGTCAGAGACAAAGGGAGAAGCAGCTAGATGTCTGAGAGAAGGAACTTGACTTCAGATAGAAGGAGTAAGCTGGCAAACAGATCTCATAAAAATGAAACTTTTATAGCCTGTTTTCAAAAGACCAATAATAGAAGAAAATTTCAGTAGAACAGACAGAAAACCAAAATCTAGTTTTACAGCACTAGAATGTTTGATACTCAAACTCTACTTGAAAATCTTATAAATAAATCCATCAAACCTTAACCAGTTTAACCATAACAGCCACAATTCCATTTCTGATAACTTTCTAAAATTTTTTCTTCCATTTAAGTTTTTTCCTTTAATTTTCTTTTTCCTCATTCTGGAATAAGCAGTCATTTTATTTTACAACGTAATTATTCTCTTTTTTCTTAACAAAAACTCATCCAGTATATTTTGCACACCAGGTTGTGCCTCCTTTACACTATTACTACTGAGTCTCATTCACATATATAGATGATATGTTTTCACAGCATTGACTTCTACTTCATAGAGAAAAACAGGAGGAAAATAATTGTGAACTGTCTGTACTCACACCAGCATTTCACAGCATCCTATATGGTACAACTCCTCAAAGTGGCAAAACCAACAGGTCCATGAGCATTTGCAAATAAATTTCACCTTCCTATATCATGTAAAACATGCGAGGCAAAATGTCTACATACTTAAAATTATGTTTAGTAATGAATGGTTTAATGTTTTATCTTTCTTAGAATGATCTCCATATGTAATAAAATTCCATTAATTGACTCAATTTAGTATCATTCCAAGGCTTTAGAAATTATC
Organism: Piliocolobus tephrosceles; assembly: GCF_002776525.5. NCBI lineage: Eukaryota > Metazoa > Chordata > Mammalia > Primates > Cercopithecidae > Piliocolobus > Piliocolobus tephrosceles. The sequence goes on from NC_045451.1 coordinate 6,962,960, forward strand.
CTGTAACTGATACACAATAAAATGTACTTACTATTAAAATAAAGTTTGTCAGAATAATGATCTGATTTGCTTATATAACATACACATTTACATTTTTTCATAATTTTAACTATTTAGTAGAATTCATGGTAATTCGTTCAATCAGTAAACATCTATAAGTTTACGAAGAGCATACCCAAGGAGAAGAAGAATGTAAGCTTGTATTATACTTAACACTGGTAATTCAGAGAACACATGGATGTTTCTATTGAACCAACAATGTTACACTAATCTCTCTTGCCAAAGGTTTACTTACGTAGGTGAGCTTGAATTTGTAAGATGTACTGAGATGTGTGAGTTTGTTTCTGTAAGAATGTGTTTTTAAAGTATATTGAAAGTCAGCCAGGCGTGGTGGAAAAGTATTTGAAGTTCAATTTTCTTAATTTCTGAGAAATTAGGAATATACCATTTAAATAAACATTTATTTATCTCTAAACCAATCAGATTAGGACTGTGTTAAAATGTTTACTGATTTAATTTGACAGTACCATTTAGGAACACATAATAGATAAAGGTCTTTCTGAATTTTAGAAATATAAACACACAGACACACACAGAAATTCAGCAGTGGGTTAAACATAAACACAGAAACACAAAACTAGTTGGTCTATATTAAGCAGTTAATCTCTTCATAGAAGGTATGAATTTTTAATTGATTGGAGCTCAAGATAGATGAAATGGACAAACAGAAAAGGCTAAAAAATTAGATTGTCATTTTTTACTCCCCAGAGAAAAGATCTCTATAAACCATTAATCCATTTATAGAGGTTGCCACATGCTCACACAATAATGGAAAAATATTCCAGCATCCATACTCCAACAAATACTCAAAAGTAATCAAACTCATATCCTTTCCATGCTACCAATGGTCCAGAGCAGAACAAAGACTGAGAATCAGACTTACCATTGTGTTCCCAGATTTCCAATGAGAAACAGAGCACAAAGCACCCCAAAACCCTCAAGACCTGGATAGAGCAAATGGGGACCCAAAAGCAAGTTCCATTATGACCCAAGCCATGGCACCCAAGTAGTGAAAGAAAAAAATGCACCAATTAAGGAAATGTTTTTGTTCAGGCAATGGTAGTAGAAACATATGCATTAAGGAGTATCATCTCTACGTATAGGGGGGAAACGGGCCTTGTAAAACGAGATTCCTGGAGGAAGACTAAAACAGGTCTTATCTTGGTATGAAAGAGCAGGGTGGTCATATATTATAAGCCACTTTCTGGAATGCAAAACATTGGTTGATTTCAAAAGGATAGCGGGATTTCTTAACCTTGATTATTTTCTAGGAACACAAGACTCAGGTAAAATTCAACATTATCAAGAACACAGTGGTGTTTGAAACAAGAGGAAACTAAAAATGTATTCTTAGAAAACTTCGGAAAGCTCTTTTTACTGTTAAAAGTCGACAGGAGTCCTTAGAATTGAAGGTTAATTCATAGAGGAGGAAGAAAGTTAGAAACCCTGATAAGATTATTCTCTCAGATATTTAAAAACTAATACAAGTGGACACCACATTTCAGAAGACAATTCATAGAATATTCAGCCCCTGAAAGTGAGCCAAATTCTTCTAATTTCTTTCCAGAATTATCAGTTAGATTGCATCCTTTGTTATATTGTAGAAATTCTCTTGACGTCATGAAATAAGTATGTTTGTGCTGGTCATTTTTCATGGATAATCGTAAAAAACAAAGCAAACAAAACAAAATGCTTAATATATATGTTGTGCAAGAGAAACGTGTATTTCAGTATTAGTCAAAGCAAATTAGTAAGAAGCATTTTCTATACCTTTAATTCACATTTTAAAAGATTTTACTCGGGCCAGGCGCGGTGGCTCTCGCTTGTAATTCCAGCACTTTGGGAGGCCGAGGCAGGCGGATCAGCTGAGGTCTAGAGTTTGAGACCAGCCTGACCAACATGGAAAAACCCCATCTCTACTAAAAATACAAAGTTAGCTGGGCATGATTGCGCATGCCTGCAATCCCAGCTACTCTGGAGGCTGAGGCAGAAGAATTGCTTGAACCCGGGAGGCGGAGGTTGCAGTGAGCCAAGATCGCGCCATTGCACTCCAGCCTGGGCCACAAAGAGCACAACTCTGTCTAAAAAAAAAGAATATATATATATATATACATACACACTTGATCTCCTTAAGTTGATAAGTGTCAAACAGAAAGCCCAGTTATGTTATGTGTATAGCTAGTACTGTCAGGCTCAGGCCAATAGACACGCATTATGCTGAAAGCAGTGGAAATGTTCTTGTAATACATAACAATGTTAATCTAAATAAAGTCATTATTATTGAAAAGACTTTTAAAACCCAGAGAAGATAGAGCTTCCTGAAACCATTTTATTAGCTTGGTGAGTGTATATTTTAGTTATCAAAGAAAAAACATTACCCAACTCTACCAAAAGGAATGAATTTAATAATATATTTAACTATGTAGTAATTTGTCAAAGTCCCAAATCTCTTTACATTAAATATCATGTTAAATCAGTGATTTGTTTTTACATTTGACAACCTAGAATTTTTTGTTGTTGTTGTTTGAGATGGAGTCTTGCTCTGTCGCCCAGGCTGGAGTGCGGTGGCGCCATCTTGGCTCACTGCAAGCTCCGCCTCCCGGGTTCACGCCATTCTCCTGCCTCAGCCTCCCGAGTAGCTGGGACTACAGGCGCCGCCACCTCGCCAGGCTAATTTTTTTGTATTTTGAGTAGAGACGGGGTTTCACCATGTTAGCCAGGATGGTCTTGATCTCCTGACCTCATGATCCGCCGGCCTCGGCCTCCCAAACTGCTGGGATTACAGGCATGAGCCACTGCGCCCAGCCGACAACCTAGAATTTAACACAGGCTACATTGTAACACTAATGGTTAGATGAATGTTGGTATGGTAAGTGAACATTGTACTTAGAAATAAGTCTGGCACTTTTAAATCATACCTGCAATTCTCAAACCACCAAATCCAGTGGAGTAAGTCTTTCCACATAATTTGTTCTGTAAAGAAGTCCTAATGTACACCAAAAAATATTTAAAATATTTTGCAATTCTGTTGAATTAAATAAAAGAAGAAATCACACCTCAGAATTAATAATATTACCTGATGAACTCTTAAGAATCTGTTGTGATACTTTCATTAAATTGTTTAATAATATACATAAATAGACACTACAAAAGTTAAGTCAATGTGTTACTTATTTCAATTCTGAGATTTGATTAATTTATTTAAATCAATTTGTTTTTATGTTGAAATGTATAAATAGCTTTTAAGATAAATGCATATTTTCATTTGTTTATAAAGTTATTTATTGCTCCTGTCCCAAAGGCAAAGGTACCACTTTATCTGTGAAGCTCATTCATAGTCGACTCAGGTGAATGTTTCTTTGAGGATGTCAGTTATGCAGCAAACTGAGAGCTGTACCAAGGGCTATTAAAAATTATGTAACAAAGAAAACATGATCTTGGAGGACATTTAGAAAATCTCTTTGACAGGGAGTAACAGAGGGAACTATCTTACAAAGGAACTTCAAAACACATCACTGGGCTAGAGGGATATATTGTCTTAGAAGACGTTTTGAATACAAATTGCATATACCACAAGACACCGAAAAGGAAGTCGATAATATGAATTTGAAAGGCAACAGTGTTCAGGGATAAATCTGATGCTTCCCTTCTTGAGTCAACGAGCATAGAATCTATGAGGTTTTCAAAGAAATGGATGAGCAATAGCTTGAGGAAAACATGTAAATAAATGAGTCCCCGGGGCCCTGTGTAGAGGTTCAAATAGGCGATTTTCTGCATTCTGAGCAGGCTGAAGGCCTGACAAGAGTCCTGTTTTCTCCCCGTCATCATTTCATCTTCTTTGACACTCCCTCACTCACAGCCTGCCGCCTTCTGACCCCAGCATTGTTCAGGATTAGGTTATTGCAAATAGCAAAGCTTGTAACCAAGGCTTGTATCACCAGGGCATGCCACATTAAGGCGGAAATGGAATTGCAGGTTAATCTTTCAACTAAAGTGTGTAAGAAAAAAAGGTACCTATTACTAATAATAACTTTAAAAGAAATTGTGAAATGCTAGCTATGTGCCAGATATTGGGAAAGACACTCTTGAGACGAGTATGTGGCGTACTTCAATCCAACAAAATGTTTATGAAGTCACTGTAATGTGAAACCCACTGGGCTGGGCACTATAGAGAGACCTACAAAGACAGAAAAGAAAGACCCTTTTCAAGAAGCTTGTTATCTGCCCCCCTTAAATTCATAAGGTAAAGTCCTAACCTCCTCTACCATATCAATGTGATCACATATGGAAATAGGTTGTTTTACATGTATTAGTTAAGATGGGATCATAGTGGAATAGGGCGGGCCCTCATTCAAAATGACTGTGTCCTTAAAAAAAGAGGAAATATGAACACAGAGACACACAGAGAAAGAGAAGAAGGCACAGATCAGGGTGATCCTTCCCCAAAACAAGGAGCACCAATGATTGCTGGAAAATTGCCAGAATCTGGGGGGCAAGGCCTGGATAAGATTCTCTCTCCCAGCCCTCGGGAAGAGCCAATCCTACTGACACCTTGATCTTGGACTTCTGTCCTGCAGAACTGAGATGATAAACTTCTGTATCTTGGGCACCCAGTTTATGGCAATTTGTTACAGCAGCCCCAGCAAACGCATACAAAGCTTGATAGTTGTTCCGGGAGAAACAAAATACAAACGCACATCCATAAAATATTAAAACAAGAATACAAGTTAGAAGAGAAGAACAAACAAAATCATGTACGATTTTAAACTTCTGGATAAAGGTAAGTGGGTGTTTCAGATCAGACAAATCTCCGCAGAGTAGACATTTAAGCTAAACCTTAAAGCAATTGACAGAATTGGAGCAGGTGCAGTAAGAATGTGTGTATTGCAGAGAGGAGATTTTTTTATTAGAGGAAGACATTAAGTACAGAAAAACACAGAAAATACGCATCCAACAGAGCAAGATAAGACCCCAAAGGAAAGGAGGGAAGGAGGTAAGGGGGCCATTCTGTAAAGGGCTTTGAAGGTAAGGCTGGGGAGCCCACACTTAGTTTGAGGGAAGTAAACTTTTATGTTTCTTACACATAGAAAGCAGACACACAACAAATGTGAGTGTTCATGTGCACTTGCATGAGCACATACACAGGCACATACACACATAAAAATGAACAACTTGAATCTACAGATTCAACATTATTCCTATCAAACTATTAACATCATTTTTCAAAGAACTAGAAAAAAACTATTCTAAAATTCATGTGAAACCAAAAAAGAGCCTGACTAGCCAAAGTGATCCTAAGCAAAAAGAACAAAGCTGGAGGCATCATGCTACCTGACTTTAAATTATACTACAGGGCTACAGTAACCAAAACAGCATGGGACTAGTACAAAAACAGACACATGTCACAATGCAACAGAATAGAGAACCCCCAAAATAAAGCCACACACCTACAGCCATCTATCTTCAACAAAATTGATAAAAAATAAACAATGAAGAAAGGATTCCCTATTCAATAAATAGTGCAGGAATAACTGGCTAGCCATATGTAGAAGAATGAAACTGGATCTTTATTTCTCACCATATCCCAAAGTGAACTCAAGGTGGATTAGAGATTTAAATGTGAGACCTCAAACTATAAGAATTCTAGAAGAAAACCTAGGAGACATTCTTGACATTGGTGTTGGTAAATGATTTATGACTAAATCCTCCAAAACAATTACAACAAAAACAAAGATTGGAAAGTGGGACCTAATTGAACTAAAGAGCTTCTGCCCAGCAAAAGAAACCATCAACAAAGTAAACAGAAAAGCTACAGAATGGGAGAAAATATTTGCAAACTATGCATCCAAGAAAGGTCTAATATCTATAATCTATAAGGAACTTAAGCAATTGAACAAGGTAAAAACAACCCACTAAAAAGCAGGCAAAAGACATGAACAGACACTTCTCAAAAGAAGACATATGAGCAACCAACAAACATGAAAAAATGCTCCACATCACTAATCATTGGAGAAATGTAAATAAAAACCACGGTTAAATACCATCTCATGCCAGTCTATTATTATGCCAGGCTATTATTAAAAATTCCAAAAAAAAAAAATGTACATGCTGGTGAGGCTGTAGAGAAACAGGAATGCTTATACACTACTGGTGGGAACATCAATTTGTTCAGACCATGTTGAAAGCAGTTTGGAGATTTCTCAAATAATTTAAAACAAAACTAACATTTGACTCAGCAATTGCATGACATTGGATTCATACCCAAAGGAATATAAAACCTACTACCAGGAAGACACATGCACTCTTATGTTCATCACAGCATTAGTCACAATAGTGAAGCTATGGAATCAACCTACGTGTCCATCAACGGTGGATTGGATAAAGAAAATGTGGTACACATACACCATGAAATACTATGCAGCCATAAAAAAGGATGAAATCATGTTCTTTGCAGCAACATGGATGCAGCTGGAGGTCATTTTCCTAAGCAAATTAACACAGGAACAAAAAATCAGATACCACATGTTCTCACTTACAAGTGGAAGCTAAATAGGAGGTGCTCATAGACATAAATATAATAATAACAGAAACTGGGGATTACTAGAGCTGTAAGGGAGGTAAGGGTTGAAAGACTAACTATCGGCTACCATGCCCACTACCCGAGTGACCAGTTGTATCCCAACCCTCATCATCATGCAATATACCCAGTTAACAAACCTGCATATGTACCCCCAATCAAAAATAAAAGTTTTAAATTCTATTTTTTAAACGAGCCATTTGATGGTTTAGCCAGATTTACCACCACTGGGTTTGTGTCTTAGAATTAGTTGGAATTGCTATAAAGGAGGGATGCTCCTTATTGATTTCTACATTGCTTCAGAGAAGCAACATTCTGAAGCGTTTGCGAGTCGATATTATTCTAGGTGCTGGGATTCAGCAGTGGACAGGACATACAGAGTCACTTCCGTCATGTAGATTACATTCCAATGGAGGTAAATGCACAATAATAGATACATAGATATTTGATGTAGTATCAGAGCAGTGAAAAATAGTATTACATAAAAATAAATCTAGATGAAAAAAAGAAAATGATAGTGATGTGTTTTAAGTTAAGAAAATCAGGAAAGTTTATAAGAAGGGAAACATTTCAAGCAAAGACCTGAAGAAAGGACGAGACAGAGCCATTGTTTTCCCAGCAGCGGGTACCCTAGAGAACAGCACTGCACATGTGCTCAGAGTGGAGTGTGCTTGGTGTTGAAGGGACAGGGGTGGCAAGGGTGGAACAAAGATGGGGGAGAGGAGTGCGCCGAGGCTCAGGCTAAAAGAAACAACAACAACAACAGCTCACCTCAGAAAAGCCATAAATAGAGTCTACATCATTTATTTCTAAAAGAAAAACATTAGGATGATGCTGGGAAAGTGGTCGTGGTGGGAAGAGCTGAGCATGTCCTATCTCAACCTGCAAAGGTGTGGGTGGCCCTGGGTTGACAACTGCGTTGACAACCAGCTGAGGGAGGCTGTGGAACATTAGGGAACATTAATGGTCCTGCCTGTCCACACAGAATGGCAACAAGTGTTAGTGAGACAGGCGCAGAGGTGGCAGGACAACCCAGGGAATACTATCCCCGGATGACAGCTGTGAGCAAAGCAGAACTGCCTGAAGGGCCCAATGACATGAAGTAGGGAGTGGAAGTTTTGTACACCAGCTAGTGACAACGATTTCCAGTCATGGAAAGACAAGAAGTAAGCACTTCTGAAGTTTGCTTCCAAATGGAGTTAAGTAAATGCTTACTTGTCCCATCCAGGTTACAGAAAGTGATTAGGAGTGACAGGGATGGCACCTGGGGATGGCAAATTGAAACTGATGTGTGACATGTTGAAGAAACATTGCTGTTTTATAGCTTCTCATAGCTGTAGGTAGAGGTTATGCAGGATGGCTTTCAGATTGCTAGGGCTGCCATAAAGTACCACAGTCTGGGTGGTTTAAGCAAAAGAAAGTTTTTTCTTACAATTCTGGAGGCTAGAGTCTGAGATGAAGGTGTCAGCATGCCTAGTTTCTTCTGAGACCTCTCTTGGATGGTGAATGGCCATCTTCTCTTTGTGTCTTCAAATGGTCTTTCCTCTGTGTGTGTCTAATGCTCTCTTCTTTTAAGGACACAAGTCATATTGCATCAGTGACCACCCCATAACCTCATTTTACCACAGTGATAGCTTTAAAGACCCTATTTATAATTATAGTCATATTTGAGGTACTATGGATTTGGATACAACATATAAATTATGGGAGGCTCATAAAAATTTCTATTAATTCAGCCCATAACACTTTTTATTTATGCAAATGCATTAGTAAGTTATAAAAGAGTCAGTCAAATTTACCTTGTTGGCCTGTGCTGAGATACAGACACCATCTCTCTATCCTTTCTGTTGTGGCCTGATATGGGTTGGCTGTGTCCCCACCCAAATCTCACCTTGAATTGTAATAATACTGTGTCAAAGGTGGGGCCAGGTGGAGATAATTGAATCATGGGGGTGGTTTCTCCAATATTGTTCTCATGGTAGTGAATAAGTCTCAGGACATCTGATGGTTTTATAAATGGGAGTTCCCCTGCACAAGCTCCCTTGCCTGCCACCATGTAAGATGTGACTTTGCTCCTCATTCACCTTCCACCATGATTGTGAGGCCTCCCCAACCATGTGGAACTGTGAACCCATTAAACCTCTTTCCTTTATGAGTTACCCAGTTTCAGATACGTCTTTATTAGCAGCATGAGAACAGAGTAATACACTACCCTTCTGCCCCAACACCTGTGCTCCTAGGCATGTGGGAGAAAATCTTTCTCACAGTCACTTGCCATTGTGAAAATGGCTCCTTACACATGAATATGAGAAGGTGGGGTTCATATCATTTCAACAGAGGATGAAGGCTTGATTCACTTTCAGGCTCAATTTGCTGCTCACTAACAAAGTATTCATCAGGAATTTGGAAAAATGTGAAATCCATAAGATCAGGAAATGTGAGACTGAATTTATGAAGTTTCAAGTGCAGCCAAGTGCCTGGTAAGTGTCAGCACCCAAGGAAAGGGAGGCAGCTGGCAGGCAAGGGCTTCAGAAGGAAGCCAACAATGTGAGACACTGTGCATGGGAGCCCCAAAGGAAGAACAGAGTGAGGAGGGAAAATATGAAAAGACAGGAACCTCTGACTCTTTCATTCTCTCTGCAGTCATCCCCCCAGAAGAAAAGAAGTCAGAGGCTGAAACAGAAATGTATAATGTTTCAAAATCTGTGAAGGAAAGGAATGGATTCTTATGAAGGAGTTTTCTTTCTAGGATTTGTTTACAAGGAATAAAGCAGTTGTCATATAAAAAGTAGTGTGGGAAATGTCATTATAAATTCACCACATATAATTCTAAGATATTTTTGCAGTCATATGAACCTTAGAGAGAAAAAAAAAAAACCTTACAGATATGTGAATGGCTCATTCTGGTGGAAAATAGATAAGAGGTTGTAAGCCTGTTGAAAGAGTCCATGGAATACGCCTTTAAATGTGCCTGTGCTAAATACAATTCTCTTTGGAAATAAAACACCTGCCAGAAAGGTACTGATTAGGCTGCTGCTGGATGTGGCTAGAAAAAAAAGCTTGTAATGTGTTTCACACTCTCAATAAAGTGACAGTGTGATGAAGGGAATGGATCGCTGATTAGGGGTTTAGACTAAAAAGATGGAATTCAAAATCTGAATTGAAAAGGAAAGAAGGGACCCAATACTCCGTTTAGTCTTTTAAATTTAGAGGAAAACAGAGAGGAGAGAGAAAGAAAGAGAGAGAAAGAGAGCTATCTACATAGCTCCTATAAATGTTATTTTGGCTAAAACTTCAGTTTGGTGATACACTTAAGGAAAATGTTACAGAATAAAGTGTACTTAGCATAGCATGTCAGAAAAGCAGCCATGAAATCTGTGTTTGGTAGGGTGCTCTAGAAGCAACAAGGAAGAGAGCTTTTAGACTGTGTTTAACAGCTTGAATAAAAAGAAAGTAGCCACAACTGATCCGACAGGAGAAAGGGAACAGTTGTTACTCTTTCTCCTTAGAAAAGATGCTCATTATCTCCTGAGTGAGAAATGAACACACGTGCATTTCCAAGTGGGTTGATATACCTTCCCAGATGCTAACCTAGGAGATCTTCAAGGGATTTGTGTGCATCTGCTAAGGCTGCCACAACAAAGTACCGCAAACTGGATGGCTTAGACAAAAGGCATTTATTTCACAGTTCTGGAAGCTGGAAACTCAAAATCAAGGTGTTGGCAATGTTGGTTCCTTCTGAGGGCTGTGAGGAAGAATCTGTTTCAGGACTTCCTCTTTGCTTCACATATGATCATTTTCACAGGACATTCTCCTGTAACCAGGCCTGTGCCCAAGCTTCCTCATTTTTTAGGACATCAATAATACTGGGTTAAGGCCCACCCTAATGAACTCATTTTAACCTATGACCTCTGTAGTGACTATTTTCAAATAATTTCACATTCCAAGGTTCTGGGGGTTAGGACTTCAACATTTGAATTTGCAGGGACACAATTCAACCCCTCAAAGGGAGACATGCTATGTGCATGAAAGAGCACAGTCCATGGTCTCATCTTTGGAATCTTCCAATTTCTTCCTCCCCACCTTTGACCCGCTGTGTGATGGTGTTTGCCAAGTACTTTACTGGCCAGACTGTGTGGGGCCTGCAGCTTTCTGTCCCACTTATCCTCACTGAGGCGTTGGATGGAGGTCCCCATACTCCTGCCCCAGCTGGTATCTACTCCAGTCCAGATGTGTTCTGTTGTGTCCTGTTCCTTAAGCAGCCGAGCCTCTTCTATGCTCAATTAGGAAGTCATTAGTAACCACTAAAGAAGACTAAAAGATATTTTGCCCTTTGATTTTAGTTTCTCTGAGAGATTTTAGATTTTGCACTAGGATGTGATTCTAAGGGACCTGACATAAGGAAACATCTTGTTGTACTCAGAATCATCATTTTCAAAACATTCTACAGATAACACAGACAAGCCCAAATATGTCTATATCTTGGGGCATATGTAGGTGAGTTGACAGGTTACTACTATACCCCCAAAGGAAAAAATCATACAGATTATTATATGGGAAATTTATTTCAATATTAGTTGATATGCCAATCTGTCATTAACCTGTTCTACATTAGTGGAAGATAAAATGTATAGTAGTAATAACAGTGGCTTTGGAGAGCTATTGTATTGAAATGGTACAATACTTATGAAAATTGTGGCCAGATAAAAGTATTGCAATTGTACTGGATTTGGGTCTTAAAAAAAAGACAAACAAAGAAGGTAGAAAAAACAACATACTTATTCTGTCTGAAGGTATCGTACAGAATAGGAAAAGCTTTCTACTTTGGGAAGAATCTCAAGGATGTGGTGACAGCAAATGCAGTAGGCAGCCTCACTTCCAAAGGAACTGGCTGCTTAACTCCACACCATCAACCACATTGGCACTGGAGTGATTGAATGCTTTGAGACTTGACCAAAAGAAAATGAGGCTGTGGTATTCTTTGAATGTATTTAGGGTACAGTCACACAGGTGCCATTCTAGTGTTTGGTTGTACAACAAGTGATTCTGTGTGTGCACTGACGTGTAGACAAGATAGAAATAAAAGTAACACCTAAAATCAGAGTAAGAAGGAAGCCTGTGACTGTGAGGCCCATCTTTAAGTGGACTTTGGTTTTATTTTCTTGGTAGTGACTCTCCTAAGGAGGGAAAACTATCCATCAGGAAACTCTTAAGTAGTGCATCAGTTTTTGTTCTACCCACATGTAATGTGAATTTGAAGTATCCCCAGGTATAAATATCACCAGGGCCAGAGCCTTGGAAAACATTCCCTAAATTCCTCCATTGTTTGACTTATCTGTCTTGTCACCAGCTATGTCAGTATGAAATGACATCATTGATATAAAATTTTAAAAAGCACTTTACTAAGGTTAGAAAAATGCATTAATAAAAATTTGTTACTTTATGTTTCAAGTTATTTATTGTATTAGCCCCTTGCATCTATTATAAGAAGTGGAAAAAACTTTAGCCAAGGCCAGTTGGGTTTAGTTTCTAAACTTGCCTGGCAGTGTTAACAGAAAGTCAGTAATTAACTTCTGGATTTTGTTTAAAAAATCATTAATTAAAAGGCGAAAGATTTATACAATCCCAGCACTTTGGGAGGCCGAGGCGGGTGGATCACCAGGTCAGGAGATCCAGACCATCCTGGCTAACATGGTGAAACCCCGTCTCTACTAAAAATGCAAAAAATTAGCAGGGTGTGGTGACGAGTGCCTGTAGTCCCAGCTACTCGGGAGGCTGAGGCAGGAGAATGGTGAACCCGGGAGGCGGAGCTTGTAGTGAGCCAAGATCAGGCCACTGCACTCCAGCCTGGGCGACAGAACAAGACTCTGTCTCAAAAAAAAAAAAAAAAAAAAAAACCATTAAGTATCTCTACCAAGGGGAGAAGTTAAAGTGAAGAGCATGTAGAGTCATAAATTAAATACAATAATGCTTGTATTTCCACAGCATGTTCAAATGTTACTTTAGAGAAAAATAAAATAAAATAAAGTAAATAAAATAAAATAAAAAAGACGTGCATGTGAGGAAGTTGATAAGGCCATCATATTTTGGTTGACTGTAAATTAAATTCAATTGGAAATTTTAAGAGAGGAAGAAGGAAAAGGTTCTAAGTCATTGTGAAAGGCAGGGTCAAATGTTTAGCTATGACAAGAACTGAATTAAATACAAAATGGAGGGACATTTCCCCTAGAAATTATCTATAATCCGCCAATTGTTCTTCTGTGACAGGCTGAGGTCTAAAGGAATACTCTTTTATACTTGGGTTATAATTAAATGCTTGCCATTCCTCCTGGTCCAGCCACACTGAAAATATTTCTAAGGAAAAATGTCTTAGATGTCTTAGTTCATTTTTGGTGATTACAACATAGGTAATTTACAAAGATTTATTTCTTATAGTTATGGAGGCTGTGAAGTCCAAGGTTGAGAGCCTGCATCTAGTGAGGGCCTTAGGACCCTGCAGAGGGCATCACATGGCAAGGAGGCTGAGAATGCTAGCTCAGGTTTGTCGTCGTCTTCTTACGAAACCACCAGTCCTACTCCTTTGGTAACTCATTAATCCATTAATCCACTAATCAACAAATGGATTAGTACCTTCATAAGGAAAGAGCTCTCATGATTCAATCATCTCTAAAAGGCCCCACCTCTCTATACTGCCGCATTGGGTATTAAATTTCAACAAGAGTTTTGGATAGGACAAACACGCAAATCATGGCAACAGAATATGACGGTTTGATAAATTGTGTGTCGCTTAAAACACAGGATATTCCATCTTAAAAAGCTAGCCAGTCAGGTAAATAGACACTTTGATAAAATAAAAAGTGTGAATTATGCAAAATAAATATGACAAAACAGTTATTTCTTAGAATACTGAGAATCTAAACCTACCCCTTATTGTGCAGACGATAACAACAACAACAAAAAATTATGAAAGGTCTTTGAGCAAAACAAGCGGAGGAATGAAGCATTGCTTTAATTAGAGCAGTGCATCACCTGTGAGTCTTGTTAAAAAGCAGACTGTTTCAACAGGTCTGAGGCAGAGCCCGTAATTCTGCCGGTCTTCAGTGCTGGTGGGCCTTGAACCATTGAACCACACTTTGAGGAGGAAGAGATCAGTGTAAATCAGATTCTCAAATTTCATTGTACCTTTTGAGAAGTACCATCTCCTAGACCCCACCCTCAGGGATGCCGATGTAATTGGTGCTGGATGCAAGTTGAGAGTCAAGATGTTTCCAACCTGGTGGGATTCCATGTGTAGCCACCTCAGAGAGCTCCTAGTGTAGACTGTGCTCCACATCTTAGGAAATAACAGGATTAGTACTTAGAGCAAGTGAGTTCCAGAGGTCATTTTCTTCCCATCCAAAGATGAAGCATTATGCTACTTTATGTGTATATTCCATGTATTTTCTCTGTTTTTGATTTCCCACTGAAATGATTTAGGCAATCTATAGTTAAGTTTTGGTTGTATGGTTTCATTTTCTTTGATGATACACTGGATAGAGCATTTGGGATTCGATGTGGAGCTCCTGAAACATTTCAAAGAGAACGTCTACCAGTAAAGTGCTCAAACTGATGGCAAATGAAAGGAGGTTGCAGGAGGACTTGAGGAGGGAAAGGCACACTCTAGGAAAAGGAAAAAAATATGTGGTTTTTACTACCAAGAATCCATTATTCTGAGCAAGGCAAGAGCAGAAAAACGATAAAATATGAATGCTTGAATTAGCATTTTAAGGGAATATTGAAAAGCTTTGACTGTTTCAAGGATATATAGTGACTACTTTTCACCTATTGATCACCACTATGCTGACTATTTAGTAATCTACACACTGAATTCATTATTAGGAGAAAAAAAGGGATCTGCAGCTTTCACTTATTGAATTAAAACCTGAAAAATGAAGAGGTCTGCTTACAAATTCTGATGATTTCAGTTATTTCAAGTGCTAATAGTCCCATGCCTTTGAAAAGACTTTATTATTTATGGATATTGGATACTTAAATGAGAAAGGTTTTTATAAAATCAAATACACATTGTAAAAGATGTTACTAGAAGAAGAAGAATGTAAATAAGAGGAAAAAGAAACAGAGCAGAGGAAGGAAATGGAACTAAAGGATTGTGATTTTGCCTTGTGGCATGGAATATACATGTAACACACTATTTAATCCTCTCAGTGAGCATGGAAGACAAGCTTTCATATGCTGGATTGTTACAGATGATGGAATCACTTAGGCAACCTGTCCTGCTAGTAAATGGTGTTCTATTTGCCTCTAGTACACCATGAAGGGAGAAAATAAAAAGATGGAATGAGGTAGGGTTCAACCAGAGAAACAAAACCAGTAAGATATAAGATTAAGAGATTTACTGCAAGGAATGGGTGCCTTGTTTAGGAAGCTGGCTAAGCAAGACCAAAATCCCTAGAGCAGGCTGTCAGTCAGGAAGAGAACTGTTGGACTGGAAACTCCAATAGGAGCTGAAGCTGCTGTCTCCAGGCACATTTTTTTCTTCTGTGGCAAATCTCAGCTCTTCTGTTACCTTCATTCAAGGGAATGAATCAGCCCTATCCAGATTTATCTAGGAAAATCTCACTTACACATAAACTGAATATGGGCTTCAACCATATCTGCACAACACCTTCACAGCAGCACCCTGACAAGTGCTGTATTGATTGGCTAGGGACTGCCGCCAAGATGAGCTGGCATCCAACTGACCATCACAGCGTGTTTTCGTGCAGGGCTGAGTTGGGGCTAAGGGGTTTAAAAGAGGCCTCAGTAAAAATTAGAAATAAAGGTGGAAAAAAATATTGAAAGAAAAAAGTGAAACTGTTGAAACATAGTGAAAATAATATTGGAATGGGATACCAGAAGCACAGTGAGAGCACGGGGATGCTGAGAAGACAGGCTTTCTCCTCACCAGACCCAGAGCACAGCTGCCAGCAACAGGCTTTGCCGTTGGCCATCCCCTCCCTTATTGCAGTGGCCTGTGTGATCCCAAGATGTCCTTGATGGAAGATGTTTTCTAAACTGTGAAATGAATAGTGTTTCTACAAGAATTGAACCAACATCTAAAAGTCCAACTAGCACCACTTCTGGGGGGAACTGGAAGGGGATGTCTTTGTTCTGCTTCAAACAATGGAGCCAAACAAGTGTGGTGCAGACAGCCTGCAGTCTCATCTGCCAGAGAGCCCAGATGTGGCCCAGCAGGGGCTAGAGCAGGGCCACAGGCCCTCCAGGCTTCAGGGCACTTCCAGACAGGGCATCTTCAGGTATAGGAGCTTCTGAGCAGCTGTAAATTGGCTGCTCTAGTAGATAGAGTGTGATGTGTTAGAGCCAAAGGCAGAAGGAAGGGAACAGAAGCAGCTCAAGGGCAACACAGGTTTATTGGACGAAAGAACCCATGGAGGGGGAGCACCAGTGAGTGTTGGAAACTCCTCCCACTTATAGGCTGGGGCGGTTATAGCCCCAGGCAGGAAAGGCCTGGGATTGTTGCACAGTAGGGTGGGGACACTGTCTTGGGCTGCTATCAGGGGAACCAGCCCCCAATATTTCAACTTAAGTTCTATTTTCCGTAAGTGTCAGCCGATGTGAGACGTAAAGAGAAAGAGTACAAAGAGAGAAATTTTATAGCTGGGCCTCCAGGGGTGTCATCACATATTGATAGGACCATGATGATGACTCCAAGCCACAAAACCAGCAAGTTTTTATTAGGGATTTTAAAAGGGGAGAGGGTGTACAAACAGGGAGTAGGTCACGAGGATCACATACTTCAAGGGACAATAAAGATCACAAGGCGAAGGCAAAATCAGAATTACTGATGAGGGTCTATGTCCTGCTATGCATGCATTGTCTTGATAAACATCTTAACAGGCAACAGGGCTCGAGAGCAGAGAACCAGTCTGACTAGAAGTTACCAGGCTGGAATTTCCCAATCTTAGTAACTGAGGGTACTGCGGGAGACCAGGGCATATTTCAGTCCTTATCTCAACCGCATAAGACAGACACTTCCAGGGAAGTCATTCATAGACCTCCCCCTAGGAATGCATTCCTTCCCTAGGGTATCAGTTATTAATATTCCTTGCTGGGAAAATAATTCAGCGATATTTCTCCTACTCACACGTCTATTTATAGGCTCCCTGCAAGAAGAAAACTATGGCTCTATTCTGCCTGACCCCGCAGACAGTCAGACCTTATGGTTATCTTCTCTTGTTCCTGAAGATCGCTGTTATTCTGTTCTTTTCACGGTGCACTGATTTCCTATTGTTCAAACACACATGTTTTATAATCCATTTGTACAATAGTGGTCCTGAGGTGACATACATTCTCAGCTTATGAAGATAATAGGATTAAGAGATTAAAGTAAAGACAAGCATAAGAAATTATAAGAATATTATTAGGGAAGTGATAAATGTCCATGAAATCTTCACAATTTATGTTCAGATATTACAGTAAAGACAGGCATAAGAAATTATAAAAGTATTAATTTTGGGAACTAATAAATGTCCATGAAATCCTCAGAATTTATGTTCTTCTGCCTTGGCTCCAGCCGGTCCCTCTGTTTGGGGTCCCTGACTTCCCACAACAGGCTGCTGATAAGGAAGGAATTTACTTCAGTCAGGGGTTAGGCCTGGGACCTGTCTCCTTTCCAACAGGATGTTTCTCATGGCCTAGACCATGGTGGAATTTTCCACTCTGACCCGAGTTTGTAAAATGGTGAAGGTCTGCAAAATGGCATGACTTGGGCTAACAGGCACCTCCACTCCTTTATTTATGTGGAAAACCTTCCCCTCTGCATGGAGACCCCTGCTTGCTGTGTAAGGGGAATCTATTTCCTTCTTGGACACATCTATTCATGGAATTGCTGGCACCTGGCATACACCTCCCTCTACCCTCAACGTTCCTATCTACCTGAGAGAATCCTACATTCTTACAGAAACAGTCCATCCCAACCTTTGAAACCACCTTCGCAAAACTGTGACAGTAAGAGCAACCTGACATAGTTGAATCCATCCTACTTCTGACCTCCAAGCTGTCCTTGGTCTATCCTGCGCATAGGTAACTTTGGGAAGAAATTGAGTTTGTACTTCAATCTTAAGGCAAGGATGGTAATAGCCCTTACAATGGTGATAATGAACCACCTTTGTAAAATCAATGAAAAGCCACAAGGTTCGGATTATGATAAGAGTCTGAATTCTATTAAGATATAGGCATAGTTAAATGATAACCAGCCAGTTCTAGAGGTCACAAGATATGTGACTTCCCCATTTAATCCTGTGGATAACATCACTATTGTAGAACCTAAGATTGGCCTTTTGAGATGTGTTTTCCAATTTGAATTTCTGATGACTGCTGACTTTACTGGGACCCCTGACTTGTGACTCAACAGGTCCTGTGACCCCACCCAGAGGATGACTCAGCACACAAGAACTGTTTTCCACACCCCTATGATTTCATCCCCAACCAATCAATGTTCCCTGTTCTTTAGCCTGCATCCACCAAACCATCCTTGAAAAACCCTAACCTCCAAGCCTTTGGGGAGACTGATTTGAGTAATAACCCCTTCTCCTATGTGGCTGGCGTCATGTCAACTTAACTGTTTCTTTACTGCAGTGTTGCAGTCTCAGTGAATTGATTTTGTCTGTGTAGTGGGTAGGAAGACCCCATCAGGCAGTTACACCTTTTCCCTCCATATCCTTCCAGGTCCTTAACTCTCATCATTCTGATTTCCACGACTTCTCCAGCCAAGCCAAGGACTTTGTCTGCAAAAGGAAATATTTTATTTGTGAAACACTAATAAACTACACTTAGTCTCACATTTAGCTTTGCCATTCTTTCACACCCAAATTCCCATAGCATTTACTCCTGTGACTTACAGAGCTCCATGTTTCTTGATTCCCCTGACATTCTTCACTGTCCCATTCCCATTTGAATCATATATTAAGCACAGAAACTACTTCCTCTTCCATCCCAAATTCCTTTCCCACTGTACTTTCCAAAAACCTACTTGACACACCCCAATTTCAGGATCAAGTTGATAATCATACAGATTCCTTTTTTTGAGCAATTTTGGTAGCTAAAATTTATAATTCTAAATGATTGATCTATTGTAGCAATAGAATGATCAACTCACATTACTGATATTTGTTGACCCAATATATTCCAGCTGGAAACCTGGGTTTCTGTGCGATGCTAGGGAAACAGATGTGGCCACAAGTGCTTCTGCAATGACAAATGAGCAGGCTCTAACCACGGGCGGGGTTTGACTCTCATTCCAACCTGCGCAGGTCAAGTCCCTCTCAGGCACAGCCATGGCACTCCCACTCTGCCAGCTTCCCACACAATCCCAGCTCACTCAGCTTTGGCCCTCAGGCCATCATTTCTCACGGGGAAAAATGAGACCCGGAAGAGGTAACTCTCAGCTCTCAAACTGTTTCACGGGCTCTCTTATCATCCACCTTCCTTGTAATCTCACAAGATGCAGGGCATCCATACTGGAATTGAAAGCCAGATCCATCAATTGTGCTCTTGCCCCTTTTCTCTCAGATTGTTTCAGGCCTTGATTTATCAATTATTCCTTCTTTTTCCAGTATCTTATGCTGTTCTTTTTTTTCTACTGGCTCTTTCTCACAGCTTTATAAAAATGGGCTCTGGTATGAATGTCTCATGTTAACCACAAGGAATTTATTTGCCACATATAAATGTCTAATTTAGTTAATCTGAAGGTAATATACTTTTTAAAAAACTCCACAAAATTAGTTCTATAAGTGGAAGTGAAAAGTTCAAATCTAAATTAAATTAAGAGACTGTCATAAGAAGATTATATCCTTTATATACATATATATTTTCATGTTTTAAGTTATCCTAGAGTCCTTTGCATTAGTAAAATCATGGACAAATATGGGTGCATCCATTTTTGTATTACCACCCACAAATTATTCTGTTGAAAAGGGTTAACTCTGTGGTTATCTAGTAATGTCTTTTAAATGATTTTTAATTATAAATTAGCAAATTTTAAGGGCTACATTTATAAAGAATGTACTTCGTTAAAAATTTAAAAATTAATAATGACATGGAATTTCACAATATTACCACAGAAAATGTATTGATAGCTTTGAGTTTAAAAAAATTAGAAGTCAGGGGGAAGTGAAGCAACATGGCCAAATAGAAGCCTCCAAAAATTGTTCCCCTAAGAGGAGCACCAAATTGAATTATTTATTTACAGAAATAAAAGCATCTTCATAAGAACCAAAAATCTGTTGAGTGATCACAGTACCTTGTTTTAACATCATGTTAAGGAACGAGGCACTAAAGAGGTTAGGAAAAGCAGTCTTGAATTGCCTATAACACCCTTCTCTCATCCCTCGAAAGTGACCATGTGGCATGGGGAAAATCTGTGCACTTAGGGGAGAGAGAATGCAGCAATTGTGATACTTTGCATTGGAACTCAGTGCTGTCCTGTATCAGTGGAAAGTGACACAGGACAGAACTCAGCTGATATCCATGGAGGAAGCATTTAGATCAACTATAGCCAGAGGCAGATTGTCCACCTTAGTGGTCAGAATCTGAGTTCAAGCACCCTGCCACCATGAGCTAAAATGCTCTGGGTTCCAAAACAAACTAGAAAGACAGTCTAGGACACAAGGACTACAACTCCTAGATGAGTCCTAGTGCTGAACTGGGCTCAAAGACAGTGGATTTGGGGGACATGTGACCTACTGAGTCGCCAGCCAGGGTGGCCAAGGGAGTGCTTGGATCACCCCTGCCCCAACCCCAGGCAGTGAAGCTCACTGCTCTAGGAGAGGCTTCTTTTCTAGGCTTAAGGAGTGGAAGGAGGACAGGAAAGAGGACTTCATCTTGCAACTTGGATACCAGCTTAATCACAGTAGAATAAGTCAACAGGCAGAGTCCTGAGGCCCTCTTTCCAGACCCTAGCTTCCAGAAGATATTTCTAGACACAACCTAGGTCAGAAAGGAACCCATTTCCTTGGTGGGAAGGATACAGTCCTGGCAGGACTCATCACCTGCTGACTAAAGAGCCCTTGGGCCCTGAATAATGAGCAGTGGGAGCCAGGGAGTACCTACTTTGGACCTTGGATGAAACTCAGAGCCATGCTGGTTTCATGTGTGACCTAGCACATTCCAAGATCTGGTGGTTACGGGGAAAGACTATTTCTACTTGAGGAAAGGAGAAGGAACTGTGAAGACCCTATCTTGAAGCTTGGGTACTAGATCAGCCATGGTAGTGTAAAGCACCAAGTGGGCAGCTGGGATCTGCCATTCCCAGCCTTCGCTCCTTGATGGCATTTTTGGATTTGCCCTGGGCCAAAGGGGAACCCAAGTCTGTAAAGGAAGAGACTCAGGCCTGGCAGCATTCATTGCAAGATGACTCAAGAGCCCTTGGGCCTTGACTGAACATTGAGGACAACCAGACAGTACTTGCTGTGAGCCTGGGGCAGTGGTGGTCATTTTGCTTTTCTGTGGAAAGGAGAAGGAAGAGTGGGAAAACTTTGTCTTATGACTTGGGTGCCAGCTCAGCCTCAGTAGAATAGAACACCATGTAGATCCCTAAGGTTTCAGACTAGAAGCCCTTGCTCACAGACAGAATCTCTGGACCTTCTCAGGGACAGGGGGAACTTGCCTCACTGAAGGGAAGAACACAAGCCTGGCTGGATTCACCACCTGCTGATTCTAGACTCCTTGGGCCTTGAATGAACATAGGCAGTAGCTAAGACAGTGGTTACTATGGGCTTTGGACAAGACCTTGTATTTTGCTGGCTTTGGGTCTGACCCAGTGCCATCTCTGTGGTAGTGGCCACAGGGTTGCTTGTGCAACCCCTTCTTCAGCTCCAGGCAGCTCAGCCCAGAATGAGAGACTCCGTTTGTTCAGGGGAAGTGAGGGAAGAGAACAAGAGTAACTGCCTAGTAATCTAAGGAATTATTGAAAATGTTACCCAAGACCACCAAGGCAATACCTCTGCAAGTCTGCAAAAGCCACAGCTTTACTGGGTTTGGGGTTTCCCTAAATGCAGATATGGCTGCAGTGACTAAAGACTTAGATCACAACACGGAGTCACTTCAAATATATGGAAAGCCTTCCTAAGAAGGATGGGTGCCAACAAGCCCAGATTGCAAAGACTACAATAAATACCTAACTCGTCAATGCCCAGACACAGATGAACATTGACCAGATTTAGAAAACAGTCTTAAAAGGGCAAGCCTAAGAATTATTGGTATTAAAGTAGAGGTAGAGAGAAAGAGAGGGATAGGAAATTTATTCAAAGGGATAATAATGGAGAACTTCCTTCCCAAACCTAGAGAAAGATATCAACATTCAAGTACATTCAAGAAGGTTATAGAACACCAAGCAGCTTTAAACCAAAGAAGACTACCTCAGGGCATTTAGTAATCAAATTCCAAAAGTCAAGGAAAAGAAAGGATCTTAAAAATAGCTAGAGAAAAGAAAAAAATAACGTACAATGGAACTGCAATACATCTGGCAGCAGACTTCTCAGTGGAAACCACACAGGCCAGGAGAGAGTGGCACGACACGCTTAAAGTGTTGAAAGAAAACAACTTTTATTCTACAATAATATATCCAGTAAAAATATCCTTCAAACACAATGGAGAAATAAAAACCTTCCCAGACAAATAAAAGCTAAGGGCTTTCGTCAACACAGACTGTCCTACAAGAAATGCTAAAAGAAATTTTTAATCTGAAAGAAGAGGACATTCCTGGGCAGTAAGAAGTCATCTGAAGGTAAAAAATTCACTGATAATAGAAAGTACACAGAAAACATAGAATATTATAACACTGAAATTGTGGTGGGTAAACGACTCATTTCTTAAGTAGAAAGATGAACAAATGAGCTGATCAAAAATAATTAAAACTTATTGAAACACAGACAGTAAAATAAGATACAAACAGAAACAACAAAAAGTTAAGAAGCAGGAGGATGAAGTTAAAGCGTAGAGTTTTTACTAATTGTTTCTTTGTTTATGCAGTGTTAAGTTGTCATCAGTTTCAAATAATGGGTAATAAAATATTATTTGCAAGCCTCATGGTAACCTCAAATCATAAAACATACAACAGACCCACAAAAAATAAAAACCACCACAGAAAATTACCTTCAGTAAAAGGAATACTGGAAAGAAGGAAAGAAGAAAGAGAAGACCACAAAACAAACAGTAAAGAAGTAACAAAATGGCAGGGGTAAGTCCTTACTTATCACTAATCACATTGAATATAAATAGATTAAACTTTCCAGTCAAAAGACATATAGTGGCTGAATGGATAAAAAAATAAGACCCAACAATCTGTTGCCTACAAGGAACACACTTCACCTATAAAGACACACATAGACTGCAAATAAGGAAATGGAAAAAGATATTCCATGCCAATTGAAACAAAATAAAACAAAACAAAACAAAAAGCAGAAGTAGCTATACTAATATCAGACAAAACAGGTTTCAAGACAAAATCAATGAAAAGGGAAGACAAAATCAATGAAAAGGGAAAAAGAAGGTCATTATATAACAGTAAAGGGGTTAATTCAATAAGAGGATATTACAATTGTAAATATACATGCACTCGACATTGGAGCACTGAGATATGTAAAACAGATATTATTTGGGCTAAAGAGAGAGATAAACTCCAGTACAACAACAGCCCTAGATGCTAACATTCCAGTTTCAGCATTGGACAGATCATCCAGACAGAAAATTAACAAAGAAACGTCAGACTTAATTTACACTATAAACCAAATGTACCTAATATATATTTACCGAGCACTTCATCCAATGGCTGCAGAATACACATTTTTCTCTTCAGCACGTGGTTTTTTCTCAAGGATAAACCATATGTCAGGCCACAAAACAAGTCTTCAAAAATGTTGACATCATATTAAGAATCTTCTCTGATCACAATGGAATAAAGATAGGAATCAATAGCAAGAGGAGTTTTGAAAACTCTGCAAACGCACAGAAATTAAAGAATATGCTCCTGAATGACCAGTTGGTCAATTAAAAAAAATTAAGACAGAAATTTAAAAATTACTTGGAATAAATGAAAATGGAAACACAATGTACCAAAGTGTTGGGATACAGAGAAAGCACCCTGAAGAGAGTAGTTTATAGCAATAAGCACCTGTGACAAACAAGGAGTAAACTTCAAATAAACAACCTAATGATGCATCTTAAAGAATTAGAAAAGGAAGAGCAAACCAAACCCAAAATTAGTAGAAGAAAAGAAATAATAAAGATCACAGCAGAAATCAATGAAATTGAATTGAATAAACATAATACAAAAAGTCAATAAAATTT
The DNA here is from genome assembly GCF_002776525.5 of Piliocolobus tephrosceles. Classification (NCBI taxonomy): domain Eukaryota; kingdom Metazoa; phylum Chordata; class Mammalia; order Primates; family Cercopithecidae; genus Piliocolobus; species Piliocolobus tephrosceles. The sequence goes on from NC_045451.1 coordinate 6,986,943, forward strand.
AAAAATTGATTTTTTCAAAAGATAAACAAAACCAGCAAGCCTTTATCGAGACTAAGAAGTAAAGAGAGAAGTCCCAGATAAATAAAATCGGTATTGATAAAGGAGACATTACAACCGATACAACAGAATTTCAAAGGATCAGTAGAGGTTACTACGAGCAACTATATGCCAATGAATTGGAAAACCTAGAAGTGGATAAATTTCTGGACACATACAACCTCCCAAGAATTAACCAAGAAGAAATCTGAAAACTAGATTTCTTCTAGTTGGTGTTTGCAGGCAAACAACAAGTAATGTGATCAGAGCCATAATAAAAAGAATCCCAACAAAGAAAACCCCAGGACTACAGAGCTTCACTGCTGAATTTTACCAAACATTTAAAGAATTAATACCAATTCTTCTCAAACTATTCCAAAACACAGAAGAGGAGAAACTACTTCGAAATTCATTTTGAAAGGACAGTATCACCTTGACCAAAACCAGACAAAGACACGTTAAAAACGATAACTACAGGCCAATATTCATGATGAACATTGATGCAAAAATACTCAACACAATACCAGCAAACTGAATTTAACAACACATTAAAAAGATTAGTCATCTTGACAAAATGGTATTTATCCTAGGAATGCAGGTATAATTTGACACATGCAAATTTGTTTTATTTATTTATTTATTTTCATTTTTTATTTATTTATTTTTGAGACAGTCTCGCTCTGTCGCCCAGGCTGGACTGCAGTGACCGGATCTCAGCTCACTGCAAGCTCCACCTCCCGGGTTCCCACCATTCTCCTGCCTCAGCCTCCCGAGTAGCTGGGACCACAGGCGCCCGCCACCTTGCCCGGCTAGTTTTTTGTATTTTTTTTTAGTAGAGACGGGGTTTCACCGTGTTAGCCAGGATGGTTTCGATCTCCTGACCTCATGATACACCCGTCTCGGCCTCCCGAAGTGCTGGGATTACAGCCTTGAGCCACCGCACCCAGCCAAATTTGTTTTATTATTATACTTTAAGTACAATAAGAACATACAGGTTTGTTACATAGGTATACACATGCTATGGTATAATCTTTATTTAATATCTCTAGGCGGTGGCATGGTTTTGATTTTTACCCAGTTACTTAGTTTACATTATCTCCTGTTACTGTCTCATCCATGCCTGAGATTGAGTTTAGCCACAGCCCATATGTGGTATGCTAACTGTGTCTGTGGCCCACCTCTATCCCAAACTCCAGGGTTACACCACTGGAGGGACCACAGGCATTGCAAATACAGTATATCTCAAATAGAACTCATTACACATGAAATTAACTCATTTTATATTTGGATTTATTTTTGAATTTGTTGGTATGAGCTTTTCTCCTGTCAGTCAACTCAGAAACCTGGATACTATTTCTGGCCTCTCTTACTCTCAGCAAACTTATCTAGAACTTACATGTTTCTCAGATTTTACTCCCCAGTTATTACTTAAATGCTCTCTTCCTGTTTCTCCGGCTGCCATTGGCCATCCAGGATTTCAGTAACGGCTGCAATCGACGTTCTTGTGGCCATCCTTGCCTCCACTCTTGCCTCCCTCGGATAAGTGAATTATACCGCAAAGAGGTGATCTATGAAAAATGAACATCTGACCAGAGCAGCTACAATGGTTCACATTTGCTTATTTCATGCCAAGTAATGTTTTCCAGCTCCTAAAAAGAGTGCTTTTCACTGTGTTTCATGATCTGCTTCTGCCCACGTGTTAGTCCCATCTCCGGGCACTTTTCCTTCCTGCCTTCGGAATATTAGGCTCCAGCTTGAGCGAAGGACCTAATGTTGCCTACACGGTGCTGTTCCAAGCCCATAGTTTCATCTCCATTCTCTCAGCCTGGAAAATGTTTTCCTTTACTCTCTGGGATGGATAATTCTTTTCTAGCCTTCAAAGATCTAATCAGATGTGATAAGCTTCACTTTTGCCAACACTTTCCCTACCGTAAGAGGAGCTTTCCTTTCCCATCCACCAGGGTTCTGTTTTCTCCTCTGTCCTGGCACCAACACAGAGCACTGGAAGCTGTCCTGTGGAAGTCTGTCTTCCCCGCTAGTCTGGGAGTTTCTTGAGCTCAGAAATGATGTCTCTTCAGCCTTCAGTCAGCATTGGTACAGTGAGTGGAACACAGTCAAAACTGAAAATACAAGATGGGTTTGAACTAGATAGAGGTGGTGGTTTCACAGCTTTGTGAATGTACAAAATGCCACTGAGTTTTTCACATTAAAACGGTCAATTTCATGTTACTCAAATTTCACCTGAATAAAAAAGAAAAAGAGAAGATGTATATTTGTTTCGAGTTTCATTCAAAACATTTAGAAAGACACTGAAATGTTTTGGAGGTCAGTATCAACTGATTTGGAGTGGGGTTTGTTGCTGAGTAAACACAACCTCCTCACACTTGTTTAAATTTCCAGACTGTTATCACAGCCACCCTGGAAAGCTTTAGCTCTGAATAAGTGATAGGATGGAAATTTTCCTATGTGAATTGGGATGAGGTCATATAGCAAATGACTAAGCCATACATTTGGTTATAGCTAAATGAGCCAACTTACATAATAGCAATTTGTAAACCCTAAAGCCTTATTCAAATACAATGCAATCTCTATGATAATTATGATAAGAATATTAGGTAATGCCAAATATTGACTTGGCTGATGTTCAGGGACCCTATAAATTACATTAGCCAATGTATATACTTGCAAGGAAGGCATAATTTATTATTTAAAAAGATTATCAATTGCATTGTTATTTCAGAAGCAGTTTAGTATACTGGATATAATACAGAAGTGGAAGTTTACACTTGGCTTTGTGTCTCAGTAATTGTTACTCAACTTTAGACACTAGCTATATTGCACATGCTCATTGAGCATGAATTTCCTTGCAGAGTTATTATCAGTTCTACATAATTTAAATTGATTTTGTGAAATGTGAGACATTACTTGAATATAAATCACCGTTGTCTTTGAAGTTAAACAGAAAGAGTAACCTGTATCTTCAACAAATATGCAAAAACTGTAAGATTTTCAAAATATAAAAAACAGATATTAGAAATAAAGGAGAGAGAAAAATCTTTCCTAATTTTGTAGTCTTTTTTTAAAACCTACTTTCTTTTTAGTTAAATAACCTTAATTCACTTTTTGGGGAGATTATAGAAAGATGTATTTGAACATATACATAAAAAGAATAAAAAGCCCCTGCAACAAATTATCCTTTCTTTTAAAAATTTATTTTATTGTGTAACAACTTTAATTCACTTTTCAGATAAATAAGTAAAGGGATAACTCATATTGCAAGTTGTATATTAAGTTAATGGCAAAGCAAATCAGTACGTGTATTGAAATTCCATAAGGACTTATATTTAAAAGGTTTCATATTCTCTTGTATTTTCTATTTATCTTGAAAATATCACCACCTCATGCCAAACCAATTTCAGGAAACTCCTCTATAACCCTTATAAACTGACAAAAAATACATTACAACTTTGAGTATTTTTAATCTGCATGATTTTATTAAACCTCCATAATATATTTGTTATATGTTATTTGAATGCTGATGATATGCTATTTTGATTTACATATAAAAAATCTAGTACTGTTTCTAACTTTGTACCCTTTTATACACTATAACTGGATAGCACATTTATATATATACATACTTTATAGTTATAGTAAAATTTGAAAATTTTAACCTTAGGATTTTCTCCCTCTGCTAATGCCAAAGAGACAGAGTGTGTGTTAAAATAGCATTTCAACTTGAAATCTCAGAAATAACACCCCGAAAGACCTATTTCACTTATTTTGTGTTGGAGAATTCTCTTAGATAGTTAATGTCTATTTATATGGTAATTGCTCCCCAATATACATCTCCTTTTTCTCTTTTCAGCTACATTTCCATTTTCACCTAATAGCACCAGGCACTAACGTACTGTGTGAGTACAAACGATCTTCATGAATAGTACTGAACGAATCAATAAAACGTTCAAGTTTAGCTTAAGCTGAATGCTTAACCGTTCATGAATTAAAATGAGATGAGAGAATACTTGCGAAGCATGGGGCATGACTTTTCTTTCAGTGATTCTTTGAGAAAACTAGCTCACATGACAGTTATGTTCTTTCCACTATCACTGTTTCACTCTCTTCTAGCCTCAGCGGACCTCTTGGTTCCATTTAAGAAGTTATGGACATAACAGTGTTGGTAAAGAAATTTATGGCAAATTCCCCCACCTTTAGTGTCTAGAACTTATATATTCCACCTGCATCATCCATATTAAAGGAAAGGAGTAGAAAAAGCCAGCCACAGTTATACAATGGAGGAATAATATGGAAGGGAAAAGGGAGAGAGGAAACAAGAATACTTTTCATGGCCACGACAGCCCATCTGGAGCACCACTGTCATACTGCTGGCTGCAACAGGGGAGGCATGGCTGGGGATGCATGCTCCAGGGAGCCAGTGGGGAGCCAGCAACAGGCAGACGCCCCACCCCTTCTGAGTTGGAGGGGTGGGAGCCCCGCCCCCCCAGGCACAGCTGCAGCCACACAGCTGCAGCTGCAGACCTGGGTATCCCTGTACTCTGGGAAACCTGGGAAGTTCTCCTGCCCCCACAGGCTCTGAAGTGCCTGCTCCCACTGCCTGGCATCTTCACATTCCTGGTGCCTACTCTGATTTTGGAGCCAAGTCGTGGCTGAGCCCCAGCACTGTTGCAATCTGGCCATGTGGGCACACACTTGGGGTGGTGCCGACATGTCGGCTCCCTGATGTCTTGGCCATCTTTGGACTTTGGGTGCCAATGAGCATGAGAAGGAGGCCAAGGGGCTCTGAGGTTGGCTTGGCATGGGTCTGCAGGTGTCCGTTGGCATGAATAGCTTGGGCACCCTGGAGGTTGATGGCAGCAGGAGGCAGACAGGCTCCTGGGCAGAAAGGGGTGGGTCCCTGGTGAAGTCCCACTTTCAAGCAACGGACGGCCTGAGGCCCGGTGGCTGGGCTGTCAGTTCCACACACTGGAGTGAGAACTTATCACCATCCACGGACTAACTGGCATGCACTTCCTCCCCTCTGAAGCCATAAACACTCCGGACTCAGCCAGACTCAGACAGATGATGGAATGGCCTGCCTGTGGCTCGGAGCTACCCAGTCTGGGTTTTCTCTTCCCTGAGGGCTGCAAAGTCAATGGTGTGACCTGCCTGTGGAAAGGAGCTACCCACTTCAGGTCTTCTGAGAGCTGTACTGTCCTCAAGAAAGCACCTTTTCACCTTGCTCAACCTCCAGTTGTCTGCTTACCTCATTCTTCCTGGATGCAAGACAGGAACTCAGAACCTGCCAAACTGTGGGACTAAAAGAGCTCTAACACAAATGGGTCTGAAACACGTCCACCTCCACTCACCATGTTGCGAGTGATGAGAGGGAGAGAAGACAGAAGGAGAGAAGAGCTGCAGCCCTTTGGGGAGCCCAAATCTAGGAGCTCCCTGAGCCACGGCTGTGACACCCTCTTTGGGGCTCTGTGGTTCCTGTTGTCTCCAAGCTTCTGGGCACCATTGCATTCCCTGGTACCTGCAGTGGAAGCTGCTTGTGGCACACCTGGTCCAGCCGCAGCATCGCAGGGAGGTGGTGTGTCTGGTTGTGCACAGTGACCAGACCCTGTGCTTACTTGCTCACACACCCTTCACTGCTCTGTGTCTGGCTCGCCTTTGGCAGGTGTGGGATCCAGGCTGGTGGTATCAGCTGAGCACAGCTTGCTAGGCCTAGTGGGCAGAATGAGCCCAGTGGGCCCCATAAAACCTTGGAAAAAGATGCCACTGCCCACAGCGGTTTCTGACTGGTGAAGTGACACCCCAAGGATCCTGTGACACTTTAAGGTTTATATATTCAATTTTTATTCAACAAATATTTATTGTGTACCTATTATGTCCCAAGCAGTCTTTTTTCTACTGGCAATGTAACATATAAAATAAGCAATTGTAGTTCTCTCCCTATAAAAGAATGTATAAACAGATTATATACATAAACAATAGGATTGTAGGCTGGGCATAGTGGCTCATGCCTGTAATCCCAGCATTTTAGGAGGCTGAGGTGGGCTAGTCATTGAGGTCAAAAGATCCATACCATCCTGACCAACGTGGTGAAACCCTATCTCTACTAAAAAAAATGCAAAAATTAGCTGGGCGTGGTGGCATGCGTCTGTAGTCAGGAGGCTGAGGCTGGAGAATCTCTTGAACCTGGGAGGCAGAGGTTGCAGTGAGCTGAGATTGCACCCCTGCACTTCAGCCTGGTGACAGAGCAAGACTTTATCTCGGAAAACAAAACAAACAAACGAAAAAGGATTGTAAGATGTCATTTTTCTGAAGAGAGCCAAGAGAGTGGTGTGGTATGATAAAGAGTGATAGGAGGAAGGCCACTGGCTAAGAGTTCGTGAAAGCCTATTTGAGGAGAAGGCTTTTGACCTGAGACCTGAATGAGAATCAAGCAGCAACTGTGAATATGTGCAGGACAAGTGACCTAGGCACAGGGAACGTGTGTGGCCTTCTGTCTGCAGCTGGTGCTTTGAATGCAAACAGAAGCCAGAGGTCCTGGAGAAAACTGAGCTAGGTAACAGGCAGGAGCCAGATCCTTTAGGCCCTCCAGGTCATGATAACAAAGTGAGGATGAAGTTTTATTACAGAAAGAAAGAAAATATATTCAAGGAGTTTAGCAGTGTCCTGCACAGAACAGGAGCTTAATGAGCACGAGATCAATGGCTTTCAAGTGTGACTGTGCAATCACATTGCCAGGGCAACTTTTAAAAGAGCCTGAGTCTCAAAGATGAAAAATGTCAGGAGTGGGATGGCCAGGCCACGATTCCAACATGTAGCAAACGTCTTGCACAAAGTATTTTGCAGAGTGCTTTATTACATTTTATTATTACTATAAGTGGTACGAATGCTCACTTTGTTACTTTATAGACAAGGGTTTCTGAGAGATTAATAGAATTCTGGGTCATTTTCATTTTTTAAAGCTTCTGGTGTATATTTTTTTAAAAAGAATAAATGTCAAAATAAGGTTATAAATTTTATGATACTTAATCTATGAAATTAATGTTTTCAAGTTGAAAAAAATAGCTAAAATGCAATGGTTTCTACAACGTCCAGGATAAATGGAATTCATTCACACCTGCTTTGGCAAAGTTCCAGATTTGGCAACACTCCGGGAGCAGTACTGAGCCCCCAAAGTATAGCATGAGTGTATGATTGTGTTTGCAAGGAGGGACTGGGTGTGGGTGAGGGGAAATCACAGGCTCTGCTCTAGAAAACCAAGAAAGAGTCGCTGCTTTTATTCAACATGAGTTGCCTCAAAGTCCAGGTAGATGAGGTATCCCAGACAACTGTGATTCTTCCTTCCTCTTTTTTCAAGGATTTAGCTCTGCCTGGGGCTGAGAAAAACGATTGGAAATGTTCAGGTGAACATGTATGGCTTAAGCAGAAACCTTCCCGCCAGGTAACCTGGAAGTCTTGATCTGATCAGACCCCACCCTCGTCCTGGCAGGTCTAGTCCCTGCCCTGGAGGCCTGGGCCCGGCCCGGCTTCCATTCTTCACTTCAGTTCTGCAAATTCTCACTCCCACTCATGTTGGAAGGGAGAAAGCTAGTCCATCTCACAGACTGAACCTCAGGAGAGGGTGCGAGGAGACCCTGCCTGGGAAGGCAGGCTGAGATACCAGCGTTTTGATGGGAAACATTTAAATATTTAGACACAGCATACAAACGTAAGATGTAGGTCTAAATTAAGCATTCTAATTCCAAGTAAGATCGTGGTATTTTCTTAAGGACTGTTTGCTGTCTAACTCTAGGTCTCATGTGGGGCTTAATCTGAGCATGATCCACAAATCCCAGGGAAACTGCTTTTCCAATCTGTTTAAGTATATTGGCTTTAGGCTGGGAATGTGGGCCCCTGCTCTTAAACAGTCCTGGATATCTCATGTACATATTCTATGCATTTATTAAAGGATATGTGAGCGCCTGTTTTACTCAAGATTTGGTTCCGAGAGGGTACAGGAGGCACACAGCACCACTCATGCATTCTCTCCTATTAATCTTGTCCTCAGACCCCAGGAAAAAGCTCCTTCACATTTCTCGCCTCATATCAGAAACAGTATGTTTCTGCTTCCCAGAACCAGGAAGTTTTATGGCGAGTGTGCCTGTCTGCTGACATCCGAATGAACAAGCCTTAGAGTATGGGGCAGCTTGAGTGGTAGAAGCCAATTACCTTAAAAGATGTTATCTTCCCTACAAACTCCATACTGTTCCCGGATGCTCCACCACACTCAGATAATGTCAGTTAGGAGGCACTAAAAGGCTTCTGCCTGCAAATTAAATCATTCATTCACAATATTTTATATAAAACTTGGCAAGATATTTCTAAAATTGACATGGAAATGCAAAGATCCAAAAATAGCCAAAGCACTCTTGGAGAAAAATGTGGGAGGACTTGCACTGCCATATATAAAGCCAAGTTCCAAAGCATATGGTTCTGATGCAAGGGTAGATGACAGAACAGGGAAAAAATAGAGTGCTTCAAATAGCCCTGTGGAGATTTGGACACTTGATTTACAACAGAAATGTCACATCAAAGCGGTGGAGGAAAGGCAGTCCTTTCATAAATGGTGCGAAGACAAGAGAAGCTCCTAACAAACGAAACCCCAAAACTTTGAATGTTACTGCATATCGGACACAAAAAATCTGAAACCCGCAGAGATTGAACATAGACATGCAAAACACACTCACAAACATACACAGACTAATCAATGAAACAAGTAAATCAATTTAACTAATAGAATATGACTTCAGACTAGAAAAGTATTTAAGCAGAATACAAATAAACACTCATCATAGAGAAAAAATTTACAAACAAAATGGCATTAAATGTAACATCTCTAAATGGAAACCAAAATTCAGCATTAAAGAGGGGAAAAGATGTTATTTGCAACACATGTAATCACAAAGACCTATTTTGAGAATATACAGATAACTTCATGTAACAAGAAAAAGAGAGAAAACTCATGAGAACATAAGCTAAAGCTCCAAACAGGTATAAGTTAACATATACAAGACACAAAGTGGGATATTCTTTTTTTTTATTATTATTATTATACTTTAAGTTCTAGGGTACATGTGCATAACGTGCAGGTTTGTTACATATGTATACCTGTGCCATGTTGGTGTGCTGCACCCATCAACTCGTCAGCACCCATCAATTCATCATTTATATCAGGTATAACTCCCCAGTGCAATCCCTCCCCCCTCCCCCCTCCCCATGATAGGCCCCATTGTGTGATGTTCCCCTTCCCGAGTCCAAGTGAGCTCATTGTTCAGTTCCCACCTATGAGTGAGAACATGCGGTGTTTGGTTTTCTCTTCTTGTGATAGTTTGCTAAGAATGATGGTTTCCAGCTGCATCCATGTCCCTACAAAGGACGCAAAT
>NC_045451.1:6996812-7052824 GCF_002776525.5 Piliocolobus tephrosceles
TTGCTTTTGGTGTTTTAGACATGAAGTCCTTGCCCATGCCTATGTCCTGAATGGTACTACCTAGATTTTCTTCTAGGGTTTTTATGGTAATAGGTCTAACATTTAAGTCTCTAATCCATCTTGAATTAATCTTCGTATAAGGAGTAAGGAAAGGATCCAGTTTCAGCTTTCTACTCATGGCTAGCCAATTTTCCCAGCACCATTTATTAAATAGGGAATCCTTTCCCCATTTCTTGTTTCTCTCAGGTTTGTCAAAGATCAGATGGCTGTAGATGTGTGGTATTATTTCTGAGGACTCTGTTCTGTTCCATTGGTCTATATCTCTGTTTTGGTACCAGTACCATGCTGTTTTGGTTACTGTAGCCTTGTAGTATAGTTTGAAGTCAGGTAGCGTGACGTCTCCAGCTTTGTCCTTTTGACTTAGGATTGTCTTGGCAATGCGGGCTCTTTTTTGGTTCCATATGAACTTTAAAGCAGTTTTTTCCAATTCTGTGAAGAAACTCATTGGTAGCTTGATGGGGATGGCATTGAATCTATAAATAACCTTGGGCAGTATGGCCATTTTCACGATATTGATTCTTCCTATCCATGAGCATGGTATGTTCTTCCATTTGTTTGTGTCCTCTTTGATTTCACTGAGCAGTGGTTCGTAGTTCTCCTTGAAGAGGTCCTTTACATCCCTTGTAAGTTGGATTCCTAGGTATTTTATTCTCTTTGAAGCAATTGTGAATGGAAGTTCATTCCTGATTTGGCTCTCTGCTTGTCTGTTACTGGTGTATAAGAATGCTTGTGATTTTTGCACATTAATTTTGTATCCTGAGACTTTGCTGAAGTTGCTTATCAGCTTAAGAAGGTTTTGGGCTGAGATGATGGGGTTTTCTAAGTATACAGTCATGTCATCTGCAAACAGGGACAATTTGACTCCTCTTTTCCTAACTGAATACCCTTGATTTCTTTCTCTTGCCTGATTGCCCTAGCCAGAACTTCCAACACTATGTTGAATAGGAGTGGTGAGAGAGGGCATCCCTGTCTTGTGCCAGTTTTCAAAGGGAATTTTTCCAGTTTTTGCCCATTCAGTATGATATTGGCTGTGGGTTTGTCATAAATAACTCTTATTATTTTGAGGTACATTCCATCAATACCGAATTTATTGAGCGCTTTTAGCATGAAGGGCTGTTGAATTTTGTCAAAAGCCTTTTCTGCATCTATTGAGATAATCATGTGGTTCTTGTCTTTGGTTCTGTTTATATGCTGGATTACGTTTATTGATTTGCGAATGTTGAACAAAGTGGGATATTCTAATGATTTAAATGGTCAGTATGCATGAGGAAATGTGCTTCACCTTATCAGTAACCAGGGAAATACAAATTAAACAGTAATAAAATTTATGATACATCCATAAGAATGGCTAGAATTTAAAGAACCAGGGGATGGCAGACAAGGGGAAATCATAAAATTCTCATATATTGACAGTAGATATATAAATTGTTATAATCATTGCAGAAGATAGGAAATATTGATTAATTTTAAGATGCATATGTCCTATGACTAAGCAATTTATTCCTCAACGTATACTATTAAAAACATTCTGACACACGTTAAAAAAGTTAACGTGTGTTAACTTTTGAAGACATTATTCAAGACTGCTGTGATAGGGAAAAGAGATTGGGCTCCCGATACAGGAGAGATATCTGAGGATTTAAAGAGCAGAGTGAGGCAGTCAGTGGATAGAAAAGTACTAAGGGTAGAGAGATTCTTCATAAACTGACCTAACAGGTTTCTTGTGAAAGGCCAGCCAAGGACTTAAACATAAAACATGGTCAGATATCAACAGTGGGAGGATTCTCAAACCGACTTAGCCGACGGGCTAATACTGGACGAAGGAGGCTGAAGGCAGGATGGGGCCAAGGTGGAAGCCTTATTGAGAAGAGGGCTCAGAGGAGCCTGACTGAAGTTTGGTTAAGAAACAGTCTGTCAATACTCACCAAAGCATAGGTGTATGTGTTCTGGGAGAGGTGTAATGTGAATGTTCGTAGGGTCATTATTCATAATTGACAGAATTTCAAAATAATCTAAATGTTCAGCGGTAGCATGAATAAATAAAATGTGGTATATGTACACAGTAAAATACTTTGAAACGAATGACATATTATTATACAAAATAATATGAATGAATTCAAAAGCATCATGTTTAATGTGAACAAATGATGAAAGGTAAAAAGTAAACAGATATATGTGATTCCAATTCTATAAAGTTAAAAATTAGCCACAGTTATACTATAGTATGCAGGAATGCAAACTTGGGTAGTGAAAAGGCAAGCAATGAATTGATGACATGATTTTCAGATAAGTAGTCATTTTCTAGAGGTTAAAGGGAGGGTTTATGATAGAAACAAACCTCTGAGGGTATACTGGCTTTCTGTCAATATTCTAGTCCTTGGTCTTGGTAGTAGTTATGTATGTGTATGAAATGGAATAAGTCAATAGCTGAATAGTTTTCCTTCATATATTTTTCTGCATTAGTTAGTATTTTATAATAGAAAGAGTTGGCACCTCTATTCAAATGAATTTTTAAGCATTTTTATAAAGTATAATATTTAGAATTGAGTTTCCTGTTAGCTTTTAAGAACATTTCTAGTCATTTTTCATATAAAAATCAGAAATACCATTAATTATAATGTCACCCATGACATTCTTTCCTACTATTTTTTTCTTGTATATATATTGTGCTATAATTTGGAAAAGAGTAGTTGCACTGCTACAATCATATCTTCTTTTGAAAAAGGAGAATAAAACTCCATTTTTCGTATTTCTTTTCAGAAGTGTTAATTATTGACTTATTTAAATTTCAAAATACTTTATTTTCATTATCCCCTAAATTCTCCATTTTCTTAATGCAAGGCCGGCTTTGCATTAAGATTCAGAGACTAAATGACTAAGCCTCAGAGACAAACATAATATGAACAAAGATCTTCATGTCAGTCAATTTAGTGGTTCTGGGAAGGCCTTGAAAAAAATTGAGTAGACTTATTTTTTATTACTAGTTTTTTTTGTTGTTGTTGTTTTTTCCGAGATGGACTCTTGCTCTGTCACGCAGGCTGGAGTGTAGTGGCATGATCTTGGCTCACTGTAATCTCTGCCTCCCAGGTTCAAGCAATTCTCCTGCCTCAGCCTCCTGAGTAGCAGGGATTACAGGTGCCTGCTGCCACACCTGGCTAATTTTTGTATTTTTAGTAGAGATGGGGGTTTCACCATGTTGACCAGGCTGGTCTGGAATTCCTAACCTCATGATCCACCTGCCTTGGCATCTCAAAGTGCTGGGATTACAGGCGTGGTATTATTAGTTCTTAGAATATGCCTAAAGTCTTCCAGATCAATAGTATATTGTGTTTTGAAATTGGAAATTGCTAGACCTCTTACTTTGATTTAGTAATATTAAAAGCTTATCTAAAAGCATTAAATCAAACAAATAAATCATTTTAATTATGGAGAGTTATATATGTAGACATTTATGATTGATACTTTCATTATGCTTTTGAGAATATGAACACATTAGTGGGAATTCTTATTCACGCCAGAGTGATTTATACTTTAAATTTTGGAGAAGATTTTACTATCTTATTTAATGATACTTCGTTAAAAGGCAGTAATAGTATTGTGTTACTCCAGCAGTTCAGCCAGTGGTGTCATTCAATGTCTTACTTCTCTTACTCAAAAACAACAAATAGTCTACCATAGACCACAGTGCATTAGATATTGAGCATCAGTTGTAATTGACCAAGCTTAGACTAAGGCTTGGTGACAGTAGGAGAGCTCCATCTCAGAGAGACAGTGACACAGATTGTGACACAGATTGTGACAATGTCACTGTTTTGAAGAAAGGTGATCACTGTTTTGAAGAAAGGTGAAGGGTGCTTTCAGGAGGAAAAAGGAAAGTTATTTCCATCATGAGTATTGATTTTACTTTATGCCGTGCAACTGAATATAGTTTAGAACAGCATGTTTTTCTTCAACCTTCATCATTATTGCATTTTTCTAGGCAGGTAACACACTAAAGAGTGTCTGCAGGAGACAAGAATGGAAAATCAATGGATTGAGAGTTCTTTCTGCATTACTGCATGATAAATACCATAGACTCTAATAGCCTGGTAATAAGGATTTACACAAATAAGAAACAAAATGGTTTAAATGTGAAACATTGGAAGCCTTTTAAAAAACAAAACTTCATCAGCATACTTATTAGAAAAAGGAGGGGACAGAGAGTATGCCAGACGGTAGGAATGGTGATCTTCACCAGTGGTTTTGACTTTGGCTTAGAAAGTTATTTTCATCCTTGTTTTTTTCCTTATTGAGTGACTTCAAGCCATACAGTTCACAGCTGTTCTGCAATGCTGGTGTCCCCATTACTTCAATGTAAGTTGAATATATTTTGTATGTATACATCAGGTGATCCTTGAATACAAATTAAGTGTTCAAACAATTCTAGTAGTAATTTCCACGTAGACAGTTTTAAAAAATTGATCACTGGCTTGGTAGGGTTATGGGAACTGTTAAAATGGTAACACTTGTATGATAGCTTTGCTAATTACATTTTAAACACTTTGAGATTACAGCTACCATTTATTGAATGTGTATAGTATACCAGGTGCTTGTCCCTGTAACAATACTCTGGGTAGTAAAACCCCTATTTTAGAAAAGAGTAAATTGAAGCTTCAAGAGGTGAACTCAGTTGCCGATTCCCTCAGCAAAGAAGACACAGAGCTGACCTAGCAACCCCAATCTGTCTGACTGCAGAACCTGTATGGCAACTACAGAAAAATGAACTAATATGGTCTTTGAAGCATAACATATCATTATTAATCTATGATTAGAATGAGATTGGAAAGTGGTCTTATTATGCTTTATTTACTTCACAATGCTCTAATGCTGATGGCAATGGTATAATTCTTAGTGTAAACTATTACACTACAAATGCTCATCATAGTCAGTGAACAACATATACATCTACATATTGAAATGTGCAACTCACGACATGAAAATGAAATCAGTTGTGATGGATCCATCTGTGTTATTGCACCAAGCACATTAGAAATAAAAGGACACCAGTTAGCACCAGGCCAGAGCATACCTGGGAAACTTTGCACACACTGGTTCTTGTCCATGGAGGCTAATTGTATTTGAGAAATAGTTAACACCCAAGTGTTGATTTCCCAAGATACGATGGAGTCATTAGACAGTGAAAATCCCTGCAATTGTTTCTCTCAGTTGCTGAAGCTCACATTCAAATGGGATGCTTTGCTGTGGAGAACAGGAGTCAGCATGGACTTATGAAGAATTCTGACATCTTGCCCTCAGATACTACCCTTTATTTAGCTTAAGTCACCAATACTATAAAAATATGGAATAAGCTAGAATAAAATGATACACTTGTGAGAAAGTTTCTCCTCATCCATACACTTTAAAATGTGTTTTGTAAAAGATAATTATAAAACTAATTTGTGGCAAATTAGTTTTTTAAAATAAAAATTGTATATAAGAAAATAAAAATACCCTGCAGATAACCATTGTTAATATATTAGTATTTTTCCTTCATATTCATATATATTTGTTTATATATTACTGAAACTGCATTTTAAAGCCTATATTTTACAAACATTTCTATTGCCATCAACATTCTTTGTACATATAATTGTTAAGGACCGAATCCTTTTTATAATTCTAAATATTCACATTTATATATATATATATATAAATTCTAGAATGAAAATAAATGTACGTGTGTGTGTGTGTGTATATATATACACACATTAGTGATATGTATACATATCACTAATTTTCTAAAGTTAACAGCCAGGTAGTTTTTTACATATGGAGTTTTTGTGTCAGGAGAAATGGTTATTGTTAAAACTCTTAAAATGTGTTTTTAATTTTCCAAAATACTAAAATCTCCTTTAAAAAACCCTTTAGTATTTATTTTTCTGCTGTCATATCCCAGCACAGACTGAACTGACTGGTACTGTTTGGGCAAATGGAACCAGTTTATACCCTTGACAGCAGTATATGAAAACAATGTTATAATAGCATTGAGGGTACATATTTTAAAACATTTATAAGTTTTAAAACCACCACCTTTTCATTTCATTTTCTATGACCTTTGATGAGAGAGTGCTCCTTTTCACTTATTTGTTACTTTATCTGTGTTTTCATTATGATATAACCTGCTGTGCACTTTGTAAAGACTGACACAATTTGAGGTGGACAAGCTGTGACCTCTATTTGGTGCAGTGTTTTGGCCTCGGTGATAACACTCGTTTGGACTGGATGTGAAGCTGCTTTAAGCATTCTAAGGCAAAAAATGTGTGCTTACTTCATAACTGTTTTGCATAGTTTGTTATGTGTCAGAAGGCTCACATTCTAAACAAAATAGGAAGCAAGGCCACCATTAATAAACCACAAGTACTAAGGCCAGCAGAGAAAGCAACAAGAAGCTGCACAGAAATATCTGCCGTTGTAAACGTGCAAACTGTGGAATTTTAGTTTAAGTTTTAGTTTAATGTTAGTTTTAGCTCACAAATTTCTTTGCATTCCCAATGTATACTCACTTCCTGACCTGTAGTATATTCTCTGTAAATATTATTGAATGAATAACATAACTATATAGCTTACAAAATGGAAGGATTGGGTTCAGGTTTAGGGTAATAAGGGCTAAAGGGTGCTACACTCCAGGAAAAACCCGTTTTCCTCTGACTTGCCTCATTTGTTTTTATTCCATTGGTCAGCTTCAGAATCGAATGGTTTTAATCCAGCAATTGGCAAACAAAATTAACCTTCTAGGGATGATTACTCAATCAGGTCACTGCACATCTCCCGTTCTCTTTGCTTGCCTCATTCCTTCCAAACCCAAATCCGACCCCTGGCCCTTTTAGAATCGCAGTCCAGCATCAACAAAATCGCCTCATCCTCAGCCTCTCCAGAGACTGGCCCTTCATCCTCTGGCTCCTGTGGACTCTGCCAAGTCGCCTCCTGAGGGCCCAGCGTCCCCGGCAGCCCTCTGAAACAGGGGCTCTTCTTTCTCCCACAGTGCTTTTACTGCAGGACCTGGAGGAGGGGACCTCCCTTCTCTCACTGCTGCTTTCAGATCACACCACGTCCCCCTTCCTAAAACCCTTCCCGTTTGAATCCCGCCTCAGCAGATTGTGTCAGCCACTGTTCCTTACAGTTGTTGTCATCCGCGTATCCCGTAGTTGTTCTCCCTCATTCGGATGGTTTTAGCTCCTGACTCATTGCCACTCTGTCCAAAATATCCCTATCTTAACATGGATGATCCTTCCAACACCCTATCCTCAAGGTATTTAAAATACTGTCTTCTGATGATCTTCACAGGCCTATACCCAACCTCAGTCATGCACAGCCACGGCCAGCCTCTGACTTTGCCATCAGCAACAATGCCAGACTCTCCATTATCTCAGTACCTGTATCACATTCTCCAACCACCGCTTCCCATACCTTCAGCTCCATCCCTTTAGCAGCCCAGTTTCAATCATCTTTCTACCCTCCCAGGTTGTCTAATCTGTTAGTTCTACATCTGAATGCTTCCTTTCCTTAACTACCTCATTTAACCCTCTGCTTACTCAGTATAATCACTTCCTTCCATATACTCTCAATCCCCTTTTCCTGACCTGTTTCATCGTCCTCACTGGAGAACGCCACAACCTGAGATAATCCACAAGTCTTGCTTGCATTTCCATAGTTCACATAGCTGGAGAAATACATGCAACCATGATGACTGAACTTGTCCTTCAAATTTATCACTGGGAACTTCCAAAGGGTCCTTAGCGATTTATACTTTCCTAGCTCATTCACTCCCTTATTTTCTGCTCCTCTCTCCCCAGACACCCAGCACCACTTTCCCATTTGTGTTCTCGATTTTCTTTTCACTGAAAAAATTAAGCCTTTAGAATATAACTTTGCAGACTCTCACTATCACATTCATTCACTTTCTAGCATCTACACCCATATACTTTGCATTCCTGCTATTCACAGAGATGAATGAGCCATGATCCCATCTAAGACCATCCCCTCCATCTGTACAGTGGATTCCATCACCTCTCACATACACAAGGATATATCCTTAGGCCATCCCGTGCTTTTGATATAATGATTTTAGTGAATGTTGTTCTTGGCCACAGCCCCCTTCTCCTGGTACCACCCCATTTCTTTGTTCCTGTGGCAGCAAAAGTCTTCAGAACAGCTGTCTAAACTATAAAACTCCTAAAAGAAAACATGGGAGAAAATCGAAATGACCTTGTAAGTGGTGATGATTTCTTTAGATACGACACCAAATGCACAATCCATAAAACTTGATTAAAATTTTAAAAATTCTGATCTGTGAAGATGCTATCAAGAGAATATAAAGAAAGACCAGATTAAAAGAAAATATTTGCAAAAGGCATATCTAATAAATAGCAATTATCAAAAAATATAAAGAACTCTTAAAGCACAACAATAAACAAAATGAACAACCCATTTAAAATCTGAGCAAAGAACCTGAACAGACATCTCATCAAAAAAAATATGCAGGTGGCAATTATGGATGTGAAAAGATGCTCAACTTCACATTCCTTTAGGAAATGGCACATTAAAACAGCGTGAGATGCTACTATACACTTATAAGAATGGCAAAGATCAAAAATAAGGGAAACAGCAAATGCTGGTGAGGATGTGGAGCAATAAGAACTCTTATGCATTGCTGATCAGAATGAGAAATGGTCCAAACACTGCGTAAGACAGTGTTGCAGTTTCTGACAAAACTTCTTACCATAAGATGCAACAGTCATACCCACCTGTACTTACCCAAATGATTTGAAAACATAGATCCACATGAAAACCTGCACACAGATGCTTATAGCAGCTTTATCCATAATTTCCAAAACTTGAAAGTAACCAAGATATTTCAGTAGCTGAATGGATAAATAAACTGTGGTACAACACACAATGGAATATTATTCAGTGCTAAAAAGAAATGATCAATGAAGCCATGAATAGACACAGGAAACGTAAACTCCTATTACTGAGTAAAAGAAGTCAATCTGAAAAGGTTACATACTGTTACATACATATGCTTCCAACTATATTACAATATAATAAAAGGCGAAATGTAGAGATCGTAAAAAGATCTGTGGTTGTCAGGGCTTGGGGAGAAGGAGGGAGGAGAGGACAGATGAATAGTCAGAGAACGGAAGGTTTACAGGAAAATGGAACTATTCTGTGTGACACTCCTACTGTTTTATTTAATAATTCACTTTTAATTGGACGTCAGATTTAAATGTTAATTTTACATTTCAGTTGTGATAGATACGTCTACTTCCCTCCAAGATATTTATTTTAAATAACAAATATTTCTTGCTAGATCCCAGCAACAGAACTTGCGTCAGTCTCCAGCTGCTCTTGAAATACTGTAGGGCCATCTGAGCAGATTTTAACAACAGGATCTGAGCAGAAGTGATGTGTGTTTGCCCTGAATTTTACAATGTTGGTATCTTTCCTATGCTTTTATCATCCCATGATTTATTGAAAACAAGTGTGGCAACTTTATAGAAAATCACAAAGCCACAAAATAAATAGAAAAATCTGGGTCTTTGAACTACCTTTTAGAGAAAAGCTCCTTCGCTAATCAAGATAATCAGTTTTGGAATTTATATGAGGGATTGTATAATTATCAATAAAAAATTATTCTTTCTTATTCTTTAGCATACTTAAATTTAAAAAAATATTTTATTTTTGTTTTTTCATGTATAATAAGAATAGCAGTCATTTTTTTGTGTCTTATAAGAAACACATAAAACTTGTTAAATTCAAAAACTATGATAATAGTCTAATCATGAAGCTCTTTTAAAAATAGAATTTATTAGATGTATCTCATCAAAAGCAAGCTGGACATGGTGACAAGCACCTGTAATCCCAGCTACTTAGCAAGCTAAGGTGGATGGATTCCTTGCGGCCAGGAGTTGGGCAATATAGTAAGACCCAATCTCAAAACAAGGCAGTAAAACTGATTATAATTCAAGTTATGATCAATTTGTTGATTACTGCCATGGACAAATTTGACAATCATTCAGAAACTGAGAGATAAATGGACACTTGAAAACTGTAACCATCACATTATGGTAAGAAATACTTTTCTTAAAAGAATTCTAAATTATTTTAAATTTTGTAGTTTTCTAATTATACTTTAAAAGATTCCACTAGTCATCTGTTGCTACAGAATGACTATGAAATGCCAAAGCCACAGTTCTGAAAATATATTCATATTTTTGCATAAAATTCCTTTGATTCATGTTTTTGCATAAAACTCTTTTGTAAAAAAAAAAAAAAAAAAAAAAAAAAATCAATGATTCTGCCAGATAATGGATCCTTAGTTCTTATAAATAAATGGAAAATCTCAGTTGAGCCACATGCATGATACAACAATGACCACGAGCTTCATATTGTGCAGAAGCTGGGGAGGAATGACCAGCTGAAGTTTCTGTCTTCAGAGCCCATACCCTAGACTATGGGTTTCACACTAATAGTCAATGTAAAAGCCTCTATGGTAAGATTTAGAGAGCACAGTCTCAATGTTAAAATTAGCAGTGCGCGTTCTAGCAAATTATGTATGATAAATTGTATTGTATATACAAAGTATTATATAATCTAATAGATTCATTTTTAATGATATAGAAGATTATTCCCGGTTTTGGTATCTTGCAGTGTTACTCTTACATTAATCAATAATATGTCAAAAAAATTTCATCTCTCTAGATTAAGGTATCAATGCTCTCATTTAACTCCGACACAGCTTTCGTATGTAAGTTTCTTTGTCTTTGCAGTTTACTGGAAGATTCCATATGGCTAACATTCAGCTCAAATACTCTTAGATCTGTCCTAACATTTCTCTGTGTATAACTGAATAGGCTATCAGAATGTGTGGTTTAGTTTGCTGTCATTCTATGCTGAATCTCCATGGAAAGTGGTGGAAGCAAGTAGTTGATGGGCCTGTTCACATCACAATTAAATCTCACTATGTTCTTAGAATATGTAGAGCTAATTGTCAAAGCACCAATGATTCCACTCATTTTCTTTCACTGCACTTAACAGGCTGATTTATTTACTTACTCCATAAATTTCACCATGTCTTTCACCACTTTTACTCTTTTCAACTGCTTGCCACCTTCTAGGCAATGCTCTCTCTCTCTTTTCTTTTTTTTAAATTTTTCTTTTTTTCTGGCTTCTCCATCTGTCACCAATCAGTTTTTCCTCTGTGTCCATTTTTAGCCAATGAGCATGTGACATGACTGATTGACGAACTGCCCAATCACATTGCACTCTCGTTTAGTAAAACTAATTTTTTAACATTTTGTAGTCCTTATGTGTTTAGGATTTCTTGTTAAAATTTGTGTTCAAAAATTGATATTGCAAACTTTAAAGTAAGAATTAATTTAGATAAACAACATCCTTGAAATTATGCTTCACTCTTATTTTAAGAAATTAGAAGTGCCCTGATACCCTCTGTCATCTATCAATATAAAATATTTATCTTCTATTTCCTTAAAATATAATGCATAAATATACACATATAATATATAAATATACATTTATAATATATGATAAATGTCCACACAAATGTAATATATATAGAGAGATATAAAGTATACATACACAGTCAATCCTCATTATTCATAAATTGTGTATTTGTGAATTTGCCTAATCACTAACATTTATTTATGACCCTCAAATCAATAATTGGTGACTCTATTGCAGTCATTCATGGATGTGCTCGGAGCACTAAAAACGTTAGTAGCCAATCTCAGCTGAGGTTAAACAAGGGCACACTCTGCCTTCTTGTTGCAGCTCTCTTATTGGAAATCTATCTCCTTTTCTGCAGTTTACTTTGTGCCATGAGTTTCATGAAATTATGGGGTTTGTGTTGATATTTTTGATGCTTGGATGTCCTACAAGCATAGTGTTGATGTGCTTGCTATCTAGTCTTCCCAAGCATAAGAAGGCTGTGAGGTGTTTTATGGAAAAAAAAATGCATGTGTTAGATAAGCCTCATTCAGGCATGAGTTACAATGTTGTTGGCTGGCTGGGCACAGTCGCTCACGCCTGTAATCCCAGCACTTCAGGAGTCTGAGATGAGTGAGCTGCTTGAGCCCAGGAGTTCGAGACTTGCCTGGGCAACATGGGGAAACCCGTCTCCACCAAAAATTACAAAAATTAGCCAGGCCAGGTGGCATATGCCTGTAGTTGCAGCTACCTGGGAGGATGAGGTGGGCCTACTGCTTGAGCCCAGGAGGTAAAGACTGCAGTAAGCCGTGAAACAAATAAACAAACAAAAAACAGAAAGAGAGAGAGAGAGAGAGAGAGAGAGAGAGAGAGAGAGAAAGAAAGAAAGAAAGAAAGAAAGAAAGAAAGAAAGAAAGAAAGAAAGAAAAGAAGGAAGGAAGGAAGGAGGAAGGAAGGAAGAAAGAAGGAAAGAAAGAAAGAAAGAAAGAAAGAAAGAAAAGAGTGCTGTTGGCCATAAGTGCTAAGTTAATGAATCAAAAATACATATTAAATAGGTGTCTTTAAACAGAAACACATATAAGTTTAAGTATCAATCAGTTTGTAAAAATATGACCATAGATTCACAAAATCTGTAATTCCTTTAGGATTTGATAAGTCAATGTTCACGTGACATCATAAAACATAATTACTACAAATAATGAGAATCAATTGTATGTATACACTCGCTGGAAATTTAATGTCACCCTTGAAGCCTTTAAATGTGACAAATGTAATGTAAGGACCCTTCTCAGTCTCTGAGATGTTTCTGTGGGTCTGTGAGTCTCTCATTTAAACTGCACATCTCTGTGTCACTCTACGACCCTGTATTGATGCTATGGTTTGGATGTTTGCTCTCTCCAAATCTCTCGTTGAAATGTAACCCCCAGTGCTGGACGTGTTGGAGGTGGGGCTGGTGGGAGGTGTGTAGATCATAGAGGGGAATCCCTCATGATTTGCTTATTGCCTTCCTCTTGGTGATAAGTGAGTGAGTCCTCTCTCTGGTAGTTCACATGAGATCTGGTCATTTAAAGGAGTGTGGCACCTGCTCCCTCTCTCTCTTTGCCCTTCGCCATGTGTGGGACCTGAGCCCCCTTCACCTTCTGCTGTGATTGGAAGCTTCCTGAGGCCTCCCCAGAAGCAGATGCTGGCACCACATTGCCTGTACAGCCTGCCGAAACTTGAGCCAAATTAAACCCCTTTTTCTTCATAAATTACTCATTTTCAGGTATTCTTTCATTGTAACACAGACTAAGATAATTGTTTTCGTATATTAAAACAAAATAATTTAGCATAACTGATTGCTTCCAGAGGCAGATGTAAAAATCTAGCTATCTTTTATTAAACCAGATACTGAAAAGATTTGGAAAAATGTAAAACAACATCATTATTTTCATTAAATTGTTTTTTTGTTTTAGTAAATACAGCTATCTTAAAATGATGCTTACTTTATATTACAATGTTAGTGGTTAGAAATTATTGTTATATTAACATCTAAAAAGTTTACTGTTATTATTTTTAAAAAGAACAAATTTTTGTCTAAAATGTCAATGGTATCGCTAGTGGCGTGCTGGTAAACTGGTTCTCTTAAAAAGATAAGAAGTCCTGATTTGCTGTGGTAAAGACTCTGGCGGTATCATAGTAAACATTTAACAGCTAGTTTTCCAAAAGAAGTTCCAACATGAACGTCTGCATTAACAAGTGAGACAAATGGGAAACAGCAGATCCACAAATTGGAACTTCACTCATTCATGGGGATTGACTTTTAAGCTGAATATGATAATATGTTTTGAATATTAGATTATTTCCTCAGTCTTTCACATTTCCTAATATAACTGTTACAGACTGGAAACACTTTAAATATAATCTGCCTAATGTACATTTTCTTAAATCGGCAAAACAACAAATCAAGCCCCGCATTGCAGCACTTGCCAATTTTGTGGTATAAATATTACCATGGCTGATTTCAAGCCACCGACCTCACGTCACCGACCTCACGTCACCGACCTCACGTCACCGAACAGGGAGTCTTAAGGGGATGCACAGTAACGCAACATTAAATAGCATTTCCACTATGCAAATATAGTAGAAATTAACCTCAAAAGAATAGGTAATAGCACAATAAGAAGAAATGTTTATTACATTTGTTTTTAATATTTTATTTTTTATTTTATTTAGTTTATGTAATTTAATTTTTAATAATAATTATTTTTAAGGACGGGCTTGCGAAATTCCTAGAAATCTAATAAGTAATCATCTTTGCTAGCGGTCTCCATCACACTATTGAAATATTCCTGCTGTGGTCATTTGGAAGCTACCGACATGAAGTCACAGCAAGCACAGTTGAGAGATGTTCAGAATCAGTTTTGGCTGATGCTGCTTCTCGGCTCCAGCACATCGCTGGGTGTCACCTTACTAAACAGAAACTATTTGAGGGTCTCCATAGTTTTATGAAGGTTAAAGGATCCTGAGACAAAAGTGTGAGAATTACCCTGTTAGAGGATAGAGAGGTCATTCGTTTTAACCCTGGAGCCAGCGCTTGGATGATAGTGATCCTGGAGAGTCCCAGTGGCCTAGAACGTGACTGGTTATACACAACAGGTCAAACTTACGGAATGAATAATGGATACAGCAGCATTTGACAGAGGACCTGAGTACTGAAACAAAATAAAAAGTGACAAGAAATGAAATCAAAGCTTCTGAGTGAGAAAAGAGGTGAAAATGAGTATGTAAACAACAACAACAACAAAGAACTGTGATGTCATGTTAATCCTAACACTAATTTTATTATAGGCTTTTATTTCTAATGGAAAATTATTGCTTCTTTTGTGATTTTAACTTGTGCAATAGATAAATATAAATGCAATGTATAATTGCAACTGCTTTCTAAGATCTTATTAAAAGAAAGGCCTTTTGATCTGTTAAACTTCTTGAGGGGTCTGATGTGCAAAATAAGCCTAAGCTAAGCCTGAAGGCATGGGAGAGCATCTGTGTAATAGGAATTTTGGAGTTCTGAGAGTAATCTAGGAGAAAGAAGAAGAGAAAGAGCAAAGGAAAGAGGGAGGACGAGAACTCATGTTAGAGGCTGGAGACTGTGAAATAATGAATAAGAATATGAAATATTTAATCTGAAATTGACTTGTCTATGTAACCCTCCACTTCTCTATATTCTGTATCTTTATATTTCATGTGCACTTGTGTGCATGTATCAGCTAACGTGCTCGAGGCTGTGTATGGACATGCCTGAGAGAGAAAACTCAGATAACAGCATCCCGATGACATATAACAGAAATAATAATTCTGGACAAGCAGTAATTTAGAACAAGAGGTGACTGACAGAATGTTAGCTTCCAAACCACTCACATACATTTTAGGAAGAGTTTGGACTTTCATAGAATACATAATGGATTTTTTTGAAAAGAATTCACATTTTAAGCTCCAGAAACAGAAATATCCTAGTTTAGTTCTTCTTATTATTATTTTTGATTGACATATGATAATCATACATATTTATGGAATATGGTATGATGTTTCAATGCATGCACACACTGTGCGATGATCAAATCAGCATAATCAGCATATCCATCACCTTAAACATTTAACATTTCTTGGCCAGGCGCGGTGGCTCACGTCTGTATTTCTAGCATTTTGGGAGGCTGAGGCAGGTGGATTGCTTGAGCCTAGGAGTTCCAGATGAGCTTGGACAACATGACGAAACTCTGTCTACAAAATTACAGAATTAGCTGGGCAGGGTGGCAAGCACCTGAAATCCCAGTTACTCAGGCAGCTGAGGTGAGAGGATAACTTGAGTCAGAAGGTGGAAGCTGCAGTGTGCTGTGATTGCACTCCAGCCAGGGTGACAGAGCGAGACTCTGTCTCAATTAAAAAAATAATAGTAATAATAACATTTCTTTTTGGTGCAAATGTTCAAATTCCTCTCTTTCAGCTATTTTGAATTATACATTATTGTTAACTACCCTTCTGTGTGATAGAACACCTGAACTTATTCTTCCTATCTAACTGTATCACTGTACTCATTAACAAATCTCTTCTCTTGTGTTTGCTCCTACCCTCCAGATCCTTGGTAACCACCACTCTATTGAATTCTATGAGATCAACCTTTTTAGATTCCACATATGAGTGACAACACGCAGTATTTGTTTTTCCGCGCCTGGCATTTCACTTAACATACTGTCTTCTAGGCTCATCCATGTTGTCACAAATGACAGGATTTCATCCTGTTTATGACTGAATTTGTATATGTATACCACATTTTCTTTATCTATTTATCTGTTGATGGACACTTAAGTTGATTCTCTATTTTGACTACCGCAAATAATGCCACAATCAACATGAGAGTGCAAATGTCTCTGACATACTTATTTCATTTCCTTTGATGATATACCTAGTAGATTGCTAGATCATACGGTAGTTCTATTTTTAATATTTGAGGATGTCCCATACTGTTTTTCATAATGGCTGCACTAATTTACATTTCCACCAACAGGGTGCAAGTGTGCCCTTCCCTTCATATTCCTGGCCAACACCTGTGATCTTTTGTCTTTTTAATTTTAGCTGTTCTAACAGGCATGAGGTGATACCTCAGTGTGTTTTTGATTTGTATTTCCCCGATGATTTGTGACTTTTAGCATTTTTTCGTATACTTGCGGATCATTTGTATGTCTTCTTCTGAAAAATGTCTACTTAGCTCTTTTGCTCATTTAAAAAATCTGGTTATGGGTTTTCTTACTATTGAATTATTTGAGAAGTTTGTATATATTGGATATTAACTCCTTATAAGATATATTGTTTGTAAATGTATTATCCCATTCTATAGGTTGTCTCTTTTTCTCTATTGATTGTTTCCTCTGCTGTGCAGGAGCTTTTGAGTTCAATGTAAATTTAATTGTCTATTTTTGCTTTTGTTGCCTGTGCCTTTGAAGACTTAGCCAAAAAATCTTTGCTCAGATGAAGGTCATGCAACCATGAACCTCTCATCCTCTTCTGTTAATTACTTTTGTGTTCTGGTGGTTTTCTGTAGCAGTAAGCTTTGATTCCCTTCTCTTTCTTATTTGTGTAACTACTGTACCGTTTATGTGTGGTTACTATGGGACTTACATAAAAATTCTCATATAGACTTTCTAAAGTTGATAACTTAACTTTGGTTGCATACAAATATTCTGGACATCAGCCCTTGCCCCACAATGTATAATTTTCATTTCTTTACATCTTTTTATGTTATATGTTCCTCACCAAGTTTTTTAGCTACAATTATTGTTGACCATTTTGATTTTTAACCTTCATACTAGAAATCTGATTTTTAACCTTCATACTAGAAATATTTATACTACATACTATAATATGTAATACTGTAATAATATTAAATACTATAATGGTAGTATTTCCATATTGTAATGGTAATGCGTATTACTACCATGACAGTAATAGACTATTGTGAATTTGTCTATGAATTTATCTCTCCCAGTGAATTTTATACTTTCATGTTTTCAGGATAGTAACTATCATCCTTTCTCCTTCAGTTAAAATACTTCCTTAAACATTTTTTTGTAATGCTGCTCTTTGCTGATGAATTCCTTCAGCTTTTGCTTGTCTGGGAAAGACTATTTCTACTTCATTTATGAAGGATAGCTTTGCTGAGTGCTATTCTTGGCTGACAGATTTTTTCTTTCAACGCTTTATGTCTTCTCATTCTCTCTTAACCGCTCCTGCTGAGAAATCTGCTGATAAGTCTATTGACAATCTTACATGTGACTTAGTGTTTTTCTTTTGCTGCTTTTAGAGTTCTCTCTTTGACT
This sequence comes from Piliocolobus tephrosceles, assembly GCF_002776525.5. Classification (NCBI taxonomy): domain Eukaryota; kingdom Metazoa; phylum Chordata; class Mammalia; order Primates; family Cercopithecidae; genus Piliocolobus; species Piliocolobus tephrosceles. The sequence goes on from NC_045451.1 coordinate 7,014,710, forward strand.
TTGGCTTTTGACAGCTTGATTATAATGTGCTTTAGAGGGTATCTTTTTGGGTTGAATCTATTTGGAAACTTTTGAACTTCATGGAGCTGGATGTTCATATCTCTCCCAAAACTTGGGAAGTTTTCAGCTATCATTTTATTTATTAAGGTTTCTATGCCTTTCTTCCTTTCTTCTCCGTCTGAAATTCTCACAGTGCAAATATTTGTTCACATAATGGTACCTCATAAACACTGTAGGTTTTCTTCTCTTTCTTCCATCCTTTTTTGTATCTCTGACTAATATGCAAATATTAATAACTCATTAAATTGGTTGTTTTGAGGAAACTTTGACCATTTAGTATATGTTTTTTAATTTAATTGTATCTCTGACTATCTGACTAGGTTATTTCAAAAGACTTAGCTTCAAAATCAAAATCAGAAATTTTTTCTTCTGCCTAATCTATTGTTCTTGAAGCTCTCAATTGTATTTTTATTTCATTCATTGAATTCTGCAGCTCTGAAATTTCTGTTTGGTTCCTTTTTATGATATCACTTTGTTGGATTTTTTCATTCAAATAATAAGTTATTTTCCTGATTTCATTGAACTGTCTATGTGCATTCTCTTGCATATCACTGAATTTTCTTAAGATTATTATTTTGAATTTCTTTTCAGATGATTTCTAAATTTCCGTTTCTTTGGGATCAGTCACTGGAGAATTGTGTTTCTTTGGTGGTATCATGTTGCTTTGCTTTTTAATTTTGTGTGTGTTTCTAGGCATTGATTTCTGCATATCTGGTGAAACAGTCAGCTTTTCTAGTTTTATAAGATGGATTTCATAATGCAAGTCTTCCACCCGCAGATACGTTTTACAGTGTTAGTTGGGTAACATGTGTTAGCTTTGGTTCCGAGTGGATGTGGTTTCCATGCAGCTTCCTTAGAATGTCATAGAATGACATTCATAGAATGTCAGAAATGTCTGTGAGTGCCTCAGTAGCCTAGGCTGTAGGAGTTTGTATGGCTGGTCTGCTGGCTCAGTCATGGCTCCGTTGGGAGTGAGTTGCTGGATTTGTAAGGATGTTGAGAGAATGCAAGACTGGCCCACTAGCTTGGACACTGCTCCCTTTTCAATGAAGTGTTGGACTTGTTCATGTGCAGAGGGGAGCAGACCTGCCCCACCAGATGGGCACAGCTACTCTTGGTTGGTTTACAAACCAATGGGGCATGTGAATGGCCTATTGAATGTGGGTGGTGCACTTGGAACTCTCTTGTTTCCAAGCTGATCTTGACTGGGAAGATGAGGTGGCAGGAGCAGTCTTTTTTTCTTTTCTCTATGTGGCCATCCTGAATCTTTACCACTTCCCTGCTGTACGCCAGTGCTCTCGTCCAGATGCTTAAGTCGAAACGTTTATTTTATTTGTTCCTCCTTTTGTTATGGGGTAGGGGAAGTTAAGCATCTCTAATCAGCTATCTTGTTGATGTCCTAGAGATAGACTGGTTTAAATAAAGCTGAATTTTTGACAAATCTTCATTCAGAACCATTCATACTCATCTTATGGATGAATAAAGCTTATATAAATAATGCAAATATTAATAACTAATTAAATTGGTTGTTTTGAGGAAACTTTGACCATTTAGTATTTTTTAAATTTACTTGTAAAAGCATAATCTGGGTTTATTGCATCTTGTAGGTTTCCCTTTGTATAATGTAAATCTGGCTTTGCCCCATTGTGATTTAATCTCTGGATTCATAGCATGTGTTCATTATTTTCTATAGGTGTGTCTGTGTGTGAGAGAGCATCCTGTATGTATTTCTCTATCTGTATCTAAATCTATGTAACTATCTATATGTGCCGATTTTAACGAGAGGCTTCTGTAAATATGAAGACAAGGTTTTACGATGATATTACTTACACTATTTGAGCACCACTTGCTAAAATGGAAAAGGAATTCTAGGTTCAATATCCTAGAAGCAACTTGCTTTCAATTTCCTGTAGTTTAAAACTAGCAACTGCCAGCAGGTGTATCCAAGCACATTTCAATTGTCAGACAGTATCAGAGAGATAAATAAAATCACTAAGGTAACCAACTTCTCAAAACCCCGTGAATCATGAAGACATTTTTACATAACATCAAACCTAAATTATACTTGGCAGACTAACATTTTAAACTGCCTCCTTAAAAGTAGGATTCATTTTCCACTATTGTCTGTTTCCAAAGACTCTAAATATGCATTCAGCATTTGTGCTATCCTGGTTTCTTTTTAAAACCAAAATAAAAGTAAAACAAAATAGTGAGATAAAATAATCTTCCACAATTTTTATACCAAAGCAAGTCAAAGAGAGTCGTCTAACCACATCAGTCAAGTTAGGTCAAATGTGTTCCTATCACTTTAGTACGATAAATGATATCCTGAGAAATTATACTTAAATGGGTCATTTGGACCATATCTTACCTCTGGAGGAGAGAAAACATTCTTCCCAAATCCAAATGTTTTATTTTTCTTCTTATATGATTTCATTCCTGTCCTTGAGATATGCTTTATCCTGTTTTCCCCCATGTCCAAATGTTTTACTTTTCTCCTGATATGATTTCATTCCTGTGTTCGATATATATTTTATCCTCTTTTCCAGCATCTCTCAATTCTAGTTTTGTCCCTCTATGGCCTACGTTGTCATCCCTACTGCTACTCATGCTCCTCACACCCCATATCAATCCTCTCCCATCACACACATACACTCAATTTATCTGATACATAGCTGGCTTCAAATAGCTGTCATCTGTTGTAAATGAAGTCCCAAATGTGTGCATGGCTTAATGCTCCCTAAAGGGTAGTAGCAGACACATAAAACAATAAATTTGGAGGTACTGTTCTGTGAGTTATTTCTGTTTATAATCAATTATCACAGGGGAATTGTGTAACCTAACAATGATTCTGTTACATGATAAGGTGACTTATCATATAGACCACCTGCCAAAGTTCACAAAATCACACCTAGTGTCTTGAGATATCTTTTATTTACCCCTGACATATAATAATAATTCACATGAGCCTCCAGAGCACTCTGAGATTGAAGTTTACATACTTTTAAGCCTTCATGCTAATGCACAAGTTATTGCCACATGGACAGAGGGAAAATTGTGCATGAAACAAGCAATATGTTATAGTTTCCATATCCAACTCTCAGAAAAGGAGACTGCCTTTTAAATGTTTTTATCTGTCATAAAGTGCTGAGAAGTAATACACACTATGGTGGTGGTATGATAATTTCTGCTGCTTTCTGAAGCTTGCCAATTGTGAAATTACTCCTGATGCAAGTTAATAAATAATGTATGCACTGTTCATAGATCTAAAATCTTAAGTTCCTGTTAGAGAGAGAAATTGTGCCAAATCATCAGAGGAGTGCTATATTAAATTGGAGGGGACAGCGGGGAGAGAGAGAGGAAAGAGAGAGAGAGCAATAAAATAAAAATGTGTTAAAGTCATGGATGCTATGTTTACTATAAGGACCTAAAACTAACATGGTTTAAGTAATCAGAACATTTTGTTTCATGCATTGAGTATTCTCATATAATATTGTCTTTTATTTTTCTTCTGGGTTGAAAATTAATTTCTCATATTCTTTATAATTTTATGAAGATAAATGTCAAGCATCTTTTTTTTTTTTTTTGGTTGTTGTTTTTATTTTGGTTTCCTGGGGGTGATTTCAAGTTTATGATTTTTTTAACTTAATGAAAATAAATGCTAATGTGTGTGTGTGTGTGCGTGTGCGTGTGTGTATAGCTTTTATCACAGCTATCTATATGTTTTATCTAAGTACCACTTACTCCTGTCACAATATTATTCACAGTCATTTGATTTTTTATTTTTAGTTTTTAAACTCATATCAGTGTAAGCCTTTGGAGTCTATGTATGTATCATAGAATAGAGATCAGCGAACTTTTTCTATAAAAGACCAGAGAGTAGCTATTTTAGGCTTTGCAGGCCATGCGGTCTCTGTCATAACCACTCAACTCTGCTGCTGTATTGAAATCAGAGAGCAATTTGCGAATGAGTCTGGTTTTGGTCTATTGGTCACAGTTTGCAAACCCCTGTCCCAAGGAAAAATTGATCCAAAAGCAAGTTGATTCTAACGTCTTTCTCTAATTCCCATGTTAAGCACGTTGTCTTAACATGCTTTGAAGGCTTTGGAAATTCTCCATTGTAGGCTGATAAAGCTGTTCACTTTTCTACTTAAGAGGCAAACAGAAGCCTTCCCCTTTTCCTGAAGTCATGTGATGGCTCATGCACTTTGCTAAACACAGAGGAGTTCTCTTCCTATGTGCACAGACGATCTCTCTCCATGACTGGCCTGCATCTGGGTGCAGGAAGGAACCCAGCCATCCTGCGCCCTCCCTCTTTAGACCCACAAGGGGCAGGAGCAGCTGGATCTGTGTAGACACAGCCCTTGTGCTTACGAAGAATGAAGAACAATGGCTTTCTTAAGGCCTGTCAGTGAGCAGCACGTAAATAGTGAAAAATTGAGAGCTCAGGAAATACACGAACTCCTCTGCCTGTTCCCTGTTCGATGAGCTCCTTCTTGGGTTCAGTGAGAAGAGAGCTGATATTATTATCCCTATGGAAAGAAAGGATAAAAATAATAGATATTTGATCAATGGATATATAAAAAATTAACAAATGTCACCGAGGCAAGTGCCTTGGGCTGACTACAAAATCAAGGTGCTCTGTGTCTTTCTTCGCTACTTTTCATTGCACTGTATTTGATTTCAGAAACCCCAAGAGACTGCATTTCAAAATGGCTTTTATCTCCAATACCATATGAAGTGCCCTTTAGAAGTCTAAACACAATAATGTCATCTGTGTCCATGTCACTCAGCATTGCCTTATCCTGGAAAAAATCAAATGGAGGTGTTAGTGGTTAATTCATTTTAAATGCAGGCCGACGGCTGGCAATGAAAGGTGCTTTCTTCAAATCTCTTTTCAAATACACAATCAACCCCATATTGATCAAGATGTTTTATGTAATTGCATTTTATGTCATACTCTGCTGTGATTATCAATAAAATATTTTATTTAATATAAATATTTGATAATAAGTTATGCTTTCTATGAAAATGAAAGCAAGCCATAAACTCACCAACAAAGTCAAATCCAAAATGGCACAACTCAGATGTGTGCTCTGAGCCTGGCACAGGCCTTTCTTGAAGCCCCTAATAGGTTAGGGAACACGATACTTCTCAGTCAAATTCATCAAATGTTCACTTCACATGGACTTCACAGCCACAGAGAAATTGTTCTTTTCACCTCTGAAAAGGAAACTTGCAAATCCTGAAAGGAAGTCAATGGGTGCCCCACTGCTGATTGGTTCATTGTGTTGCAGGTCACAAAACATCAAGTGCATTGCTGCCGGGGACCCAGAGCAATCACATCAAAGATGCTTAACTTTGCCAGACCTGGGGAGTGCTGGTGGGCTGTGGGATGCCATACTGCCTCAGGGTGTACTTTATATCCTTTATTTCTAGTAATGTATTTTCTTTTCTTTCTTTCTTTTCTTTTCTTTTTTTTTTTTTTTGGAGACGGAGTCTCACTTTGTCGCCCAGGCTGGAGTGCAGTGGCGTGATCTCAGCTCACTGCAAGCTCCGCCTCCCGGGTTCACGCCATTCTCCTGCCTCAGCCTCCCGAGTAGCTGGGACTACAGGCGCCCGCCACCTCGCCGGGCTAGTTTTTTGTATTTTTTAGTAGAGACGGGGTTTCACTGTGTTAGCCAGGATGGTTCTAGTAATATATTTTCTTATTTATTAATTGAGACGGAGTCTCACTCCCATTGCCCATGCTGGAGTGCAGTGGTGCCATCACAGCTTAGTGCAGCCTTGACTTCCTGGCCTCAGGTGATTCTCCCCACCTCTGCCTCCAGAATAGTTGGGATTAGAGATGTGTGCCACCATGCTTGGCTGATTTTTTTTTATTTTTAGTAGAGACGGAGTTGTGCAATGTTACCCAGATTGGTTTTGAACTCCCGGGCTCGAGTGATCTTCTACATCATCCTTCCAAAGTGCTAGGATTACAGGAGTGAGCCACCTTGCCTGACCACTAGAGATATTTTAAAACCTCATATGCATATACAATAGAAAATATTTATAAAGTTATCTACAAAGCGATTTCTGGTCCTGGAATGTTCTGTGCTTTTCGTGTGGGCCCTTTCCTCAAACAGTTGCTTCTCCCTTCTTACTCCTACAGAAAACTGTATTGTCACAATATATGGGGAGTGAAGTAATGGGATGACTTCCAGATAAAAACAGAAGCCTTGCACATCCTTCCTTGAGAACAACTGCGTGTTTTGAGATCCCCAAGATAGCCCTCAGGTTTCAGGATCCACTAGAAGGGTTCACAGCACTCAGCTAACCTGATAGACTCCAGTGAAACAACATAGGTTAAGATCAGCAGTGGGAAAAGCTGCATTGAGCAGGGACAGGACAGACCCAGTGTGGAGCTTCCGGGTGCCCGGAGTATTGATGTCTCCTAGCTACGATGTGTGACAACACCATGGGGTATCCCCCAACCACTGACCAGCACCAAATCCATAGTGTCCAGAGATGCTATTGGGTGTACGTCACATAGACACGACTGAGCCCCCATGTGCCTAACATTAGTCTCTAGCCCCTCCAGAGTCAAGCTGATACCACCTGGCCCAAGGTGCCACACTAAGTCACACAGTGAGCATAGATCTTCTGTAGGAGGATCCTAAAAGTTGTTTACATCCTACGTTCATTAGGGAGGACCTGGGTATTCACCTCTGTATCACTCCTTTAGGAACCCTTCCGTGACATATTTCATGAGAACTATTCAATTCTGCCATCACTCTGTGCTGAAATAGCCCATCCGGCCTACCTGTTTTTCTTATGTTTGGACTCTTGTACTTGCTTTTTAAAAAAACATATTTTAAGTTCCAGGGTACATATGCAGGATGTGCAGGTTTGTTATGTAGGTAAACATGTGCCATGGTGGCCTGCTGTACCTATCAACCCACACCCAGTTATTAAGTCAAGCATGCATTAGCTATTTTTCCTAATGCTCTCCCAACCCCACCCCCGGAAAGGCTGTAGTATGTATTCTTCCCCCTCCCTGTGTCCACGTGTTCTCATTGTTCAGCTCCCACTTACTAGTGAGAACATGTGGTGTTTGGTTTTCTGTTCCTGCATTAGTTTGCTGAGGATAATGGCTTCTAGCTCCATCAATGTGCCTTCAAAGGACATGATCTGATTCTGTTTTATGGCTGTATAGTGTTCCATGGTGTATACGTACCACATTTGGCAAGGTTACAGTTAAATAGGAACGTTTTTACACTGTTGGTAGGAAAGAAAATTACTTCAAACATTGTGGAAGATGGTGTGGCAATTCCTTAGAGATCTAGAACCAAAAATACCATTTGACCCAGCAATCCCATTACTGGGTGTATAGCCAAGGAATATAAATCATTATATTACAGAGATACATGCACATGTATGTTCATTGCCGCACTGTTCATGACAGCAAAGACATGGAATCCACCCAAATGCCCATCACTGAGAGACTGGGGAAAGAAAATGTGGTACATATATATCTTACTTTGCTTTATCATTTTCATTCAGTTTGAGTTCATTTTATGAGAAAATCAAAGAATTAAATTAAAGCAAATTAAATCACATATACTGTATTTGTCATATTTTTATTTGTTTGCATGGTACAATGGTAAACAATGGTAAGCACTGCATTGGATATATTGTAGGAGAAAAACCATGTAGATTTCAAAGGGCTTGATGTGATAGAAGATAGAAAATAATATATTTCTCTCCTTCAATTACTCTTTAGATATCAGCATAAGAATGATGAAAACATTTTCCGTTTTTATGAAGTGGTTTAAAAGCATATGTCTGCATATAATTTGGTTCTTTTTTCTCAAATCCTTAGCTCTGTTGGTTTTAAGACTTTTTTTCCTGAGCCCTGCTTCTTGTTTCAAGCCTTTCATTATGGTTCTGTACTTTCCACTCCTGGGCATCATAATACACTGAGAATCTACCTATCAGTAATTTGCTTTAAGTTGGTTTAATTTCCACTTTTCTTAATTTTTTTCAAGATAGTCTAAAGAAACACCCTCATTTACGTTTAGTCTTAGAACCAATAGTCTCACTAGTAAAGTCTTTTCATTGCTCCATAACTCTCCCGCATGTTTACTGCTGTGCAACAGAAATAGAGACAGCAAAGGACTGTTTTATGCTGAGCAATTACCACCTCTTCCTCCAACCACACCAAACTCAGTCAACAGGCCTTCTAAGCATGCAGGAGGAATTTTCTTTTCTTTTCTCTTTCTTTCTATCTGTGTTTTCCCTTCCTTCCTTCTATTCTTTCTTTCAGATAACACTAAACAGCAGCTATTGCTAACTGAAATTTCATACTTATGTGGCAGAACATTCACTGATAGAAAGATAGGAGATCGATAATATTGATGCCAGGTTTAGAATTGCAGACCTGACATTCTTATTTATTTATTTGGAAGAGGTATCCTATGTCCCTAAATGTTTACTTTTTCTTTTTTGTGTCTGCATTATTACAATTAGTAAAAGAATTCCACATGTATTAGCTGGTTAAAAAGAGGAAGTGAAGTAACGTGTGTGTTCTAGTCAGCATAGAGTGGGGTGTACTGCAATTTAGCAACTCATAATGAAAAAAACTTGTTTTTTCCTCGTACTACGAACACAGGACAGGTAATTAGGGGTCCTATTCCCTACCTCTTTAGCCTGGGACCCAGGCTAATGGAGCATCTGCCATCCCAAACATTGCCAGTGGGTGTGGTAGGAAGAAGGGCTCAACTAGGGGGTGTCTGTCTCCAGCCTGGAGTCACAGAAGCAGGAAGCACTTCCCTCACAGCTCACCTGAAGCTGTCCTGCTCCACAGAACCACCAGGATGCCCCAAAGTGCAAATACCTTGCACTCAGAGGGAACTTGTTCAGGGACTAGAATTACCGACTTTCTCTATAAGGTATTTGTCTAAAGTGCTGAGCCTGCAGTAGGTGTTTGCTGAATTTTAGAGCACATGGTTATTACTTTGCTACAAGGTCATGAACAAGTCATATTACTTTGCTTAAGTTCCAGTTTCTGTAGAGAGGAAATTTTCAAGTTGTGACTGTTGAATTTCAGATTTGAACATAAAGGACATTTCTAAAATGCTTATGAGGAATTAAATGGAAATGGAAAAAGTACATGACTGTATGTAAAATTCTATAATTCATAAATTAAGATCGTATTAGGTTGGTGCAAAAGTAACTGCTGTTTTGCCATTACTGTTAATGGCAACAACTCAACCTAATCTTTACACTTTTTCCGCTTCCCTGACACACACACATGCGCACACACATGCACACACACCCACACACACAGTCAAACACATATTCACAGTGAATTTCTTTCATTTTCATCAATAGGAAATTCTCCCTCCCCCTCAAAAACTATCTAGTTTCTTTAAACTGAATACCTTAACAAGCACGACAGGTTTTTGAACACAAATTGAAAGTAGTGAATGCACTCTGAGTTCTCTGACCAGCAGAAGGCTTTCTAGTCGAGGGCACCTTTAGAGTAAAGCCCTCTCCCTGTTTTAAACACAGCATTGTGTCTTCAGTTATTTGCTTTTCTCTCTCTCTCTCTCTCTGTGTTTTCTTTTCTAAGACAGAATTTCTCTCTTGTCACCCAGGCTGGAGTGCAATGGCACGATCTCGGCTCACTGCAACTTCCGCCTCCTGGGTTCAAGTGATTCTCCTGCCTCAGCCTCCCAAGCAGCTGGGATTACAGGCACATGCCACTGCACTGGCTAATTTTTGTATTTTTAATAGAGACGGATTTTCACCATGTTGGCTAGGCTGGTCTGGAACTCCTGACCTCAAGTGTTCCACCCACCTAGGCCTCCCAAAATGCTGGGATTACAGGCATGAGTCCCCACACCTGGCCACTATTTTTTTTTTTTTCTTTTTAATCAATATCAACAAGGGGGAAATGAATAGGGGTTGCAATGGTAAGAGATGAACTTTCATACATTTAACTTTTTTTTTCTTTGACTTTTTTATTGAGGACTTTGCCTGAAATTTTGGCTAAGGGTATTTAGAGATCATATGTAACTTTTTGTCACTGAATTTTTAATTTTTTTTCCTTTGCAGGCATTCAATTTTTTTTAACTTTTATTTGTTATTTAAGTTGAGTTTTTTTATGTCAATCTTCTCATTTAATATACTCAGGTTATTGGGAAAAATTATTTAATATGAACCACCTTAAAGATGTTTGATTGACAAATATAAGATATAATATGGTGTTATGATACATGTATGTATTGTGGAATGATTATATTAGGCTAATTAACATAATATGTACCATAGTAATTCTAAACTCCAGAACTTAATTCCGATACTTGAAATTTGAAAGGAAAGGGAACAATGTCTCTAGTTAGAATAACTTCAAAAATCATCAACAAAAAACCCTTTTTTCATGTACTTTATTATTTTTGTTTTGCAGAAATCTAAAAGGCTGGCTAAAGAAAATGTTTATTTTTCTCTTAAAAATTATTCTTGTCACTTTCTTGCTAACATCCACTAGGCAAATCAGGCGTGATAGATTTCAAATTTTATAATACATTTCAATTTGACTGCTTTAATCGGAGTCAAACCAAAACAAAAAAAAAAAGCGTCATGAAAACAGCAAATAATAATCTTATAATTTTCAATTTGTTAAACATTCTTCACCATATTATACCCTAAGGATTATGAAAAGTAAATTATGGAAGAGATTATGTGATTCGTTATTAATTCTTTCCCTGCAGGTTTGAGAACCAAAGGACGCTACACTAGTTCTTCATTACGGAAATATGCACTTCATGTAATAGAATCAGATTGCACCCAGGCATGGCAATGAAGGCTAGGCATAAGCTGAAAAAGGAATCTGACAGTTGTCTTCAAATATCGTTTTAGCCAAATGTTTCGAATTTCTCCCAGTGCAGACCTTTGATCAGAGTTGATAAAATCAATCAGAGTTAATAACATCAATCAGAGTTAATGGTCTGATGATTTTTGTCACTCTATAATGTTTTCAACTTTCGAGGCGTGAATTATGGCCTTTAACCCTGTCCTCTTTTCATTGCTCCACGGTTTCCCCAATTCTATGGCCAGGATTAGGAAATTTCCTACAGTTAGATTGTGTATCAACCAAATGATGAATTAGCTCTTTTGCTGAAATTATCTAAACATAAGGATTTGTCTGAGCTTTCCAATCACTAAAATTATATTTCCTACGTATTTATTTAAAGTAAGGTTTTGTTGAATAACCTAACCAAAACTATGCACATGTTTGTAATATATATACACACACACACACATGTATAATCTGTTTTGATATCTATCACCTATCTTATCTATCTATCTATCTATCTATCAATCACAAATTGTTAGTCTATGTAGTAACCTTTGTCTGTTGGGATATTTGCTATTTTTCCTGAGCTATATTTCTTATTTTCCATTTATGCCTACAAAACTAAGTTTATCGCTCCTTCCCTCATTTACGTGTTGGATGAAGCCCCTGAGGGACCGGGGCAGATTCCCATTCTACACATGCACTTGTCATTGTATTTCTCAGAGTCCTTTTTGGAGTTGCTGGGCCCTGAGTTCCAGCTCGTGTTTTGTTTGTGAACACATAAATCAGAGTAGTGAAGCCAGGGAGAGACAAGCACTGAGAAAATTTCTCTTCTCTGATCGCCTGTTGTGAGTCCTCCTTTTCTGCTCCTGTGGAATCCGTTCTGCAAAATCCAGTCTTTTCTCCTCAGCACCATTTTGAACAAAATTCACATATGCACATATATCAGAAAATAATTTAATGTCATTTAAAAAATTATTTCTAAAGTAAGGCATCAATATGGTAGAAAATTTAAAAATACAGAGACACAAGATTAAATAATAGTAATAACAATCTCTTACCTAACACTTTCCTAATTCCAGAAGAAACACTTTCCTAATTTCCTAATTCCAGAAAAATTGTTTTTGCAATTTTTCCATTTCTCCTACTGTTTCCTAAAGTCAAAATCAAATGATTATATGCCTACTTACGAGTATGTCAACTTTATTCAATGTCTATTTTCAGCATAAAAGATGGGGACTTAGCTCACTATCACTAGCCTTCTTCATTTCTTTTTTCTCTAGTAATTTAAAAAGAAATATATTATTTAAAATTATGTTATTAATTCACTATGTACCTGGAAATGATGTATTTATTTTTCATAATTTCAGTGAGCATCTCAACATCTTTTGTGACAAAGGAGAATGTGGATGTCACTGGCTTTCACTTCACGTTATGTGAGTTCCACTTTTATTTTTCTGTTACCAAGATTGTTAGCTTTTGTATTGCAGAAAGGGTGTTTTTGACTGACATGTTTAAGGAAGGAGTTTGTTGATTTTTATGTATTTTAAAAATATATAAATACTAGATATTTGTATGATAAGCTGATTTAAATCTATTTCTTCTATTTAAAAAAGTATTTTGGCCAGGCTTGGTAGCTTACGCCTGTAATTCTAGCATTTTGGGAGGCCAAGGCGGGTGGATCACCTGAGGTCAGGAGTTCGAGAACAGCCTGATAAACATGACTAAACCCTGTCTCTACTAAGAAATACAAAATTAGCTGGGCTTGGTAGTGCATGCCTGTAATCCCAGCTACTCGGGAGGCTGAGGTATAATTGCTTGAACCCAGGAGGCGGTGGTTGCAGTGAGCCGAGATCGTGCCAGCCTGGGCAACAAGAGCTAAAGTCTGTCTCAAAAAAAAAAAAAAAAAAAAGTATCTTGCTTTGTTGGACATTTTAATAAACTGTGAAATTCAGAAAACACTGACATAACAGGTTAGATAAATGAGAAGAAAAGGCTAAGAGAACATAGGAAATGGGTAACACAATCACAAACACAAAGAAACAATCAGTAGTTAACTTTTTGATATGAAACGTCAACACAATGGTACAATCACAAAATCACAAAAGAAAAAGTTGACCTTCTAAGTTTAAAGCTTCAGATGAGCATTCACATTCCCTAAGGTGAGTCAAGAAGGTAAGGGCAATTTATTTCTTTAATGAAATATTAAGCCATGCTAATTAATATTACCTAAATGATAAATACGTGTTTATATGTATAGTGGTGTTCATATAATTTCATGTAATCTACGCATCTGAATAATCTCAGCATGGTTACATTATTAATGCTTGGTACTTTTTGACTTATTTCTCTGAAACAGATCCTTCACCTGTGTATACACACAGAGACCCACAGGTCAATCCAGCTCCATGCAGATGTATAGACTTGCGTGATGGGGTGTGTTCAAGGAGGGCAAGGATGGTAGGTCTTCCATTTCTGAAGACTTTGTGACACTTCTAGTCTACCCAATTCTGTTATTTTTTTTAGTCAGTTATATTTCAAGCAAGATTTAGATCTCTCAGAAATATAAAAGCCAACAAAGGGAAACGACAGGATTAAAATATGTCCAATCTTCTGGCTATATACCAGAATCTCCAAGACCAGTCTAGAGAATGTGAAACCTCTATAAACCAAAACATACACCAGTAAAATAAAGGTACCTTCAATCTGGTAGGGTAAAAAACAATTTCCTCTTCATTTCATGTGTGTGTGTGTGTGTGTGTATATATATATAAACATTTTACCCATTAGACATGTCTGAAAGTGAGCATGAAGATACATGGTAGAAACACCTAAAATTTCTATTTAATAAGCAGCAGAATCAATTTATCAATGTTTAAATAGAGGACTCTCCAAAAGTAAAGATGCTATACTAGATGTGTTGAAAAACAGTGAAACAAAATGTCACGGTACTTGTTTGCAATGAAATTACAGTTTATGGGTGTATAAGATGTGTATATGTGTTACTCTTATACTGTGTCCTTCACTACCCATTGGCATACAGGACACAATATAAGCACCATAGCAGAGCTGCAGACAAGGTGAGGTACCTATTAAGAATATAGTCATATATCATTTTAGGGGAATATTTAATGCATAAAAATAAATCAAGGAATAGGTTAGTAGTAGTCTGTTATTTAAAAACTATTCTGTGCAGAGCACCTCAAATAACATTTTGAATTAAACCAAAACTTAATTTAATACTTAATATTCACTGAAATCTCCCTAAGGGCACAAAAAGGATTTACAAAATTAAAGAAAAAGAAAAAGAAAATTTCTCTTTCAAATAAGGCAATGTGTGTTATGCTATTTTCCATGATACAAACTTTTTATTTTAGTATCTTTGAAAGGTAGGTAACATATTTCTAGTTGCTTAGGGTTCAACGTCTAGGAAATTTAATATGAATAGCATTTCACTAATGAAAGTGCTTTTCTTCCCCCTGCCCCCATAGCCCATCTTCTCCATAAACTCCATACAACAATATCAGCTCCCAAACTGAGCTATCTCTCCACCGTCTGACTTACCAGCACTGATTGCTATCAGCTGTTTCTGGGCCTTCCTGCATTTTGATTCATTGCGGTTTTTCCTTGCCTCCCTGTGTGGTTCAAGTTTTCTCAAGAGAATGATGGTGCAATGTAATCTATTCCTCAGATATATAAGAAATTTCACAAATGTTTAGGCTTATTGGAGAGGATGAGATCCTGAGGGAAAATCCATATACTTTCTTGTAGATTTCAATGAGATAGCAGTCCCATGATTTATCAAACATACATTCAGAAAACCTGCCAAGGGATGAACTTCATTTCTCACTTTCCTTATTTTAAAGTGAAATTTTAACTTCCTAACATTTCTGGCAGTGAGTAAGCAAAGCCCAAGTTTCATATAAAGAAGAGGAATATGTTGGTATTACAACCAGGAGAACATTTGCTTTTGTATATGTGTATATGCTTTCTATGTCTACCAGTTTTTAGCAGATCCAAATATAAGTCTCACCATTCCCTCTGCTATTGCTGTTAGGAACCGCAATACCTTTGACCCAGGAGTCAGAGGGTTTTCATTTTTTTCACAAAAATACGTAAAATCTTCAACCCTAGGTAAGCATTTGCCCAGTAACATGCAGATAAACTGAAACTCCATCCATGACAAGTACAGAGTAACCCCTGATAGAATAATCTTATACAGGATGATAAAATGCCCCAGCTGCCAATTACAAGAGCCTTTACAAAGCCGTTTCTCCTGTTTTCTCAGTAATGCTTCATTTGTCTTGCCCAAATTGGGTTTTAGAAAAGTTAAAAAAGTATAACATTTTAACACAAACATGTTTTCTTTTCTTTTTGGAATGATTGTATAGAATACAGCACATTGAACTTGAGACAGTAGCTACAAAAGAGCAGATGCTAATGAAAAATACCAGCTGGAATAGTCATACTGTTAGATACTGGCTTCCATGTTTATTATATGATCACTAGACCATTTTCTGATGTGAGTTTAACATAGTATATTTAATCACACTTTTCCTCCTATATGTCTGCAGGAAACCTTCAGAATATTTTTCAGATATTAATATCCCCACAAGAAAAAACAGATCTTTGCTACTCAGTGTGTGTGACCTATAGACCAGCAGCATCAGCGTCAGCTGCAAGCTTGTTAGAAATGTTGCTGGCCACGGTGGCTCATGCCTGTAATCCCAGCAGTTCGGGAGGCCAAAGTGGGCACATCACTTGAGGTCAGGAGCTCCAGACCAGCCTGGTCAACATGGTGAAACCCGTTCCTACTAAAAACAAAAATTAGCCAAGCATGGTGGTGCACACCTGTAATCCCAGCTACTAGGAAGGATGAGGCAGGAGAATCTCTTGAATCCAGGAGGCAGAGGCTGCAGTGAGCTGAGATTGTGTCATTGCACTCCAGTCTGGGTTACAGAGCGAGACTCCATTAAAAAAATAAAAATAAAAATACACAAATAAATAAATAAAAGAAGAAAGGAAGGAAGGGAAGGGAAGGGAGAAAAGCAGACATGTAAAATTTTAGGCTCCACCCACCATTTGTAATAGGATTTCACAATAATTCATGTGCTCATTACAGTCTGGATCCCCTTGCTCAGTTTCATTATCTTTTTATCAAATGCGAATCTGGTATTAATACACATCTCCACAGCCTGGGTGCATTTATGGTGCAGGAAGCTAGGACAGAGTATGCAGAGGATGCCCACGGAAAACAGATGCTGCGTGCATCTCTCAGAAATACAATTCAGCCATTGCTGACTTGTGGCTTGCTGAAATGACTGGGCTGCACAGACTTCATTTTCAGATCAATAGTCATTTCTTAAATATATTTGGTCCTGGACTCTGATTTCTGTGCAGGGCACAACCATATTTCTCTTAAAATCTTATGATCAGTATAAAATGGCTTTTATAGTGGATTACATCAGCAGAATGGATCCTGAGTGATAACTAAGTATTCTTAGTTTGGGCAATGAGGAACTCTATGAAACACTAGCCTTACAGTAGCTCATTTTAAAGACAAAATAGTCCTATGAATCTTTCCTTAATATTCCCTTTGGATGTTATATTTTCAAAGAATAGTCTCAAGATCAAGAATAAATACCAAGTATAAAATAACTAGTTAGTGCTAGTGAATAGTTTTGGAAACAGCAAAAGTCCTGTTCAGATCTAGGCAATATTTGAGCCACATTTCTTCTGACTTGGATTAACAGTCACATCTGTAACCTGCTTTGTGGTTGAAGCACAGTCAGAATACATTGTGATGGCAGATCCCTAAGGCAATGGAAGGCAGCTTAGTGGGACACACTGAAGAGTTGATGACAAGGAGTCCTCTCAATTCTCTGCTGACTCCAGATCAACAACTCCAGACAGCGATACCACACTCAGACCTCCAAGCCTCTTCAAAAACAGAGCCTCTTAGATGGTTCTTTCCTAAACCTCCAGCTTTTTACTCCTTTAATTCATCATACCCTATGATTTGCTTCTAGAGGATGTAGGCATGTCTTCTGGTAAGAGCATGTCTTCTGGTAACAGAACAATCGCCTCGATGTTAAAGGACAATTTGAAAAGAAAACATACGTTGGAAAGCCAAAATGGTTATATATGTGCTTAAAATTCGCTTCCAACTGTTGAAGTTAAAACTTTACTAAACGATCAAAAATACAATATACTTTTATATTTTATTTCTACAGGAGAACACTTGAGAGGGAAATACACGCTGATATATGACCTCATATAAACTTTTTCAGATACAAAAGCAAGTTTTTTCCTTAAATCATTAATTTTCTTTTTTCTGAAATTCACTTCTAGATAAAAATATATGATTTATGTATGTTATGTGTACTCAAAATATTCCACATACAAAAAGCCTTAAAATCATACCTGTAGCTCATTCTAAAACTAAAGCTACACAATTACATTAAAAGAAAATAAATAAAAATCAGAAATTGCTTTAGCTACATATTACTGATTTTCTACTACCTCCTAGATCAACAGATTTTTTTAAATTTTAAATTTTAAAAATAGATTTAGGGGGTACATGTGCCCTTTTCTTACATGGGTACCCAAATAGTATACATTGTACCCACTAAGTAATTTCTTACCCTTAACCATCTTCCTACCCTCGTGCCCTTCTGAGCTTCCAACATCTGTTATTTCAGTCTCTTTGTTCATGTGTGCACATTCTTTCTCTCCCACTCATAACTGGAAACATGCAGTATTTGACTTTCTGAGTTATTTCACTTAAGATAAAGGCCTCCAGTTCCATCCATGTTGCTGCAAAATACATGATTTCATTCTTTTTGTGGCTGAGTAGTATTCCAATTGTGTGTGTGTGTGTGTGTGTGTGTGTATGTGTGACATTTTCTTTATCTAATCATCTGTTAGTGGACACTTAGATTTATTCCATATTTTTGCTATTGTAAATAGCACTGCAATAAACCTACCAGTGTAGATATCCTTTGTGATACAATGATTTATTTTCCTTTGAGTAGATATTCAGTGGTGGAATTGATGGATCCAACAGTAAATCTATAATGCATGCTGAAGATGCATTTCAGGGATAGGTTATATCCAAAGAACTCCAATTTAAGTTCTATGAGAGATAGATGTTTAGAACAAATGAGAGGAAGGGTACTTGAATTATTCCAGCCTCTCCCTTCCCACATTTTTCCCTAATATTAGAATATTTTCCTCTTCAGCTCTGTGTGAACACCAGTCTTTACCACAGGGTGGTTGTGGGTGTTAAATTGTTTGTTATATCCTAGACAAAAGACATGGTGCAATATCTGACACACCACAGGTGTTCAATAAACGGCTGTCATTGTTACTGTCTGTGGGAATGTCCTACTATTAAAGTTCTAGTAGTAATAGCAACAATTATTAACATGGAAAAGGGAGAGAAAAAGGAATCCCTGAGATAACTAGAAAAACGTTTGCTTTTAAATCTTGACATTTTCTGAAAATTTTTCTAAGCATATTTACAAGCTAAAATTCCAACACTTGACTTATATATCTTCTTATATGAAACAACTAATTAATCAATGAATAAATAATCTGCTTCTCTGTCAATTTACTATCTTTTATGGTTGTGAACTTTCTTCTAAAATAATCTGTAGTCTAAATTTAAGCCTAAACCTGTTTATTATATAAGAATGCTTATAGCATTTTTTTCAATAATTTAGTCCAATAAGTCACATAGATTAAAGGTGTCTCTACGTATATAGAATTTAAACATTTACATTGGCACATAGAAAGTGGTTTTCTTTTTTCCCCCAATGTTGATGATGATAGTTCCTGTGTGCTTGCATTTATATTAGCCAAAAGAAATGCTCACAGGATTAAGGAAAGTTGCTGAGTAGAGTGGCTGTTTAAAGATTTATAGATGTGTGAGAGGTATTGCTATAAATTAGCATCCCCAAATTGGTCTAATTATGTGTGTATCTCACATGTCTTTCAAATATCTAGTGTTCTTTGCTATCTCTGCTTACAGTTAAATCAGTTCTCTCTGTGACGGAATGATGGATGCGGGCTTATTTTGACAATAAGACACTATCAAATGGATGAAATATTGGAATAAAATAACTATCTGAAAGTAAGAATGTATTATTTCCACTCTGCTAAACTCACAAAAATGGTAACAAAACATGGCAAACTGTGGTGGGTTTGAAAAAGCTTCCTGGTAAATGCCAGTACCTATCTCCAGCATGGTACAAAAATGTTGAAGTATGACATTTACTTTACAGCGAGTATAGCTTAGGAGGATGAGAGATTTTGGAAGTATTGTATATTTTCTACTATTTTGCATGTTAGGTTAACCAGGAAGCATTTCGCTTAGAGGTACTTTTAATCACATCCTTACACCCATACTAAATATTTTGTCTCACCTAGCAGTGTGCAATGACTTTCTGCACATCCATTCCAGTTGAACTAATCTGACGTGAATTTCATCTCCAGCGCTTAGAGATGATATCTTGGCAGTTCTGTTCTAAATGGGGAGAAGAGCAGTGAGAGGGCCTGTGGGAAAATAAGGCCTTCAAAACCCCCTACCTGAAAAGACTTCCGTTTGTTAAGGTGGAATCAGACACTGGTGAAATCTTCAAAGGGACGAGGGTTAGGTGTGAAGTCTGGAGGAATAAGAAATACAGGTGCTCTAATGAACAGCACTGGCTAACTTGTATTATTATTATTATTATTATTATTATTATTATTATTAGCCTATCAGAAAAGACATATCAGGCTTGTCAAAGGACCAAGTATTTTTTAACCATGTTTAAAAAAAAATCAGGCTACAGAGTGTAGATTTAAATATTGATCGTTTTTTTAGAGCGGCATGAACTACAAGGCCCAGTTGTCTGTGCAAACGCTGTGGCGACGATAATAACCGATGATAACCTCACCGCAGCATCTATCATCTTGGCAGAGTTGTTTGTTAAGATCAGTGAAGATCCAGAAAATCAGGCGGCGTGCTGCTTGGTTTTGCCAGGACTAAAGGTACTGAAGGATACCGAGAAGACTTGTCATTATTGTTCTTCTTGTGGTTGTTGTTGTTGTTGTTGTTGTTGTTGTTATTATTATTATTATTATTATTATTATTATTATTATTATTATTATTATTATAGAGGCCAGCGCTGCTTTTGGGGTGAAAGAAGACCATCAGCAAACCTCAGCCTCGCCGCCAGGACTCCACCGTCTTCTGTCGGAGTCTGCGGGTCCGCAGCCTGAGGCAGAGAGGCCCGGGCACCCGCAGGTGGCGCCCCACGTCCGTGTTTGCGCCCTCGCCCGCGCTCCAGGCGCAGCTAGGAAACCCAGCGCGTCTCCCTGGGTCGTTGGAGCCAGCGCGGAGACCGCAATTTAATAAATAAGCGCGAGTGCCAGCCGCTCCACCAGCCCGAGGTCCAGAGGAGCAGACACACAGACCCGGGCCGGAGGGAACCGGACAGTTCCCCAACTGTGGACTCTGGAACCACAGCATCTAAATCATCAAATTCTCAAGCTTTTTTTCCTCTCTTCGTCGCAGCCATCCCAATCGTCTTCTTCTTCTTCTTTTTTTTAACTTATTGTTTTTTTCGCCCCTTTCATTATGAAAGTGGTCACGCCATTCAAGATTAAGACTTGGAGGGAATTGGGGAAAGAAAAGAAAGAATCCAAAAGAAGAGAAGCGACCGGTGCTTTTAAGGGTGCCTAATTTTCAAAAGAGACGTCTGGGAGGATTTTGCTCTGGGCGTTTGGGTGAGCTGGACTGGGGCATTGGAGGGTGCGGCGGGCTTGGGCGCAGGGAAGGTTCGGAGTCCTAGGGCGGCGGCAGCGCTCGGCTATGCCCTCTGGAGACTGGCGGGGCTGCGGGGCCGAGGGGATCCGCGATGGAGCCGCGCTGCGGGCGCGCTGGGCGCGGGAGTGCGAGGGGCCCCAGGCAGCGGTGCAGGCGCGAAGCCCAGGGATTGGAGGCGCCTGTGCGCACAGCGCGGGGCGCTGAGCCGGGCGAGACGCAGGGTTCGCGGTCCCCGCGGTCCCGGGCGCGGAGCCTAAGCGGACGCGCGGGGCGCGGGGCGTGGTGCACCCCTAAAGCGGCGCGGGCTGGAGCGGGAAAGCGGCAGGGCGGGGCGGCGCGGTTATTGGCCACGCGCTGGGAGCAGGGTCGCGCTCCGTGTCCTCCTCCCGACAGCTCCCACTCGCCTCATTTTCTCTAAGCAGAGCAACTTCGCTGACAGCGGAGCTCGCCCAGCATGGATGTTCCAGGTAACCACCCCCGACCCGCCCTCCCCTCCGCGTGCAAGCGCCTTCGGTGTGGCTTTTAACCAGGACTCTTGCTGGTCCAGATCGAGGGGTGGGGGAGGTGGAGAGAGCGCAGGGAAATAATGTAGGATGGGGGCTGCGGACACGATATTTATCAAGAGCCAACTTCTCCGTTCTTAGAAAGAATATTGGAAGAGTTAATGGGAGGCTGTGGGCGGCGAGGGGGCGGCTTCTCTGCGTGTCTCTGGGCTGGTATTGAAATGGCCGGTCTGCTTTCCTGGGAGGAGTGGGGACGGGGCAGAAGTGCAGATGGGCGCGTAAGTTCGCAGAAACCTGCAGGGGCTGCTGCCCAGCCAGAAAGAGAGAATTCCCTGGGTCTGGAAACAAGAGCTGGAGAATAAGCCAAGCCTGGGATTCCGTCGTTGGAATCGGTCCTTCCGCGGAGAGAGGAATCCCAGGGGGTTCACCAAGGGGGCTCGCTAGTGGCTGCAGGGACCTTGGAAGTGGGTGTTTGGTTTTACTGCCTGTGTGTGTGTGTGTGTGGTGTCATTTCTCCCCTGTTAATCTTATTCGCCCTAAGGAGATTCCTGGGGTTTGTTCTTCGGGTGGAAAATAGATAAAACCTGTACCAAAGGGACTTAAATGGACTTTAAAAACATCTCGAGCATTGAAAAATAGAGGATAGCAGGGAAAAAGGGAAAGGAAAAGGGTTCCTTGGTGCTGCTCCAAGGAAATGCCTTGAGATGAAGGCGAGAAGGCAAGCATTCGTAGGTTTTTCTTTGCCTACGTCTTAGCCCCCTCCCCGCTGGTAAATGGGCGGGGTGGCGGTGACGCCTTCTGAGGGTCTCGGGTCCCGTCTTAGCGACGAGGACCTGCACAAGCGCGGCCCCCTCCCTCGTCGCAGGCCCGCGCGTCGCTCGGGAGCCTTCAGGGATGCGCTGCCCGCTGCGCCCAGGCGTTTCTCCCGACCTGTTGTGCCAGATCGGAAAGCGGGTTGGCTGTGCGCGGGACCAAGGGGGTGGCCTTCGGGGAGAGCCCCCGAGCCGCAGGCATCTGCTCCCAATCCCCCTTCTTCCCGGTGGCTCCACCTCCCGGTGTAAGGCTTTGGGTTCTGTGCCCTGACAGGTCCACGGGCGCCTTTCTTCTGAGAACGACCCTGGCCTTGACCGTCAGAGCGGGGGACAAAGGCCCGCGGAGGCTGCTGCGGGCCCCGCGCGTTCCTGCGCGCCCTTCCGCGCCGCTCGCGCCCCCGCCGGCCTCCGCCCCCGCGCGCCGCCTCCCACCAGCCCAGATGCAGGCGCCCGGCCAGGGGCTCCTCGGGCTGCGGCTGACGATGCCCTGGCACCGGGGGGCGCTGCGCGACCCGGGCGGCTGCGGATCCTGCCTGGGGGTGGCGCTGGCCCTGCTGCTGCTGCTGCTGCCCGCCTGCTGCCCCGTGCGGGCACAGAACGACACGGAGCCCATCGTGCTGGAGGGCAAGTGCCTGGTGGTGTGCGACTCCAGCCCGTCGGCGGACGGCGCCGTCACCTCCTCCCTGGGCATCTCCGTGCGCTCCGGCAGCGCCAAGGTGGCCTTCTCCGCCACGCGGAGCACCAACCACGAGCCGTCCGAGATGAGCAACCGCACCATGACCATCTATTTCGACCAGGTCAGCCGCCAGCCTGCCCACCCCGCCCCCAGCCCGGGGAGAGGGGCGGGGATCTGCGCGCGCGGGCTGGGGTTCAGGCTTCTTGGACATGGAGTGCCCAGGCTCTGTCCTCCCCCTCTGCCCTGCTACTCTCTTTCCTCCCGTTTTATAGAACGCACTCCTACTCTTTCCCTTTTCCACATTGTGGCTTTTTAAAAACTTTTAAATGATCAGCCAACTTGGCACTTGGATGACTGAGAGTCCCTTAAGGCTGTCTAAGCTTTCTAAGAGTTCCGTAAACCTAAAGATTTGAAATATATTTCCCAAAAGGAAACATTGCACGTTTTACTTTTCACGGCGGTGTGGTTGATGGTCTTCAGTCACCCAGGTGGCCACCTGAAGGATTGAGTGCATTTAAATCTCTCCACTCTCAGGAGAGGAGTGTTCCCCAGTCTCTGCCAGCATTTGGAAAATACAGCCTATTGCTTATTTTGAGGAATGGATTGGGGGAGGGATGTTTATCTTTAAAAAAAAAAAAAAGAAAAAAACGTGAGGACTAGCAGGGATGGTTATATAAATACTAAACAAAATATTGTGATTATGTAAGTAAAATATATAGTAAATAAAATATATACTATAAGCAAATGCAATATATACAAATCTTTTAAAAGAGTAGCGACTTACCTCACCTTAAGCCACTTAACTTATGCCATTTGGTTCAATACACAGGTCTCAGAGATATGATCAGGCCTTTCGAAACCCTTCTCTGGATTATTGGTACCCAGGTGTAACCTTCTTTTTGTGTCCTGCTCGCCTGGTTTCTGTTGTTTTTCAGAAAAAAAAAAAATTAAAAGCATTATAGAGATTTTCAAGCTTTAGCTAATTAGCTAATTGCCTAATCATTTTACCAAAGTGTTTCCCACAGAATGGAGCGCCTAGCAGTCCCTGACAACCTACCAGGGCTTACTGTACGTGTTTAATTGACTTTCCTTTGGTCTGTTAGGCAACTCTTAAACTTAATAACCATAACCCTACAGACACACACTCTTGACTCTATTTAAGCCAGGGTATTTATTTCTTAATCATTGTTAAGCTTCACGTATTTGAGGTTTTTTTTTTGGGGGGGGGGCGGACGGAGGCATGTGTCTCTTCATTATTTTTTTTTTTACAAAATGTAAAATTATTTATTTTGATTATGTCCAAATGAGACAACAATGGAATAGGCATTTGGGAACTAATACTCTATTAGTATGGTTTCCTTTATATGCTGTTATTGTTATTATTATTCACTTACAGTGTCTTGCAAAGTTTTCATAGCATTTTTATATCCATCTTTGCATTTGTGTATCAGGAAAGATCTGTGATGTAGGGCAGGATAAGTAGTAGCAGGATTCTAATTTTATACATGAGCAAACTATGGCAGGGTGCGTTCAATGTTTCTCTGGCTCCCCAGTTAATGAGGAGCTGAGGTCTGCTTTTCAGGGTCTGGTTGGGTGTTCTTGCGTCTACAGCAGGGATAAATTCTACCTGAATTTATCAGTTTCCAGAATGTGAAATTGAGGTGAAGGAGTTGAGGTGAAAGAAAGCAGCAGCTCCGGAGGCTCAAATGGAGACTGCTTTATTCTTTTCTAAAGCTTTGTAAGGAAGACAGCGAGCATAGCCTTATAAGACTGAGAATAGGCATCCCGAGGTGCTTGTCTTAACAATGGAGCCCAGAGTGTCTGTCTCAGTCCTGCCCTTGAGTGGAGCTGAAGTGGTGCTCCCAGCTGAGTTGAAGAAGCTGAAACAGGCATATTTCACAAGTCATTTCGGCGATCGTCGTTGGCAGCATTTCACATTGCATTGGGAATTGCATGTTATTTATCTATAATGAGCGTGTAAGAAATAACAGCAAAGGTATTCCGGTTGAGGTTTATATTCTCATTAGATAACAAGATCTTAAGCCCAGGATTTTGATGATGTTGCTGGCTGTTTATTTTAGAAGGCAGGCCATCTTATTCTAAAGGAGTTGTGCATTTATGGATGAGGAGGATGGAGACAGCATCCAGACAAAGTGGCCAGAGTCTGTGTTGAACATCTTGTTTTGGGTCATCATGGGGGTCCCGCCACTCTTGAAATTCTGCTTATGAAACACTCACCCCTGCCCTTTTATGTGAGGAAAGCCATCTGCAGGGTCATGAGCTCGTTCCAGGTGGCTAATTTTGTCATTGTTTTGCATGTTGTAGAGTTCACATTAGCTTGAGCTAAGGATGTCCAAGCTGCCGATTCTCTATTTATTCAAGCTCATTTACAGGCCACCATAGCTCAGGCAAGGGAGCAGCACATTGCTCAGGGAAAAGTAAGGAAAAGCAGGAGTAGCAAATGTTTTTCTGCAAAGGTCTTTCATTCAACACCCATCATCGACTACCTAGTGTGTGCATCCCGAGTGTGCCAGGCACTGGGAAACACTGGAGATCCACACCTCATAGAGCCCATTGTGTCTGGGAGCACATGAAGTTAGGTCCCAAGCCTGAACTTGCAGAAGTGATCTTTAATTGGCCTCTTGCTCCATAGCCCCTTCTCTACCCACTCAGAATCAAACTCTTTTTTTTGTCAGACAAGGTATCATGTTGATGTACCCATAATCCCGCAGACCTCCCTGGACTCAATTTAGGATTTAACAAGCTTACAATCTTCGATCCCTTTCTCTCTGCCCTGCCCCCTTAACTCACAAAAGTCACAACCAGTTTTTGAATGCATAAATAAAATATGCTTTAAAAATTTTGATTAGTTACAATGTATTAAAATACCTTTGAGATTACTTCCTGCTCTAGGATCATTTTAACTTCAGCACTGCTTCCTTCCTGGGGAAGCCAGAACGTTGAGGATGCTGAATTTGTGTTCCCAGCCGCTGATGAAGGAGGCAGTGTTGCTGGTTATCCAAGGATGATGAAAACATACACCGAGGAGGGGCTTGCTATTGTGTGCTGTGTTCCCTCTTCTTTTTCAGGTATTAGTAAATATTGGCAATCACTTTGATCTTGCCTCCAGTATATTTGTAGCACCGAGAAAAGGGATTTATAGCTTCAGCTTCCACGTGGTCAAAGTGTACAACAGACAAACCATCCAGGTGGGTAGACTTGAAACTGGATCCTTTCAGGTTTGGGTTAATAGTTCCCTGTTGCTAAAGACCCCTGCACCTGGTCTCTGAGGCTGAGGGAAACAGGGTACTGGGCTATTTAGGGGTGATGTGGCTCTGAACTAGCTGGGAGTGCTCACTGTCAGGCCCCCTGATGTGTACTGGAAGGGTAGGATGGGGTGGGAGTGGGGATATTGGCAGAGGAGAGAACAGTGTGTAGGAGTTGGGTCCTTTATGGTCTGCTGAGCTCTACTCTCTGCGTTTTAGGTCAGTTTAATGCAGAATGGCTACCCAGTGATCTCGGCCTTTGCAGGAGACCAGGATGTCACCCGAGAAGCTGCTAGCAATGGCGTGCTGCTGCTCATGGAGAGGGAAGACAAAGTGCATCTCAAACTTGAGAGAGGCAACCTCATGGGGGGTTGGAAATACTCCACATTCTCGGGCTTCTTGGTGTTTCCTCTATAAACACAGAGCCCCCTAGATGGTGGGGGAATGGCGATCTGGACCCAGGAATCCGCCCTTTAAACCCCCCTGAACTTGCTGGAATGGGGACACCTTGTTTCCAACCTCCGTCAGACTGTTGCTGTAGAAGAATGATTTCCTTTGAAACCTCCAGTACTTTTGCTTTTGTTTTTTGGAATATTGACAATTCCTCGGGAACTTGGCCTCTAATTAGTTTTAGATGACAAGGTCTTAAAGAGAAATGAAATGATCGATTTGAGCAATTTGTACCTGTGATTGTAAAGTCAGTATCGGATTTTATTGTTGGGACCATGGACCTCTTTTGTTTGTATGTTAGATTGTTGTCCCAATGGAAGGAGAGCTCCTGACTCCAGGATGGACTGCAGGTTGCAGTCAGGGCTTGAAGCAGGAGCCCAACAAAGAACCACCTGCTGGACGGTCCTTGACGTGTGTTCTGTGTGCGTCTGTATAGCCTTAAGAAAAAGAATGGCTTCACTTTCATTCTGTATTCTTCCCCCCACCGTGTGGATGGGAGGACTTGGGAGGGGGATGGGGACATTGTGAACCTGTCAAGAAGTGCTTTATCCAGGGAAGCAAGTTTTGCACGATTGGACTGCAGCTTTTGTTTTGTATTGTTTGTGTTTTTTCTTGAATAGCTTTACTTTTCTTTCCACACTCAGCTCTCCCTCCTCAACCCCACTTTTATTTTTCTTGCTGGGATTGGGGAGAGAAAATATGTGTTGAATTCCTGGATAAGACCAAACAAAACAAAACATTAAAATACCTGTATGTTTTGTTTTAGACGAGACCAAACCAAACAAGAAGAATCTGTTTATCAAAGTAAAAATAACACAATGTACAATTCTGCTTATTCTCTCAAAGAGATTCTAAGATGCACCTTTAGAACTATTAGTAGCAACCTGGATTTTTTTTTTTTTTAATTTATACTTCAGAATCCTTTAAGAACCTGGTGTTCCTGGGTGATCCTGAATGGTGTAAGTTGGGAATGGAAGCTGTAACGACCAAGTCCCCTAAACATACTGCTTCTTTGCCACATGTGCTGTGACTTCTCAGCGGGTGTTTTAATTTATTTGGATCCACCTCTGAGTAAGTGCACAGTGATCAGGTGCTTTGAAGTCAACAGACCAGCTCCTCTTCCTCCGGATCCTCTTTTGATCTGCCCAGGAAAGGGATGCATTGACACTCTCCTGCATGCACCTGGCGAGAAGCCACCTGGAAGTCACTGTGGTTAAAGATACTGGTGGAGGTAGCCCAGGAGCACTGTTACAAATCCTTCTTGTTTTGGTACCTCTTACAACAACATTATTAAGACACAGCTGAGAGTTGATGGGTGTGTAATTCATATGCCAAGGAAATGTCACTAATCCCAAAGCAATCAAAGAGGAGACCTCAAACCAGATGTTAATTTGTTCTTTGTGTAACAATGTAACCAAAATATTGATGATAAAAGTCATAATTTAAGATTCAGAATAAATGGGTTTGATGTCTGGCTTGCTCGTATCCTCCACTTCGTCTCCCAACTCGTAAAATGTGTGGAAGTAAAGGCCGACTGTCAAGGACCTGGGGAAGATAAATCTATACAGTGCCTCTGTAAAAACTGTACTCTCAAACACACACACACACACACACACACACACACCGGTATGTGCAGACCTGGCTGTGGGTCTGGATGGATATTGTACACTTAGATATATTTCAGTTTATACATATGTATTCTTTAAAAGGAAGATCTTGGGGGAGATATGTGAAAAAGACAGCTTAAGAAGGTTTTAGGGATAGGCAGTCTGCTTTTATCACATGTCATCTTTGATGTGGTGCAAGTTCCAATCCAGTATTTTCATCAGTGAACACTGATATAAAAGAAACTAACATTTTAAGAGCATAAGTTGTTTCCAAAAATGTGTATGTGAGGATGGAGAGGAATTAGATTCCATTTTTGAAAAAGAAATTCAGTGGGGATTATATAAATGACAAAATGTATAGTTTGACTAAGGGTCTAAGTTTTACTTTCCTCAGAGGAAGAGCATAATGGGATGCAGAATTTTGTTTGAATTAAAATGCTGTTGCATTTTGTGAGGGAAAAAAATCAATAAAAGAGCATTGTGGGTACCTTGGCTCTGTGATTAGGAGACATACTTCTAAATAAGAACATTATTGATGAAGGCTGATAACATAACAAGAAGGATGCTGGAATATGCTTTATTGTTCTTGGTTATTTTAGTCCTCTTTCCCCCATTTCCTTAAACTTACGTTCAATTTCAAACAAACAGGAAACCTCGTTAGAGGACAATATAATGTTCCACAGATTGAAGCGTATACAAGTACTTGTTACTTTTGTCACTTAATAGTATATAACACATGTATGTTTATATTTACATCTTTATTACATACAGGTTGTTATTGGGCTATCCTGGCTAATAAACAAGCTATTAATTAGGTTTAAACAAGAGTATATTTCAGGTGTTTATTTTGTATTAGAAAAAGCATGATATCCTGATTATTCTACTTTAGTTCATCTTCTTCTTCTTTTTTTTTTTTTTTTCTTTTTCTTGAGATGGAGTCCAAAACCTGCCTTAGGAAGGAGCCATGCTGCTAGTGTCTCTAAAGTGGTTTCTCATCCCCTGCAGCATCTGCCAAGGTTCTATTTGGCTGAGGATCTATGAGGCATCTGAAACTCCTGTGTTTTGTCTACAAAAATAGATAGGTCAGATCAAAATGTAAAATATGAATTTTTTTAATTGGAAAAATAAAAGAGAGGTCTCTGTAACATCTGAAGGGCCATCTGAGCCCTGTGTCTGAGTTTCAGTTTTCTCATCTGGGTCAGGGCAGTAGCCCTGCAAGGTCCCCCACCTCACAGGACAGCTGGAAGGACCGCACAGAAGTGCTTTGAAAGCTGGAAGGCACCAGGATAACATGGGGTGTGTTCTTGGCAGGGAAGGTGTTTCTGCAAAAGCATATTTTTAACATGCAATTTATGAAAAAAATTAATATGACTGATGGACAATTTTATGAAAGTGAATATCCATATTTCTCAATAGACTATTAAAACTGTAGCACTGGGTTAGAATTTTGTCTCATTTGATTGTAGGGATGATGAGAATATCAAAATCTATATGTTGTAATATTAACTCCATTCTCAATTATCTTCTTTGGCTGTCCTGTGTGGTTCAAGTTCAGCTCTCTGCTTCCGTGTGGAATGCCAACATTTTATAAAAATATACAACTGTAATATTTTTAACACAAATAAAAAAAATGAGGTAGTAATGTTATGGCATTATAACAGTAAATTGCCTTGGCTGATAAATATTAGCCCTACTAAATTGTAAATGCTTTTAAAACAACACAATCTTTTAAGTTAAAATATATTCTAATTTAAATGACAACCTTGATGAGTCAGCTCTAGGTCCTGAGAAACTATGTTTACTATCTGTAATTTCTGAGCCTTCATTGCATCCTAATACTTTTGATTTATGTGTTCATGTATATGTGAAATTATCTAGTTTTAAAGTGTGTGCTTATGATAGCAGCTCAGAGTAAAGGTGATTAAAAACTTATTGAATATTAGCATAAAAACTCACAGAATCCTGTGAGATTCATAGATTTGCATAATCCTGTGAGATACATAGATTCATAGATTTACCTGTTTGAAACTATTTTAAAGCTAAATCTAATTATATTAAGCATCAGAAGAATTAGAAAATGTATATAAAGCAAAAAGCATTTGTTGAATCTTTAATTTTATTTGTAGTATTTTCTTACCATCAAGAAATTACAATGGTCCCCTATTAGTAACTATCACATAAATACTGTTTGCTTGTAAATACATGAATGTCCCCATCTGAATTTTTAGCATAGAAATACAAAATAAACTGCAGGGGTTGGCCATGTACTCCTGGAATCGAGAAATTATGTGAGAGGAAAATTTGATAAATTATTTTATGCAAGCAAAACAAAAGCGCTGGTTGTTCCAGAATACATTAGATGTCGCAAAAGGAACAAAGAATGTTCTGTCAATTTGTAGGACCATAATTTTGCAATCTTTTATAAGGAAAAATGTTGCAATGAGATATAATGTTTGTGTGAATAAAGTAGTGAATGTGTGTTTATATTTTGACAGCATAAGAAGTATATAATAACCTAATGCACAGATACACATGAATGAAAGGTTCTTTTATATTATATTTAAGATGGGGAACTCACAGAAGTAGCTCACAGTGAATCCTTCTAAAGGCTTTATTGAGTACTCTGTTAAAACACTTGTAAAAATGTGGAATGATTAACTGTAGAACTACAATGAGTTTTGCCCTTTTGCCTTGCTTATATGGAGATTTGTTTGTCATTGGGATTCTATTTCTAAAGCTGGCACTTTGCTACTAAAATGGGATATTACAAACATATTTTTAAATTTAATATCAAAGCCTGTTAATTCTCATGAGACTCTTAAAATTATTTTCTCTTGACATTTAAAGAGCAAGCACACCAAATATACTGAAGTATGTTAAAATACAAATTTTGCTTTGGTTTTATCATTTGATGCTTTTTGTGCTCTGTATCTTTTTTCCTATGATACACTATGAAGAAGTTAGCTGATGATGACCACAATTATTAGTCAAATGTATTCGTGTATTTGCCCTGCATTTTAAAACTTATTTTTGCAGAGAGAACTCACCAAAAGGCATATTTACTGCCTTTGCAGATGGATGGCTACAGTTTTTAAAGATATTTTAAACGTCTGCTGTGTTACATAGCTATCCATGATGCGATTGGACAGATCCAGTCCTCAAATCCCCAGTCGCCAAAAGAAGACATCACACTAAAAATCCTTTATAAGATCCAATGGATGTAAAATTTAAAAAATG
The DNA here is from genome assembly GCF_002776525.5 of Piliocolobus tephrosceles. Classification (NCBI taxonomy): domain Eukaryota; kingdom Metazoa; phylum Chordata; class Mammalia; order Primates; family Cercopithecidae; genus Piliocolobus; species Piliocolobus tephrosceles. Next base: position 7,045,975 of record NC_045451.1, read on the forward strand.
GGCATGCACGCAAGTCTGTATAATAGCATTATGCTCAAACATGAATCTTAAGTAAATGAGCTTTCCTTGCATTCCCAGACCCAGTGGGGTAACTTGAAATTTCTAAGGGCAAAAGCCACGTGATTTTGCCTCCCACAGATAATAGGAGTTCTGTTGTATCATCCTAAGTGGGTTTTGCTGTGGATTTCCATCACCAGAATTACTCAAGTGTCTATAGCATCATAAATCATCATCTTCATCAGCTCGCCCACATACACTCACTCTGTAGTGTAAATGAGCTCCTTGACAACTTAATTTGGAAAAGAAATCTTCATTCCCTCTTCTTAATGCCTACAGCAGGCCTCCCCAGGGTTAGAAGGCTGCTTTGCACTGAGGCTATCCTAACAAAATGGAAGCTACTAATTAATGAGCCACTACCCCTCTTGCAACCTGACTAGTAATGAATGTAACTTTTATTATTGTTCCCCCGCATTCTTCAGGAATGCTGACTTCTTTTGAATTTGTATCAGGTTGCAATAAACACTGAGTTGGAGAAGAATGTTGGCAATAATCTGGAATGTGAAACTCCTGAATATTTTGCTGAAGTCTGTTTGATCTAACTTTATTCATGTAAAAATACTTATATTAATCTCTTATGTCTTCAAAGCCCTCGAGGATATAGGGGCATTTTCTTCACTTTATACCAAAAAGAAACATTCCTTGTGATTCTGGGTGCAGCATTATTGTGGAACTGACACTATGAAAATATTATAGGAAAAAGAATATCTAAAAATAACCAAATGAGTAAAAATTGGCAAATTTTTCTTACTACTAAAATCTCTCATTTGCAGTGTTTTTACATGGATCTTAAAGATTCCCTCCAGTCTTAAAAGTATATTATTCTATGTAACATTTATCTTCGAATTGCTAATTTTCTTTTATAATTCTTTCAGAGAGGAGATTATCACTGAAAAACAAATTTAGGACATGAGAATGTGATACTATCTTCTTTTCTAATTCCCAAGCACCATGTCAGGATGTCATAGCACAGTTTTTGTTCTGAAATTGTAAACTCTTAAGTGAAAGAAGCAATTATAGGATTTATAAAAAATGATCTATTCTTTTGGGAACAGAGTGTAGATATTTTCTTTTCATTTCACAACATTTATGTATAGCAGCCCAGGGGCCAGAGAGTATGCTTAAGGATGGTGATAGAAAACTGAAGATACCCTCGGTGTGCAAAAAGAGCTTGTAGTCCTTAGAAAATAACATTCAGAACCATCCTGGAGGAGCCTCAGCTAAACTGATGGTGAGGGGGTGGGCTGGGGTGGGTGAGGTGGAAATGTAAATGTGTATTTACTGAAGTGAATAATATAATTTCATTTTTTACATATGAGGAGGATAATGTTATTGTGACGTTTATATTGAATACTGAATATCAGCTGATATCCTGACTGAAAGGGCCTCCCATTTTGAATATGGCCACAGGTCTAGCAAACCGATCACAAACTAGGACTTGTGAACCAACCTTGGAAGCATTGAAGTGGACAGGAACAGACGCAGAGAATTTCCATCATTTTAAAACATGAAGGGTAAACTATGGTAGCCATTTTTGCAGTTTATTATATTTTCCTGTCTTCTATGTAGTGAATTACTTCGGAAGACAGAAGGCATGCTAGAATTAGTCAAATCCTTAGAAGATAGTCATGTAGCAAGATACAAATGAGGCATGATTTGAAGGCTATCTTAAACAGAACTGAATGGGGGACCATTTTAACACATTGACTTTTTTTTTTGCAAGATATTAACTTACTGAATAAAGGCATAGCTTAAGAAGAAACAAAGGATAAATGTGAGACCAAATGGCACTGGAAGAAAGTTTGAATTCTGTATGTTTTATACAGCATTTAGGTATAGCGTCCTAGGGTCCCGACACTAGGGGCCAGACACATACGTGTGTGAGTGTGTGTGTTTGAATATAAACAAATACAGTCAAAATGTAGCCACTACAAAAATGCCTCTCCTGTCCCTGAAGCTGCACCATTCCTGAAACTTGTTTTCAGCAGATAAGGAGATGATGGGCCCAAGGGCCTTTACCCATTACATGCTTCCACTAACTTTTAATCTCAATTATTTGGTCCATGTTTCACATTTTATTTCTTGTGTTCAGTCTTAGGAGTTTATTTCACCAGAAGGTAGAAATTACATCTGGTCTCCCTGACAGACAGAGATTGAGAACTGATGAGAATAATTAGGCCATCTGGTGCTATAAATCCAATGGAAAGTTATGATCAGTGGATCATGGCCTAATCTGCTCTTCATCCATTGCATCTGAATTATCTTGGCACAAAAGAATGACAAGGGGCTGGATTTTTAAAGAAAATTGCCACATCTCCCCAGTCATTAGCAGGCAAAAGGCATGCGTGCATCAGACTGTGATAATTAGAGAAGACTTATTCTCCCCCAATGCCTGTTACTTTTTGATACTTATTTTTTTTAATGTCTCCAAATGTACTGCACCAAATAGTGAATGTCGTACAGTTTTTACTTATGATTCTTACCAATTCCTGAGTATAGTCATTAGAAGAAATTTTGTACTAAAATAAACTTTTCATCTTAATGGAGAATTGAAATGAACCTAAATTTGTTTGGTTATATTTTTCCAAAATTGCAGAAACATTTGTTTCAGGAAAAAAACTCCCCAATAGATGGTGCTGGTGCTGTGATTTAAACCACTGCATCATTAGTATGCAAAAAAGCTCCAGAGAAAGGCCTCCGGGAATTCCCTCACACCAAGTTATAGAAAGACAAGAATGTGGCTTTATTTTTGCTAAATGCAAATTGCCATAATTGTATAATTTGAAAACTTCAGAAATATTTCTTGATGTTTTGAGGTCAAGAAATTACTCCTCATTTCATTGTTCATATCTCAAATATCTTTGAAACATAAATGCAAACAAAATTGAATGCTGCAAAAGATGAGCTGAGAGGCCTTCCAAGTTTCTTCCTGCATACTGCTTCAAGGGTCTGTTAGTGAAGCTATAATGTGAAGGTTATAGTACAAAGTATAACAGATTCTTGCTTCATATTGATGAGAAAAAATTGCAGATGCAAGAAGCATTTTGGCAGAAGGATGCTGCCACTGATGTTCACAATGAGCACTGAATATAGCTAGGCATGATACTGAGTGCTGAACAATTATCTTTCCATTTAATCATTATGACAGCCATACAAGGGATATTGTTACCATTTTATACATGATGAATATAATGCTCTAAAAGATTAAATGATATGATCAAAGTCTCAAAGTAAGTAAATGACAAAGGTGGGATTCGAATACTGAACTTTCTAACTTCAGAACGTATTCTTTGAACTATTTATATTATATTCTTTGAACATGTATTATATTACATGTCCAGTGTAAGAGATACTGTGCGAAAAAATATTTTTGTTAAGAAATCTATATTTTCTCATGATTCATAAATATTTCTATCACAGTTATTTAAATATAACACACTTTCTAAAAAGGACAATTTAGATTTGCATGCTGCAAACATAAAATCTGTTCCATTGTAATTATAAGAGAAGTCTTGCAACAGGTGATATAAATTTACTAAACTGCTTATACTGGAAACACCAAAGTTTGGGCTCTCATGTTTAGTCATCATCCCCATGCAGAAAATGATAATGGAAATGTTTTCCCCTGTTTCTGTTGCTAGCACTCTTTGCAAAGATAAACTGAAAATACTCAAACATGTAAATACAAGTAGTTCATTTTTCCAACCATAATGTATATTTTGTAAAGGCCAGAGTTCCCTCTCTGTTTAGAATTCTGAAGTTTAGCCTAAGAAATCAAGTGCAAGAAGCAAATTATCCTTAAATTGAACAATTTGCTTTGTTAAAGCTGGTCCTGAAGCTTTAAGCTTAAACTCTGGTTTGAGAAATATCTTTCAGAATCAGGAGTCAGAAAGCTCCTTCGGAGATTAGAGATCTTTCCCTGAAAGCATGACAGTTTATTTAAGCAAAATTAAAACGAATTACATGAAGTAATTACAGATTTTAAAGATGATTAGCAGCATTTGGTTGTATTAAATCTTTCTATTGCATTCTTATATCAGAGGAAAACACATTTTTTAGTTTAGGTGGTAAATGACAAAACAAAATATGTCTAAAAAAGCTTTTCTGAGAATTACTGTTTTTTTTGAGACAGAGTCCTCTGTCACCCAGGCTGGAGTGCAATGGCACCATCTTGGCTCACTGCAACCTCCACCTCCCAGGTTGAAGCAATTCTCCTGCCTCAGCCTCCCAAGTAGCTGGGATTACAGGTGTATGTCATCACACCCAGCTAATGTTCTGTATTTTCATTAGAGATGGGTTTTTGCCATGTTGCCCAGGCTGATCTCAAATTCCTAACCTCAAATGATCTGCCCACCATGGCCTCCCAAAGTGCTGGGATTACAGGCGTGAGCCACCATGCACGGCTAAGAATAAATATATATTTTTTTCTTTTTTGTTGCCTTTAATTACATTTTTTTCAGCCCACATATTATTAGCTTAAAGATTGGAAATGGATTATATTTAAAATTATTAACTCTGAATTTATTACCAAGCCTTTTAATTGAATGTATATTTTCATAATATTTTTAATTGAATATATATTTTCATAATATTTTAAACAAAGAAAAATTCTCATTTTTTTAAACTTGCACATGAATGTACACATGAATAGGAAGGCAGATAGATAGACAGATACTTTCAATATATGGTGGCTTGCACATGACAGAGACTCTCTCCTTGACCTAATGTTAGACGGGCTCCTCTGATCCCTCTTTTTATGAGGCCTTGTCCTTTGGCATTGTCCTGGAGCCTGCCCAGCCCAGTTGTAGCAAAACTCCTGTTAAGTCACTTTAATATTTAAGGAGAGGTGAGTCCAATTCCTGATCCAATCCAGTGCTCCAAATTACAGTCCACGGAAGCACAGTAAGAAGGATTTTGATTTTAAGATTCTGAATGTACTCTCAAGAATGGGTTGTAACCCCAGGCTCTGAGCAAAAATCTTCATGGAGGGAAATTGTCTTGTCTTTTTTTGGGGGGAATGGGGGTGGGGGTAAGGACTTGACATTTGAGATGGAAACTTCTGGCTCTTTTATGAGGCTATGATATGGTTTGACTGTGTTCCCACCTAAATCTCACCTTGAATTGTAGTTCCCATAATCCCCAAGTGTAATGGGAGGAATCCGGTGGGAAGTAATTGAATCATCGGATGGGTTTTTCCATGCTGTTCTCATGATAGTGAATAAGTCTCAGGGATCTGATGGTTTTATGAAGGGCAGTTCCCCTGCACATCCTTTCTCATCTGCTGCCATGTAAGATGCCATAGCCTTTGCTCCTCATTTGCCTTCCACCATGATTGTGAGGTCTCCCCAACCACGTGGAACTGTGAGTCTGTTAAAACTGTTTTTCTTTATAAATTACTCAGTCTTGGGTATTTCTTCATAGCAGTATAAAAATAGACTAATAATACATGCTGCTCTTTTAGAAGCTGGGCAACAGTCTCCAGTTTTTCTGTTTATAAGACATAGAGGCTGGGTTAGAGTCCTAGGCTTCTTTGTTTGCAAGGTACCACTAGTTAAGAACATGGGAGCTTCTCAGTGAACTAGACCATTTAACTCCCCATACCTGCCCCAACATCCTTCTCAAATCCCCACTGACATGCTCTACACTAATATGCTAACTCTGTCCTACTCCTTTCTTATTGGCATGGCTTTACTAGGTATTTTGGAACATCACCAGCTTCTTCAGGAAAATTGAGATGCCTTCTAACAGGCTCCTCTTAGACCTCTCCCTTCCCAGTGCCTAGGCTCCTCCCTCCTCTTACCAGCTTAGGTCACACTGAATCCTTTAATTTGTCCCCATCCCAACCCCTGCCTTCTCCATTCCTCCACCCACTCTTGTGAGGCTTTTCCATCCCCACTCCAGCCCCTCATCTCCTGACTATCCCTTGAACTTCAGGCCCCTGCCTCATATTTAGGATCCTCAAGGATCTCATGGACCACCAAAGCCACTACATATCAGTGCAAAACGCAATCTTAAAGTGTTGTAGCAGTCCGTTCTCACACTACTAATAAGGACACACCTGAGACTGGGTAATTTATAAAGGAAAGAGGTTCCACATGGCTGGGGAGGTCTCACTATCAAGGTGGAAGGCAAAGGAGGAGCAAAGTCACATCTTACATGGCCACTGGCAAGAGAGCTTATGCAGGGGAACTCCCCTTTATAAAGTCATCAGATCTTATGAGACCTATTCACTATTGTGAGAAGAGCATGGGAAAGACCCACCCCTGTGATTCAGTTACCTCCCACTGGGCCCCTCCCATGACACATGGAATTTATGGGAGCTACAATTCGAGATTTGGGTGGGGATACCGCCAAACCATATCAAGTTTTTTTTCATAAATATTGGTGAAAATCATTAACTCTCATAGGTGCACAAAGGCATACAGAGTAGCATAATGAACATCGGAGACTCAGATGCACGGAGGGTGGAAGGGAAGTGAAGGATGAAAAGTTTCCCATTGGTTACAGTGTACACCACTGGAGTAATGGGTACACTAAAATCCCAGGCTTCACCACTATACAGTTCATCCATGTAACCAAAAACCACTTGCACCCCTGAAGCTATTGAAATAAAAAAAATTGAGGCGGAGCAAGATGGCCGAATAGGAACAGCTCCAGTCTCCATCTCCCAGCGCGAGCGACACAGAAGACCGGTGATTTCTGCATTTTCAACTGAGGTACTGGGGTCATCTCACTTGGGAGTGCCAGACAATCGGTGCTGGTCAGCTGCTGCAGCCTGACCAGCGAGAGCTGA